>NC_089804.1:24149181-24504181 GCF_029633855.1 Hoplias malabaricus | reverse complement strand
GTTTTACTGGACTCTCCCTAACTCTGAGGCTGTATTTCTTCCTTGGGAGCCATGGAGAAAGTGTTAGCTCTCTGTGTGCTATTGCTTTGCGTCACCTCGCCTTTTGAACCAGTTCTGACTCCTTTTCCAGTCATTAAGCCTTGGATTTTTCAACTGAATGGCTTCTATTTGTCCAAATAAATGCAACAAGGAAGCTAGCAAGAATGCTAATACTTCTAAAGTCAATGTAGCTGCTTAGCATTACATAGCTGTGGTTCAGCTGTTACTTTTCTGCACTATTGGGAGAAATATCAGTTTTCTAAGGATATACAATACCATATTTATTAACTAATAGCATCTTACAATCTAAATAGCGCTAAATAACCAACATGTATTATTAACTAAAGTGTAATATAGTCAGTATAATATATAGCCACATAATGTTAAGCAGGATTAATGTTTGAAATAGTCTGTGTGGACAGTTGAAGATCAGGCTTTTTGTAATGCTGCCACCTACAGATCAAATCTTGCTATCATTTGTGCTTTTATTAGCTTTCTGTGTTTTATAATGAGCTCTTTCTGTCATTTTAATGAATAATGCTAATGGAGACTGCTCAGGTCTCCTTATTTTTGGATATTCTTGTAAGGCGACCCATTTGGAGATACACTATGTATCCAAAAGTTTGTAGACACTCCTGGACCTTCAGTTATCTTGAATCTTCAGCTATTCTCAGGTATACCCACTTTGGACATAGATGTTCAGTTGTGTAGTCTCCAGAGAAAAGCATGAACTTGGATGGTCTGGAGCAAATGCAAGAGGCTAAGTATTCAATGCCAAGGACTATTTCAAAATTAAAGCCCCCAGTGTTGGGCTATGGACTTGCCTTTAGGAACATCAGCTTCCTTTTGTTTAAATTGTGTTAGTGATTTTTGCTTAGTCAACCAACAGTTCTGTTTCTGCAAAATACAAGGCCTTTTCTCCTACGACAGTAGCTGTGAATGCTGAGACTTGCAAAGTCAATGCGGAATATCCATGTGACTTTGTTTGCATAAAGGCAAGCTCCATCTCCATTTTAATACCATCCCTTATCCCTTAAGGTGAAAAATGTGAGACTTTTATTCCATTTCTAAGCCAGTGAGGGCCACACAAGCGAACTCTTACATGGGTGTACCATTGATTTCACATTGGCCCGTCCAGACGTGAGGAGAGGAGCGGATTGGCGGCAGATCCTCGAACCTGTGCTTGACTCTTAGTCTGTCAAGTTGACTGGGGCTCTTCTTTCTGTAAACTGGCGAGATTATTCACTCAACAGGATCTCTCCATGTGCCTTTCATCCCTGTGAACCGCAGGCCAATCTGAGCGCTGACAGCTGCGTGATAGTATACAGATGGAAATGAAGAGGCAGGCTGGAGAGTGTGTGTTAAACATGGAGAAACAGCGGTGGAGCCCTGCTTTTCTTTTCTCGACCACTGCTTCGGTTCATGACCAGAGGAGCTTATAGAGCCCTGGACTGGAGGAGTTCTAGGACATACTCACCACACAGGAAAGTAGCCAGTCTTTCTGGACCTGTATGGACCCGTATAGATGTGTAGTCAACACTGCTGCAGTGGTGAATCAGTTTTAGCTTCCTCAGATCCCCAAAAACCTCCTTATTTTGAGAGTATACACTATGTCAAAGTGTTTATAACTAGTAAATTCAACCAATTTAGGGTGCACCTGCTGTGGACACAGACTTTCAAATGTGCTCACACAGCTCTCCATACACTCTCAGCAAAACCATCACTGTTAGGGAACACAATTGTCCCAGATTCTGAATTAATTGTAGATCATTAAGTTGTGTTATTCTGCAGGATATATATTATGTTCTTTTATTTTACACAGTTCTATAATGAAGTCTTACAAATATTCACCTCTCCTTCTAGAGAAGAGAATATATTGTACGTTTAAGGAACACATCTAGACTTTAACACCACTGTTGGACCTTTTTATGAGCATATATTCAAACATGCTCAAAGCTGAGAGTCAGCTATAGGGGCCTACATTCACCCTCAGCACTGTGCTTTGAGGCAGGGAACCCAAGCGATCATTTCATGACAGTGTTTTTCGAGTGTCCATTCGGCTCTTAAGTCCCCTACAAAATAAGACACAACACTTTAAGAACTGGATATGGCATCAGAACCCAAATGAAAAGTGTGCTGCATTACAAGGCTACGTCACCTTACTTTAGAAGCATTTGAAAACTATGTATTATCGTCCGCTCCTAAGTCTCCTGTAATGTTGGTTACTGCTCCTTGTGAAGCTTTGTTTATTTTTCCAAATCTTCCAGGTCCACCAAAAACAGCAGGTGCCAGAATGTAATTACTTCACTATTTGAGATAGCGCTGGAGGTTATGGATCGTATATCTACAGAGACATCAGCATATTGCTAGTGATGTTTTATGATTTGTTATGTTATGAATAAGAAGTTAATTCATTCATTCATTATCTGTAACCCTTATCCAGTTCAGGGTCATGGTGGGGACAGAGCCTACTTGGAATCATTGGGCGCAAGGTGGGAATACACCCTGGAGGGTGCGCCAGTCCTTCACAGGGCATCACAGACACACACACACACACATTCACACCTATGGAAACTTTTGAGTCGCCAATCCACCTACCAACGTGTGTTTTTGAACTGTGGGAGGAAACCGGAGCACCTGGAGGAAACCCACACAGACACAGGGAGAACACACCAACTCCTCACAGACAGTCACTCGGAGGAAACCCATGCAGACACAGGGAGAACACACCAACTCCTCATAGACAGTCACCCGGAGGAAACACACGCAGACACAGGGAAAACACACCACACTCCTCACAGACAGTCACCCGGGGGAAATCCACGCAGACACAGGGAGAACACACCAACTCCTCATAGACAGTCACCCGGAGGAAACCCACGCAGACACAGGGAGAACACACCACACTCCTCACAGACAGTCACCCGGAGGAAACCCACGCAGACACAGGGAGAACACACCACACTCCTCACAGACAGTCACCTGGAGGAAACCCACGCAGACACAGGGAGAACACACCACACTCCTCACAGTCACTCGGAGGAAACCCACGCAGACACAGGGAGAACACACCTGCTGCCCTGAATAAGAAGTTGTAATATGTTAAAAGTACATTAAATTAAAAATAAAATAATGGTTATTGTATATTTAAAAGGAGAATATACTGGTATTTGTGGGTTTCCTTGGTCTCTTGCACCACAGTCTTAATGGTGATTCCCAAGGCCTTCATTTGGAATGTTCATTTGAAGGGCCATGGCACTTTGCCCTACCACTCTACCTCAAAGAGGATTGAGATCCCCTACCCCTAGGAAAAACAGAGGGGTAGGGCTAAGTGGTAGGACAACCTACTCAGAGCCCCTTCATGGTGAGAGGTGGCCCTGACTGGTGCAGTGTAGAAGAATTCCACTATTTGTTTGTCTGTTTGCTCCAAGTTTACTGCTTTCATTTTTATTAATCCTGAGACTTTTAACTGAGAACTGTGGTTGGAAATGGGCCTCTTTCTCCTGAAAGGGGGGAGGGCACACTCCTGTGCTCCGCACCGCCGGCCCATTACGCATGGAGAACTGATTAGAGGAGCAGCATGGCCGCCGTTGGATCTTGATGGCGCTGCTGAAATGTCACCTCACTGATGTTCCAGTGGCAGAGATATTAAAGGAGCACGCTCAAAGGCTTCCGTCCCAGTGTCTCCCTCGCCCACTGAGTGCCACAACACAGCACTGTTTGTCAGCGGGGCCTTTTTTCCTCCTCCTTTTTTTCTTCTTCTTCTTCTTTTTTCATTTCACTTGCTTGGATCACGCACACATTGGCCTTATCTGCACAGGACACCAGACCTGCTTCTATCAGAGCATTGAAAATTTCCAATCGGCCCGTCTGCATCCTTCTTTAAAGTGGAAATCGCAAAATGTAGGGAGCGCGTCTCGAGAAAAAGACATAATTAAGATATGTCGGGATGTCTGTGTGCATATGCATATGATAGAAGCCCAAAGAAAACATTCTGCTCCAGGCTGAAAGTTTCCTGCCAGTGATAAGGGATGCTTTTGTCAGTGAGTGTTGCTCGGCTTGTCTTGGGGTTGGTTTGTTTGGATGAGGAAAAACAGCACGCTGATTTAGAACAAGTATAAGAAAGGACGGAGATAGCTACCAACAAACAATACCCGAATTCAGTGTTAGCAGAAAGACTTTTGACAGTATTTGAGTAAACAACTGAGTGTGAAGAAAAAGGGGAAATCCACCAATTTACCAAACTTTCAATACGTGCTTTAAAACCTTTTTTCTCAATTAAATTAAATGCTTTCAAATGTAATTCAATATGAGCCCATTTGTAACTGTATTTTGGCATGTTTATACAGTCTCCAACATTAGAGAAAATCAACCTACGTGACCCCTAACAAATGATACATTCATTATGAATTATTACGTATTTGCTAAAAAGGCACATGTTAGATAATAATAGTTCTAAATGATTACTTAAAAGGGTTACATGTACTTACTGGCCATTAGTCTGGTTTCCATAAGATTCCACAAGATTTCCATAAAGGCATCTGCCTCCTTTACCACAGCCTCACAGCGGAATTAAGTGGAGTGTAATCTGATTGGTTCCGATTAGCATGGCTGTGCAATAGTGTCCATAAATTGTAGGTTAACAGCACTAAAGACCCGCCTCCTGCATATTTCCACTTCCATCCAGAATTACTGTGAGCAAATGTAACTGTAAATTAAAGTGTTTTACTCTGAAGCAAATAAACATACATTGATTTCTGTGGAAATGTGTCTTCTGATTATCTTAAACACTACTAGAACAATCCATTACCTTCAAATCCCCATAACTACACACTAGTGTATTTAGGATTAATAACATTTGCATATTAAGGTCCATATTAAGGTCCTAATCAGAACAAAAAGTGCATGTAAAGAGTCAGATTTAAATATACTTTAATACTGAGCATCAAGAACGGTTAAAAAAAACATTTTTTTATGTTAAACAGAAGAGACGAGATGTGTTTTAGGAGTCTCGGTGCTAGCATTAGCATAGCAAACTCACCCACCTTTACTTGCACAAGCCACTCTTTGGGCCATGTAATCAAGTGTGAGTGAATATGTAAACTTAGCCTAGTATTAACAGAACGGGTAATGCCCATCCTCCCACCACATCAGTGCTAGTGTGTGAATGTTTGCTAGCGTGACTGAGGTAAAAGGCAAACAGATTTCTGGAGGGAAGTGTCTCTGTGTTGTGGGAGTGTGGTCTGTGGTGTGGGGTGGGGTGGGGGTTGTAGCGGGGGCACTGATATTGTCCATATGCGTCCAAGGCCTGGACTTCTACAGTAAATTACATTAGCTTTAGCACAACAGGAGCCAGCTAGCGCCAGAGCGTTACATGGCATGAGACAGCTAGTGTGTGATCAGAGCCTCTGTGTATATGTGTGTGTGTGTGTTGGAGAGTGGATCGGTCACGCTTTCTGTTTTAGGGACAACGTGAGAAGCAGCTGCACCGCTCACCTGTCTCATCCCATACACAGCTGCCCATCAGCAGTGTCCGGCTCGCTTCATAGACTAGCCGCTAACACTGCTTGAGGCTGTACGGCCATCTTCTTCACTTGTGTTTGTTTTCATTGCTAATGGTAACTGAATGGCTCTCAATAAAACAGAGGCCTGATTTATAAAATGTTTTACTTATCAATGAAAAGAGACCATTATATGTACAGTATTTACAAAAAAGAGAGAGAGAGAGAGAGAGAGAGAGAGAGAGAGAGAGAGAGAGAGAACATATGAAGGCTCATTCATGGCTTTGGACAGTAAACAAAATGGCTGTATTTGTGCAGACATTGTGATTCCTGGTTCCTATCATCACCATAGTAAAGAAATAAAAATCTGTAAGCATCACATTTCATACTAAACCACCTTAAATAATGATTTAAGCTATGTTTTAATTCACTTTAAATACCCAAATCCACATTTTCTCTAATATTTCCAAATATCGGAAATATAATGGATAATATTCCACAAATAGAGAGCCATTAGTGTGTGTTGCGGAGCTAAACTGACCGGGGGGTGACCCGGGTACAGCAGCATCTGGAGGATTTCCAGCTGATGAGTGTCATTGTTAGTCAGTAATCCATTTTCTTTCTCTTCCTTCATGTTTCTGAAGAGTCACAGCCGTGCTCCAGGTCTGAATGTCATCAGTGTGTGTTTGAAGATTGGCAGTGTGTGGTATTAGATGATCTAATGGTGGCAGAGAGAAAGGGGGGGCCTTAAATCCCCTCTTATACAGCGTGGGGGAGCACTTCAGTCTGTTAGCGAGGATATCACTATGAACCCATACGGCCTCGGAGCAATGTTGGTATTTGAAAATGAGGCACTGAGATAGTGATAAAAACAACACAGACTACTGAGATTACCTCACAGTCAGGGCTGACGAGTGGGCAAAAATATCACAGTACTTAAATGTGTCATGATGTTTAGTGGGTTTATTTATTTGCATGTGTTTGTATTAATATAAAAAATGTATATCACATTACTTTTGTATTAGCCCTTTTACATCGTGATTTAAAACAAATCCATCTTGTTTATGATCATAACTCACTATACTCCCTATAACCACACTCCTTATATCACACATCCCTAATCTGATGCAACTGTACACATTATGTAAGGCATTGTTTTATTAAACATTGTAAATACTGTTAAATCATTCATGCATTCATTATCTGTAACCACTTATCCAGTTTAGGGTCGTGGTGGGTCCAGAGCCTACCTGGAATCATTGGGCGCAATCATTGGGGAATACACCCTGGAGGGGGCGCCAGTCCTGCACAGGGCAACACAGACACACACACATTCACGCACACCTACGGACACTTCTGAGTCATCAATCCACCTACCAACGTGTGTTTTTGGACTGTGGGAGGAAACCGGAGCACCCAGAGGAAACCCACGCAGACACAGGGAGAACACACCACACTCCTCACAGACAGTCACCCGGAGGAAACCCACGCAGACACAGGGAGAACACACCAACTCCTCACAGACAGTCACCCGGAGGAAACCCACGCAGACACAGAGAGAACACACCACACTCCTCACAGACAGTCACCCGGAGCGGGAATCGAACCCACAACCTCCAGGTCCCTGGAGCTGTGTGACTGTGACACTACCTGCTGCACCACCGTGCTGCACACTGTTAAATCAACATGTAGAATTTATATCATAACGAGTAAATGTTCATTATTTCTGCAGAGAAAACTTTGTTAGTACTTTATTACTCAAAAAAATGAGGTGTGTGCCATCTTTTATTATTATTATTTTCTTCTTATTATTATTATTTCTGTCACTGCCAGCTCATCACAAGATAATTTAGTTCCACTTAATAATTAACATTTCTATTCAGAAACCTTCAGCCAGGTAACGTTGCCATTTTAGGAGCGAGATTCCCCCGATAAGAGTTCTATAATCTGCAATCGGAATGAGTAAAAGCGCTGCAGTAATTGGAAAGTTATGGAAGTGATGAGTTTTTTGCTGGCTGCTGTAGGAGAACAGATGTGAGACTCTGCCGCTTTAATGTATTCCGAGGCTTCTTTTAAACTCGGTAGAACATTTTAATCTGCTCTTGTAAACCAAATGCGCTGTGACCATTTTGGAGACTTGTGTTGCCTTCTTTTTGGAGAAATCTTAAGTGTGGATACCATTCCGGGCCCTGTATCTGAACAGAGCAGGGTCCTCGCCTGTATTTTCGCCCCGACAGAAAAAAGGCAAAAAAAAAAAATGTGTTTATTGCCATGTTTACACCGTTTCATATTCACATCAGTGGTAACAGGATTACTTAGTGACAAACAAGAATTTGTGGAATTCCCTGACTTCTTGTGTCTGTTGGTTTGCCTTCCTTTTTAAAAAAAAAATCCCCCAGTATTAAAGAATCCCCAGTGGTTAGATTCCAGAAGCCCCTCAGGTTTGAGAGGAAACCTCTGTGCCACACTAGATAAAGCTGAGTCTGCAGAGCGTCTGGCAACCACAGGGCTGCTGTGGAGGGCGCCAGATAATAAGCCATGCTAGTTCCATGAGGAACGCTAAGGGTCCTCCTACTCTATTAGACGTGATAGAGAGGGAGAGAGGGGAGTGGGGTAAGATCCCATCGCAACTCAGTGGGCTGAACATTCCCAATCACTCAAACACATACAGTTACCAGGAAACAGTGAAGGGGAAGAAAGCCATCATGTTTTGTAGGCCTGCCAAATGGAGATCAAAGGCGCTGACACTTGTTCTTGTCCCTTCTTATATATTTGTTCTTCGCAGATTTCAGGCGTTAAATCTGGTTTGTATTAGTTCTCTCTAGCGCTGTGTTGGTGGGACATGGTGCTGGGAGGGCTCCAAGAGCCTCAGTGGCGATTGCTGCTTCAATTCTTTAACGTCTGCTTATGGCACACAGGCACTTCCTCTATCTCTTTTCCCAACTCCACAGACGGCTGAGTAGAAACAGACGCCTCGTTTCCCAATGTTCACGAGGCTCTATCTATCATGGCTCATTTTCTGAGGGCCTGACATTGGTGGAAATCTGTTGGAAAGTGACTCTGCTAGCTGTCGTCATTGAGCATTGAGCTATAAATCAGTCTTTTTTTTATCTCTACACCCTTGACACAATGGTTCTTCTAGTGTTCTTTAGTAAGAACCCTAGTGTGATCAAGCAAGGACACGAAAGTGAGCTACTCTGCCGTGGATGAGAAATAAAGAACACGTTAACACTAAAGACATTTGTATTAATTGCATTCTCTTGAACAAATAAAAACAGAAACTGTATAAATCTCCTCAGCTTTGCACCATTTGCCAAATCTGCATCCACATATCTTCCTCTTTTTCTGAAAATGTTCAGAGAACTGTGTAATTACTGACCTTCTGCAGTTCCTAATTTAATATGACATTGTCTAGAACTGAACAAATCAAAAAGACAGTCTATAAATGGATGTGCTCAGGTGTTACCTGCTCTTACCTTTATTTTATGAGGGCAGAGAATATCAGACTGTTTGCTGTAACATGTATTTTTGATTGGCTGTACACTTATAAGTATGTGTTTCCTCTGGGTGCTCCGGCTTCCTCCCACGGTCCATAAACACACGTTGGTAGGCGGCTTGGTGCCCATAGGTGTGAATGTGTGAGTGTGTGTCGTCCTGTGAAGGACTGCCCCCCCCCCTCCTCACAGACCATACATGAATGAATAAATATACACTTATAAGCAGCTATAACCAAAACATATCAGTATGAGCTGTCATTACCTGTCTGTTGTGTGGCTAAATTTCTTAAAAAATAATAATAATAAATGAATAATCTGTCTCTGACTGAAAGCAATAGCTACTCAAGCTTATTTGCAAGATGTCGAGGCATTATGGGAAATGAAGTTCTGGTGGTGAATTTGCATGGCTTGTCCTATAGTTCTGCTCAGAAACCCTGAATAAAACTTGTACCGTTGTGATTTTAGTGGGGCACGGAAACATATTACTGGGGCACGTGCTCCAGTAATTTGGATCTAATGACAACCCTGGTAAAGGCTAGAACATGCACCATCACAGTTACCTGAAGCTAGATAAGAAGAGCTGATGTAATTCCCTGGAAAGCTCAACACACTTGGTGGTGAACACTAATTCGGTTATGTCAGCTAACAGAGACATGGGGAGAGGTCACTCCCTATAGTGTCCCAGTAAGAGAAATAAGTGTTAGGCTCTATTGGACGCCCAGGCATGGACAGCTGTGGATTAAAGCTGCGATCTCAGTAGGGTATCTGACATGTGGAATAAGCTTTTATGGACTGAGGAGTCTATAAATCCTCCAGCACTGGGCTGTGGAACAGTAGAACTACACTCTCTGGAGTGATGGAGAACCATTCAATACCTTTGGAATTAGTTAGAGTGCCATTTGTAACCAAATAATACAGCATCAATATTTGGCCTCACTAATGTTCTTGTTGCTGAATACAGCCATATCCACACTGTAATGTTCCAACAACAGGTCTAACTCACAGAAACTCATTTCGGATGCTCGGCTCTGGTTTGGAAAGTGTCCGTGCATCCTAACAACCAGCCAAGACAAAGTAGAGTGCATGCTGTGGATGAAATCTGCTGCGACTAATTCCAGCGCAGATGGTTTCAACAGTGAATTTGCATCTTCAGTACATCACAGTCTAATCCAGGGCCTTCCCAGGTTACCTGGTTTACAAGCAACTTTAATAGGTGTTTTGTCAGAGTGATCATATAAATGCCATAAGCCGCTTATATAAAGAGGAAATAAATAAACAAATAAATAAGTAACTTAAGCTTGTGTTTAGGGAAACGAGCGACTTCTGTGCAGAAAGCTGGGCTCAGTTGATCTCCGCTGCGTATGTTGGAAGATTGCTGCTGCCTGGTGGATTTGGACACAGATGCTAAGAGAACAGGCCACTGATAGAACCCCCTTCTGCCTAATCTGCTGTTTGCCTCTGTTGCATATATATATATATATATATATATATATATATATATATATATATGAACACCAGTCAGCCAAAAGTTTAAAACCTACTGACAAGTGAATATATATGATTAAATACCTTGTTATAAACAGGGGATGTTAGGCAGCAAACAAAGATGAATTCTTGAGGTTTATGTGCTAGACACTGAAAAGTAGTCAAGTATAAGATAATTGTTTTTTATGGTCAGGATCTCTCCAAAACAACAGATCTGGTGTTGAGTTTGGAGTACACAGTGGTAAGTATCTCACGGATCTACTATTTTGTTCTAACCACTGCATTCCGGGGACACCCCACAAGCCCCAACATTTTAGACATGCTCTGACCAAAGCAATATATCCTTCACAGTTTGGCCCTTGTCAACGATTCTCAGGTCCTGTGACAGCTCAGGCATCTGAGATACAGCCAAGGTTTTGTTTGATAGCTGAACATCAAATGGTTTATTACTATTTAATTAAAGGTGAACGAGTAAGAAAGAGTTCATCTAAAAATGAGCAACTCTGCATAGTTTAACTTCTTATTGGTTTCAGTCACTTATTTGACTTTGAATTTGCGCTGTGACCAAAAATGATGACAAATATCTCTGAAGGAAAAATTCTGAGGAAACACTCTGAAAACAAACAGAGAACTAGCAGAACGAGGGAGATAAAAGTCCAGTAAAAAAAAAATCAGTTAAAACAGCACAGATTGATTTCTGAAAGACACTATTTTCAGCCTTGTGTGTTTTCTTCCTGGAGCTGTGACATTTTTGTCCTTAAAAATTTTAAATGGTCTCATAGGTCTCAGGAAAGTGTGGGAATACGATGTTTACCATAAAAATGCTAGCTGCTTAGCTACTTTACATGTTTCAGTATATTGAATTTCGAATAAAATTATTAGTAATTAATTTTTTTAAGTATTGACAGAACAACAGTTTTCTTTCTCTTTACGTAAACGATTGTTAAGTTCATTTACCTTAAACTTTAAGGGCTGTCCTGTAATTAACATATAAAATGTGATATTTTTGTTTGTGTGGTTTGCTTTCATCCTCCAAAAAATGATCTATTATCAGTTTATAGTCTCATCATTTCCAGACTACATAATGGTTGTAATATTTTTTACATTTTAAAATAATACCTCTTCCTTTCTGAGTCGATTTATTGTTGTGTTTTAAGTATTATATAAAATAAATGTATAAGCTATGGCTAATTTTTATTTGGCTGTTCGTACTGTGCCTGATTCAAAAAGCCGTTAAGACTGAAACGCAATAGTCAACATAAATGAGAAGGAAAACGTTAAACGCCGTATAGAGGCAATATGTCAGTGATTTTACAACGAGAGAGTTCAAACTGGACTAGTGATATATATACAGCGCAGATTTTAATAAACTTTTACAACCTCACATCGTGATACCACTGTTTTATAGGAGCGGCTCTATTATATTTCATATTTTACAAGTCATATAATTTTTGTTTTTAACGGTGTGAGTTCACAACGAAGTGTGGTAATTTTAGCCAGAAAAAAACGCAGGACTTTTTTTTTTTTTTTAATCAGGTTCTACACTGCACTCTGGTGGTAGGACGCTCCTTTTCATTAAAAACAGTTACAGTACAAAAATAGTTACCGAGTTTTATTGTTAGGAAAACTACCGAAAAATCACCAGAGCTTAATATCTATGTGTTAAAAATGAAATGTTTTATTTTGATACTATCAAGGAAAATCATTCTTATTCAGGGTCACAATGAGTCTGGACCCAGGGAAAAAGGCGGGAACACTCAAGTTTTTTCAGATTAATGAATGTGTTCAGGTGTATGACGAGTGCTCTGTTTAGCCAGGTCTTTATATATATCAAATCCTACACTGCACTCTTGTGGTCGGAGAGAAGAATTACACAATGACATGTATATCGTCCTGAAGCCGTTACTAATACAGTCCACTGGACTCAGAGGTCTGAGGACTTTCAAACGATTCAGAGAGTAATATTAAACCTACCTGCCCACATAATGCCCACCTAACATAGTTTTACTACATGTAGACCTACTTACATTCTTTAGCGACAGTTATATTTTAATATACATTTTTGTATATTCTCAGAAATTATTTGAACTCTGATTTATTTGTTTTATTATTTTTGCCCTAAGCCCCTTACCAACACTCCCCAGCCCCCCCTCCCAAGCAGTCCGCTAGAGGACTTTAGTCTTGCTCAGTGTCTTCCCATGATCCCACACTCACGGAAGTTGTACTTTTATTTGATTTATTAAGGCAGCAGTGCACTTCACAGCCCACAGCACACTGTCTCGTCATGGCTGCGAAGCGAGCCCTGGTCATTCTGTCCAAAGGCGCGGAGGAGATGGAGACCGTGATCCCGGTGGATGTGATGCGCAGAGCCGGGGTGGGTAAACGCTGTCTGTCGCACAAATTTGCAGCGCAAACCTACGCACTCTCTTTAACTTATCAGCAGTATGTGTTTACATACTCTCACTACAGAAGCAGTGAGAGACAAATACGCGAAAACTGAAAGCGCAGCTTGAAGCTAACGCACAAATACGAAAGTGAAGTCTGTTTGTTGTTGGGTATTCCACCTTAAATGTAGCCTCACCATTTAAGGTGGAATGAAATATTTCAGCCAGATCCTACCCTGCCACTGGCTGCCGCTCACACTCACTGCAGAAACTCATCTCCCCTGATATCAAGAAAAATCAAAGTCCTGCGGGACTTTGTAAGAACATTTCTGCGAGCATTTGATTGCATTCAACCACAAGAGCATGGGAACTGATTGGCAGCTGCCACAGAGTGGATAGTAGCCACTGGCACTGCCCACTCCATCTGTCAGTGTAGCTTTACCCCCCTATTGCTGAAAAGTTGCTAAATATTCCATTTACACAGTGGAATTTTATTAGCGTCACCCACTGTTCATTCTCTGAGCTCCACTGACCCCCACATAATTACAGACTTTAGTCCAGTGCTGAGAACGACCCGCCATCAAAATCCTACCTGCTCTGTGGTGGTCCAGTGAGGGCCCAGAGTGAAAAGGGGCAAGCAATGTGTGCAGAGAAACATCTGTCTGTACTCGTAGAACTGAAGTGTTACTGGATGGTCAGTGGAGCTGAGAGAATAGACAGTGATTGTAGAAAGAAATGTACAAAGCTCTGAGTCTGGTCTTACAGCCGTGATTAGATTTCCAGTTAAATAAGTCAGTCACGGTGCGTTATTTTCAGGTGACTTCTGGCTGGAGTCTGGAGAGAGCGCCCTGCTGTTGCTAAATGTCAAAGTTTGCTGCAGCCGTCATGGTGAGATGGGCTCTGGTTTTCCCTGGCACTCGTGCTACTTACAGTCACATGCAAATGTTTAAACACCCCTCCTCAGACGAATAACGTAATTGTTAAACTTCATAACAACCAGCAAATATCCGTTATTCCAAACTGCAGAGGTCTGATCTCGAACTTATTATCACTTCAGTGAATGTATTTTGACTAGCAGTGACCAAATGTATTGAATACTATTAAGCATTTGGTGTAGCTAAACTAGTGGCCAATCATCCCCCTGTCTCTGTCTGTGTAACAGA
Organism: Hoplias malabaricus; assembly: GCF_029633855.1. Taxonomy (NCBI): domain Eukaryota; kingdom Metazoa; phylum Chordata; class Actinopteri; order Characiformes; family Erythrinidae; genus Hoplias; species Hoplias malabaricus. The sequence continues at coordinate 24,490,112 of NC_089804.1, read as the reverse complement.
TTGCAGTTACTGTGGCAGGGCTGATGGGGAAGGAGCCGGTCCAGTGCAGCCGTGATGTCATCATCTGTCCAGATTCAAGCCTAGAGGACGCCTCTAAAAAGGTCAGTGTATTTATAGTACACATAAAAGCTATTTTACAGGCTATATATGTGATCAAATTCATAATAGAATGGTGTTATACCCGGGTAAAACCCTCTAAACATTTACACTAATGAACATTACCAGATTCCTCAATTCTCCTGGGTTCCCAAACCAGAATATGACAAAAATCCAGTGCCAGGGCTGTGAGAAGAGCATCACTGGCCATAGTCAGCTGTTAGTGTTCTTCTCCAAGCGTAGTGAGCTGTTTAAAAAGTGTTGCTTGAGCAGGTTCATGCTAGTCTTCACTGTCCCAGTTTGGAAGCATCTGGTGCTTGATGGAGTCCTGGTTATTGTATGGTACTGGACGTGCCTGAATTAAGAGCGGGGTCATCTAACGTGCTTTTCAAATCCAGGATAAATTCTGTTTTCCTTTGAACTAAAAAAACCCTCCGTGTCATTTTATGCCGTCTCACCTTTAAGACTGAGTCCTTTAAGACTGTGGAAGAGGTAATGTCTCCCTCTGCTGGAGTTATTTAGACACTGCAGAATATGTATGCTTCATATGAACAGATATATATATATATATATATATATATATATACACAGCAAATATAAGATGACTGAAGACTGTTAATGAGCATAAAACTGTCTTACATTTACAGCTTGGGTGCAAAGTAGACCTATTGAGCCGAGTGGTCATCAATGTACATCTGATAATAAATCAGAAGAACGGCAGGTCTAATGTGTAATCAATTTCCACATGTTTTATTGGTGAAATCAATAACATTTTGGAATAAACAACTCTTTAGGGTCCATATGATGTGGTCCTTCTGCCTGGAGGAGCCCTGGGTGCCCAGAATCTCTCTGAGGTAATGTTTTATCACTCATTAATGATAACATATGAGCATTGTCAACTTTTTTTTTTTTTTTTTTTTTTTTTTTTTTTTTTTTTTTTTAAATCCAATTAATTGGTATTGGTGTTCTCCCTGTGTCTGCGTGGGTTTCCTCCGGGTGACTGTCTGTGAGGAGTATGGTGTGTTCTCCCTGTGTCTGCGTGGGTTTCCTCTTTGTTAGAGTAACTACTTCAGCTTTTTTGGATAGAGTTCAAACTTGATGTTGAGATATTACCATGACCAGAGATCACTGCTGAACTGCTCCCAGTGCTAGGCATGGTGACCTTGTCTAGACTCGTGTGGTATCTCCAGAGCATCCCGTTTCATTTCAGATTTTCTTTTTCTGAGGGATATTTGACCAACTGCGCTTCAGCAACTGAATATCTGTGTCTGCAATGGCACTAACCATAAGAGGCCTCTAAAAAATGTACATTATACAGTCTGTACATGTTGCATAACAACACACTTGAAAACTTGAGTTGCATAATAATATATGGTCTATGCTGATATCCTTAGGATGCTATGAATACCAAAGCTGCTGCTCTGATGATTCATTGTGTAACGTGTTTGCGTCCTCTCTCCTGTAGTCTCCTGCTGTGAAGGAGGTGCTGAAGGAGCAGGAGGGCAGGAAAGGGCTGATTGCCGCCATCTGCGCAGGTACTGTTTAATCCACCACACACTGGACACACATTAACCTCCCTTCAGAACAATTATACTGACTCTACAGCACATGATGAGCATACACACAGGAGCAGGAAAAGCGAGCGCTCCAAGCTTTTAAGGGTGTGTTTTCAGGGACACATTATGTCGAAGGCCTTTTTAGCCATTTTAGCTGATTTATTATTGAAGAGTTGCATCAAAACCACCTGTAAATGTAGGTTTGAAATGTGCCGTGGGACCACTTGTGGCTTAAAGATTAGAGCAGCAAGCCTTGGACCCGAAAGGACACTGGGATTATGGGGGCAAGGGGAATGAAAGAAGAGCTCTTTCTCCTCCCTCGGCACCCACAGCTGAAACGTTGCCCTTGGGGAAGGTCCCTCAATCCCTGGCCACACATCTGGTGTTGAGGTGGTGGCCCGCTGCTCCAGATGTGTGTTCATTCACCGCCCCACATAAGTAGTTTTATGGGTGTGAGTGCGATCACTGCTCCTAATCACTAGTGTGTGGGTGGCTGTGTGTTGTGATATAATTCGTATAATCTCGATAATGTAAGGTCACCACGCTCAATGCCATGGTAATGTCAGCTGCAGTGGTATAACGCCTGGAGCCAAGTCCCCTGAGTGATGGTGCTCCATACAATACCTTTGAGCTGGAGTGGATTTTGTGATGCACAGTCCACACTATCCATACAGTGGCCATGTAGTATGAGGTATGTGAAATCTATGGCCATTCGAAGCATATGCGCAATTGGCTGCGTCTGATGAAGGACAGTAGAAGGACTTGGTGAATGAGGCCAGTGTGTCCACGTGCCACTGCAGCGGTCTGGAAAGTGTCCTAGAAAATCACTCAGGTTCCCTCAGGAGTCTCTAATGAGTGAGCAGTCGCTCTACTGGCATTCCTTCACATCCCCATCTTGTTCCATCACGATCGTGTTCTCATAATCCACCGCATCTATAAGCGTGCATCAAACTGTCAGAGAAAAAAAGACGAAGGCACTGAACTCCGTCGGCCTTGGAGCAAGCACATGGCTGCAGAAGACAGGATTACAGGGCAAGACTTCTCAATACATTTATATGTGATAATTGTTATCACAGGGCGACACGGTGGCGCAGCAGGTAGTGTCGCAGTCACACAGCTCCAGGTACCTGGAGGTTGTGGGTTCGATTCCCGCTCCGGGTGACTGTCTGTGAGGAGTTGGTGTGTTTTCCCTGTGTCCACGTGGGTTTCCTCCGGGTCCAGTCCAAAAACACACGTTGGTAGGTGGATCGGCGACTCAAAAGTGTCCGTAGGTGTGAGTGTGTACATGAATGTGTGTTTGTCTGTGTTGCCCTGTGAAGGACTGGCACTCCCTCCAGGGTGTATTCCCGCGTTGCGCCCAATGATTCCAGGTAGGCTCTGGACCCACCGTGACCCTGAACTGGATAACTGTTATCACAGTAAAGGCCATATAGTCGAGGTCTGGTTACATGGTTTTACTAATGGAAATTAAAGACCTGCTCATATCTGCAGGGCACGGTTCCCAGTCCCTCCTCCACTGAAACTTTACTGTTTCCACAAATGTGTGTACGTCCAAAACATTAGCAGTGGTGTTTCCATATTTATGACGACATCGCTCGGTCCTAGTTTATGATTGGCTTTCAACTTTTAGACACTGGTTTTTATCACGTCCTCTGTCACCTCTGTGGAAGTGCAGGACACCCAAGCTCTGCGTAAGAGAGTCATGTAACAGGCTTAAACTGGCCCTCATCCGCCCGAACAGAGAAGCGGTAATACATAGACTACACTGGACCACGGCCAAGGTGCATAATCAATAGTTAGGGCTTGTGTTTTTATTTGTGCTGTGGGTCAGCTTGCTGCAGACTCAGCACACTGGCAGCATTAATCCACTGCACAAAGTCCATTATATTTAGACCTTTTCTAAATATGTCCAGAGGAGCTGCATGGAAACTGGATATGGGTGTAATTTTAGATGAGGTTGTATTGAAGGGTTATGATGATATTGATATTTGTTATACATCTACAAGGTGACTTTGGTTTCTTCATGAAAGAAAGGACCTTTTTTTTTATTCTGGTCTGTGTATATGGGAAAGGATAGTACAAAGCTATGTGTGTGTGTAGTTGCTTGATTAAGGGAAGTCACTAATGCATCTCATTTGTTTCAAGGATGGAAAATATTCTCAGAGGGTTTTCAAATGATGTTTTGACTGGAAATTAAGTTAATGAAATTTTGGCCTTTGATTTATACAAATTTCCTTCATGTACACGTTATTTTACTTTATTTTTCAGGGCCCACTGCTCTGTTGGCTCATGGCATTGCCTACGGTAGCACAGTCACCACCCATCCAGGAGCTAAAGATAAAATGATGACAGGAGGTAAAGCCCATGTATCAACACTGAATCTTCAGTGCCCTTTTGAGTTAGTGTATTTCTGTGAAGAAGATGGAATGTTCCAGCAGAGGGGGCTGTTGTGAATAAGCCTCCTCTCAGCTGCAAAGTAAAATGATCTTTGCCCAGAACAGGACAATTGCTTATAACTTAAATATTGTCAAAACCTGATACATCTTTAGTAAGCTGTCAGATGCATCAATATCATTTGTAACAATAAATAATGTGTTAATGGTTTTATAGCATTTATAAATTGCCCATGTGCTTTGCTTTTTTCTTTACTTTTCAGATCATTACAAATACTCAGAGGCTCGTGTTCAGAAGGATGGTCACCTGATCACGAGCAGGGGTCCAGGCACCAGCTTTGAGTTCGCTCTGGCCATAGTGGAGGAGCTTATGGGTGCCGACGTGGCTGCTCAAGTCAAAGCACCTCTGATTCTGAAAGATTAATTATAACACACAGAGTAATAAGCCCTTCACTCTTCACAGATCCATTAAATGGAGCAGCAAATCCCTGTTTTCTTCCTTCATGGAGCTGAATTTGGATTTTCTCGCAACTACTGTTGGAAAAAAAACAAAAAAAAAAACCGGAATAAACGCATAGCGTCTTCTGTGAGAAAGATCTTAATTTTGATGCACATTTTGAAACTAATGAATGATATGAGATAATTAAAACACTTTATTTTTGCTAGTTCCTGAACCTTTATTTTAAATTCAGCATGTATAGTTCTGTGACCGCCTCTCATATTGTAATAAAATCACAACGTTGTGTTATAAGCACTGAGTAGTGAAAGGTAGTGGTTTCTTTCCTGTATCAATAGCAATAATTAGAAGAATTTTTTAAGTCTTTTTACAGCTGATAAGCAAAATAAGTTCACTCTGAAGTAATAACAGCTAAATTTAAGCACAAAAATATAAGCTTTATTTAGAAGTTATTACAATTTTCTTTCACCATTAAACTCTGAATACAGTGGGTGTATTACATACAATCAAAAGATGAACATTAGATATAAAATAGTTTGATCCAAGATGAATCTTATTCAAACAAACCATGTAAAATATGATTAAAAATGATAAGTCAAAGTAAAATCTATATAATGTATAGATAAATATAATGGTAAAACAATGGTTCAATAACTAAAATGATAAGAAGACTAAAATTGACCAAGTTACTTTTTTTTTCTTTTCTTGTGTTCAAAAGTTTGTACACAAAAGTACGAAAAATAACGGTACGAAAGAGCGGCGCTAGCCAATAGCAGAGCAGTATTGCCATTTTTCAGGGAGGAGCTAGGAGTTTGCTCGTCAGCTATTGGAAAATAAGTCGTTCACAGCGGAGATAGACAGGAGCGGCGGCCAATGAAAAACGTTCCTCACTCACCGGGGGCTTGAAGTGACCAATGAAAGAATCCATCTGGTGAAACGAAGGTGCGAAGCGGCAAAACCGAGAGCTTTCCCCATTCCCCGCCTGACGGAGTTGGTGGAAATCCGGAGCTGAGCCATATTCCCAGCTTTGGAGCAGCTTTGTGGCCCGAAAGGTGAGTGTATAAGAGGCTAATACGACTGCTCACCTCACGGTGCTTGCACCGCAGGCGGAGGTTGTTGTAAATATCAGTTACTACATGAACCTGTTTCAGTTTGAGGCGCTAACGCTAGCTACCGTTAGGTTTACTTCACGTCACGTATCAGAACGTAAGGTTGTACTTAGGCGAGCTTGATAATTTATCGCAAGGGAAGAGTTACCTGATAGCGTGAGTTTATGATAAATATAGTGAGTCATATTTAACATAGTTACACATATGGCGAGCCATAAAACTGATTTTTTTAAATCAAACGAGTGAAGTGTCAGCTTCTGTGAGGAGCATCAGCTGAGACCCTCATTCCGGTCGTCGAGCAAACCCCTAAAGGTCATAATTAAAATGGAACATTTCGAAGTTATTTTCAAGACATAACTCTCCAGTACCTTGAAAGTGCCTTATAATACCCTTATATGTGTCTGCAATTAGTCCCTACCACTTGCCCAATAACTCCACCCCTCTCCTGCAGCTCTAAAGCACCATCCCGCAAGTTGACTGGTATTTTTTTTTAAAGGTATGACGTAAGAAACCATTAATATCTGAATTCTCTGAAGCATTGGAACACTGCAGTTTCAAAGCAGATATGCCCATCTACTGTTCACTGCTGGTTTTACAACACCAACACCATACAAACTTGATAACAAGGTCATTGTTAACATTGTCTGTAACCGCTTATCCAGTTCAGTGTTTTGGAGGGTCCAGAGCCTACCCGGAATAATTTTGTGCAAGGCAGGAACCCACCCTGGAGGGGGCGCCAGTCCTTCACAGGGCAGCACACAAGGAGGAAACCCACACAGACACGGGGAGAACACACCAAACTCCTCCCAGACAGCCACCTGGAGCAGGACTCAAATTTACAACCCCAGATCCTTGGAGCTGTGTGACAGCGACACTACCTGTTGTGCCACCGTGCCGACTTATTTAAAATTTTAAGGTGATCTTTATAATCACTAGATTGAAGAGCAAACTGAACTGGTCCCAAGGCAAGGATTGAACCTGGACCCCCAGTTTAATTCCTAAATGCTGTACATCCAAGAGTGAAATAAGCAGTCAGCAGCATTGATTAGCATTTCTGCTTTGAGATGGTGGATTTGGGTAAGTGGGTATAGAGGTGGGGACTAATTGCATATTTGTGGATCCGTGAGTAAAGAATGAAGGCAAACTTTTAGAATTACAGCCTAGCCGCTGATAAGGTACATTTTTATTTGGTATTTATTTTTGTTTTGTTTAGAGTAGGGCAGCACAGTGGCGTAGCAGGTAGTGTTGCAGTCACACAGCTCCAGGTACCTGGAGGTTGTGGGTTCGATTCCCGCTCCGGGTGACTGTCTGTGAGGAGTTGGGTGTGTTCTCTCTGTGTCTGTGTGGGTTTCCTCCGGGTGCTCCAGTTTCCTCCCACAGTTCAAAAACACACGTAGGTAGGTGAATTGGCGACTCAAAATTGTCCGTAGGGGTGTGTGAGTGAATGTGTGTCTGTGTTGCCCAGTGAAGGATTGGCGCCCCCTCCAGGGTGTATTCCCGCCTTGCACCCAATGATTCCAGGTAGGCTCTTGACCCACCGCGACCCTGAATTGGATGAGCGGTTACAGATAATGAATGAATGTTTAGAGTAATTGATGATGGGCCGTGGCATTTATGTTTAGTTGGTATATTTAAATTAACATATTTGGAATTGGCCGAGACTCTTATCTAGAATGATTTACATTGCTTTAAAAATCACATTACATTGGTGGACAAATACATCATCTGTGTCAAGATTCCTAATTAGATTGGTTATGTCATGGTGTAACTGTCCAAACAGTGAACTGAAACCTAAGCAGCGGTGTGAAGGTGTAAAGGTTTAAGGTCTGGACCAACCATGGTACATTGTTCTTTTAAACAGCAGTTCTACTTTGTAAATATTAAAGCAATAAGACATAAGCGTAGTCATTAGAAGTGGAATACATTGTGCTACAGAAACCAATATGGTGATATTTGTTCCAAAGCATGATAGAAACCAGATGTCTGGAAAATTAAATGCCTCTAAAAGCTAATGAACAGTTGGAAATTGTTAAAACCTGCAAATACATTGTCTGAAGCCAAAATATATCTCAGTCGCTAAATGGTGTGCACATTTCCTTTTACCTCAGTTTGAAAAATTAAAGGAAATGCATTTCCCCTTTGCCTTCTTCGAAAAGTACAGTCAGACTTTCAAGAAACGTGCTCGCTGGTGGGTAGCTTTCACACTTACGCAGGACTACGTGTGTGACTGCTCTGTGCACAACCGGAAGGTGATCTGAAGTGTTCTTCACCGCCTCAGACCACACCATGATTAGCGCTGAATGACTCGTCTTCTGCAGCTTTGTTCAGCACATAAAGCTCATACTTTGTTCACATGATTATCCAGTGTTTCTTCAGAAATATTCCAAAGCCTTTAGGGGGTTTACCCACCTCTTTTCCTGCAGTGACGGAAGTGGTGGCTGATGTCTTTTGACACAGTTAAGGCAGAGGTGACAATAATCTAATGGCAATGTTATCAACTGTTGAGAGAATTTAATAAATAAATATTTAGAGAATAAATTAAATCGTAGGAGTGAATGTGTGAGTGTGTATCGCCCAGTGAAGGACTAGCGCCCCCTCCTGGGTGTGTTCCCGCCTTGTGCCCAGTGATTCTGGGTGTGCTCTATGGGATTGTTGTTTTCAGTGACCTCTGCAAACATGTTGATGTTGACTGTATTGTTCATCGATTAATTGAACAGTGCCTCAAAGCACTGAATACAGACGTCACACGTTTTATTGGCTTAAAACAATTAATTTTTTTTTAAAATCTTTTTTTGTTTAAATCATGGGCAGTACATCACTCACATTAACAATTGCACTGCTGCACTAGGATTAAATATTTAGTGGATTCCTTGCTTCTCATATAGTCTTAAAATAACTTTGTGTGAGTAAAAGCCTGTACTCTTCTGGAAATGTTTTACAGTAGACATTGGAACATTGCTGTAAGCACACGATTAAAGACACTAAAAGTCACTAAAACATTATTAAGGACGATTAACTGTTTAAAACCATTACTATTCTGTGGCATTTTAAAAGGTATTGGATGGTGTTTTATTACTCCAGAAGAACCCTTACCAGTCCTCCAGAGCCCAGTACTAAGACTGTTGTGGAGTTATACCCCTCTAGCCAGTGCCTGGCATTTGTGTATGATGGCTGTCAGCTTTTCTGTTTTTCCACATTTAACATGAGAAATATCAGAAGTGATAAAGCAGAAATCTGACCTTGTAAAACAATTGCATGTTTGGTGGGAACAAGACTGTATTGTACACTCTGGATGTGTGTTCACAAAAAGGCTCTGGGGTCTTTTCTTGTATTTTCCACTCTTACTCTTTGGCCGGCTCCAGAAGGTCAAGGTCCTGCTGAGTGTTGTATCTCCAAAAACAGGAGGGTCTATGATCAGCATTCCTAAACTAGACTGCCCTTGCTCTGCATTTTCCATTATCTAGGCTGGATTAGGACATCAGAAAAACAAAAACAAAGAAATTTAGTTTTCAGTCTAAATGCGGTGTGTAAAAAATAAAAATAAAAATACTGTTCATGTGAACAGCTTCCAATAGAATTGCGGTGTTCGGTGTTCGGAAACTCTAATAGGCGTCTTGCCTGTGATGTAGATGGTGGACAACAACTCTAGAAGTTGCACTTAATTTAATGCAAAATGATGAAAAGGTGTGTTGTTTTTGGCTGCAATAATTCAATGTACGGTGGGACATCTGTGCACAAATGGCCCAAAGATCCCAAAATATCCAGAAAATGGACTAAATTTGTCAACTTTAAACAGGCACTTTGGAAAGGACCATCCGCTCACTCCGTTATCTGTAGCTCATTTCACTGGCGCTTTTCCAACAATATGGGCATGTAAGGAAACCAACGAAAGGTGTTCAAGAGCCTCTGTAACATGGAGGTAAACAGGGTAAGGACACTTACTTCGCCTGTTTTAGTTGGTGTTAGTTAACGTTAGCTTGACTTGCTAAACTCGGTGGCACAGATTATACTCGGCTACGTAGCTGCATTACGGAGGTTTATAGTGTCGGATGAATTCGAGTTCGACTTCGATCACATTTACAAGAATTACGGTACCTCTAAATTTGAGCTTATTGCTAGGCTATTGTCATGAATAATGTTGGTTATTTAACTAGCTAGATACTGTCATAACAGTCAGTCATAACGGTGTTTTACCGCGGCATTGTTCAGCTGTTGTCCACCAGTGATGTCACGGCTGCGTTCAAGAATTTTAGTAGCAAGCTCTGGTTTTTTCATCAATTTAATAAAATTCATTCATTCATTCATTCATTATCTGTAAGCGCTTATCCAGTTCAGGGTCGCGGTGGGTCCAGAGCCTACCTGGAATCATTGGGCACAAGGCGGGAATACACCCTGGAGGGGACGCCAGTCCTTCACAAGGCAATACAGATACACACACACACACACACACACACACACATTCACTCACACACTCATACCTACGGACACTTTTGAGTCGCCAATCCACCTACCAACGTGTGTTTTTGGACTGTGGGAGGAAACCGGAGCACCCGGAGGAAACCCACACAGACACAGGAAGAACACACCACACTCCTCACAGATTCTGGAGCGGGAATCAAACCCACAACCTCCAGGCCCCTGGAGCTGTGTGAGTGCGACTCTACCTGCTGCGCCACCGTGCCGCACTAATTTAATAAAATTGTCAGTTTTAACGCAAATTAAGCTGCTATTTTCATTTTAATTCATACTTATATATGTCAGTAACTAAAATAATGTGAAATATTCATGGAGGTCCATTAAGTGGTGCTTAGCCTTTAAGGTAATTCTGTCCATGCCCACATTGGGCTCTTACACTGAACTGAGCTGTGGCTCATTTGTATTTAAAGCAACGCTAGGTAGAATATTTACCTTACAATCACAGCTTCAAAAAATTTTGATGCTCCGCTGCACTGTAATAGTAAGAATAGGGTTTCTGTCATTGCTACCCTGGACTCAGCACTCCAGAAACTACACTATGTAACTTCTGGAGTTGGGCCAGAAACCACTGCTGCTCTACCCCTCCCACTCAGTTTCTGGACAGTGCTGTAAAAGTGAATTACACTCTACAACTGTAGTGGGGGCCCAGGAGCAATATTACCCAATCCTACATAGTGTTGCTTTCTGATTAGGGCTGTTTAGACGGGGGGGATGCTGCTGTGGTGTTTGGACCCTGTGATATTAAGCACCCAGGACTCTGTTAAAAATTGGAAACAGTGTATAATAAGTCCAATTTAAAACATCTTCTCAATTTAACCATAAATGTGTGATGCCCTACTTTAAAGAGCCATTTTCCATTCAGAGAGGCTGTGGTATTTTCTTCTCTGTAAATATTAAAAATGACAATCCTTTTCTCCTCAGTCTATGTCATGCTTTTTGTATTTGTTGTTGTGTGAGATGTGAGGGTAATCTGTCACATGTAAAATGCTCTGTCTTGGAAAATGTAACAATGTTTCTGATGTAAGTTTTCAACACATTCCACAAAAATGTATGTGCTATTGATGAGTCAAAAACTTAATCTACATTCAAGATGTACTATAGTCAGTTTTTAACCTCTCTGTTCCCTCCTCTTCCTTCCCTCATGAGTTCCTGAGAGATATTTCTAGAATGTTAACATTTGAGCTGTGGCACATAGTGGCCAGCTTTTTGCCGCTTGAGTAGCAGTACAGTAGCGAGCCAGCGGCCAGGCGCTCTCTGCAAAGAGGGGTGAGATCATCCAGCCTGAGTCACTGGTTAAATGATGCAATTACAGAGCTCTTCAGTGCATCCCCTGATTGGATCTCCCATGCCAGTGGTTAGAGTAGGAAAGGAGATACTCTGTGTGAAGAAACTCAGGTATATTCCCAAGCAAATTTCTGCAAGTCCTTACTGAAGAAGGTCTAGTGGTCACTATTAAGTTTCCGCAACCTGGCACACATTCCAAATTTAGGTCTGTAATATATATTCATGATTGTTACAAAAATATCTCTGAGTTTTGAGTTTGGATATGAGTTTTTATTGCATTGCTAAGTAAATATAATCCTAATATCACAGTAGTAATAGTGCTGTAATGACAGCAAGTTAATAGCAACCATCTCAAATTAGCTGAGCTATCAGTTTGTAGACAAAGGCTTGTGAATTACAAATACTTCATTGTCATTAGTGATATATATCTCTGGCGTGGAAGCGATTTTAATTTCCTAAATGTATGATTTTAACTGTAAGTTCCATTATGAATTTGCTATTGACTTCCAAATAAAGAACAATTAATTCCAACCTTTGGCTGAAGACAAAAGGCCTGTCTTGACCCTGTCATTGTTGAGCTATTATGTCCTCTGTTTTCAAGAAGCAAATAGTCAAGACATACTCTCAGTGCTGGGGGCTTGGATTTAAATAGACCTCTTCTGTGGTCAGAGCAAATGACACTGACACTACATCTCCTCTCCCATCTTAAAACCAAGGCCTGTACACTGTTCTCTCAAAGCGCAAATGGGAGCTGATGCTATTTCATGAGGAGTTTATAGACTGAATGCTTTTCATAAGCCAAATACTTGTCACTTGTAGTAATTTCAGACTGCGATGCTGTGCTTTAATGGGTTTGGGTCACACGTTCAAAACAACCCCCGAAGGATCCCAGTGTTATTTTTAGGGCAAGCTGATGATTAGTACGATATCTGTTTTTCAGTGCATTTACAGCAAAGCATAGAATTTGCAGATCACTGGCTGCTTTTGTCTTTCAACTCCCACATAATTATTGACTCTGTGCTATATTATGGACAATATACACCTTGTTCTTCTGATATTTCAAACTGTTGATGCTGTAATTTGGAAACATGCTAGTAAGCCTTGTTTGGTTTGACCCTTCAGACTTATGACTTCGTTCCAAAACAAAATAGCATGTGTGAAAAGTGCCACGGACCATGGTCCAAACGAAAGGACCAGAATTTTGTCAGAGCAAAAGAGGTGGTCTCTTTCCCGATCAAACTGAATCTAGGTTTGATTCCTGTTCAATGTGGAAACATTTTTGTTTTGGTGGGTGGGGTTATTCATTTGGACAAATTACAGGATGCAGAGGCAATATAAATGACAGAGTGGGACATGACCAGGCATTTTACTCACCATGGTCCAAAAAAACTATGTAAAACCTTTTATTTAACAGTAAATTTGATACCATAATCATACCATGCGGCCATAAGTGAAATCTGTGTGTCAGTGAACAATGAACATCATTTGATTGAAATTTGTCCAGTGTTTAGGCATGTTTTTAATTTAATTTGTACACGTGAGAGAGAATAAAATTGCACATCGATTGTCTTTTATGTTTGTGTTACTGTAGTAAACATAAAAGCTCAAATTTAACCAACTGCAATTCCCATTTGGTTACTTCTGTGTCTGGTATGGAGATAGCAACCCACGTAGGCAATAACAACAGGATGAAGGTATAGCATGGAAAGCCCTTTAGTCCATTTGTTAAATGGCAGTGCGAAACCTATACTTAAAGGATCAAATCTATACAATGTAACATAGCATTGGTTCAGATTTTGATGCAGATTTTTATGTGTGAAAACGCTCTAAGAAAAACTTGAATTTGTCATTCTGTAGTTAAATTGGCAGTTTATTGAATCTCATAATGCTAAAATACAAAGATGATTAGCTGTTTTGATTAAATGTTAAAACTGCGGCTTTTCAGATGGTTATTAATGTATATATGATATCAGTGATATGATAAATATCATTCACAAGCAGATTTTGAACATCATCTTTTGGTGTTGAGTCATACTTTAGTGTGTCTTTAAAGGCTAAGCACCACTTAATGGACCTCCATGAATATTTCACATTATTTTAGTTACTGACATATATAAGTATGAATTAAAATGAAAATAGCAGCTTAATTTGCTTTAAAACTGACAATTTTATTAAATTGACGGAAAAACCCGAGCTCACTACGGAAATTCTTGAACGCGACCGTGACGTCACTGGTGGACAACAGCTGAACAACGCTATGACTGACTGCTATAACAGTATCTAGCTAGCTAAATAACAAACATTATTCATGACAATAGCCTAGCAATAAGCTAAACTCAAATTTAGAGGTACCGTTATTCTTGTAAATGTGATCGAAGTCGAACTCGAATTCATCCGAACACTATAAACCTCCGTAATGCTATGTAGCCGAGTATAATCTGAGCCACCGAGTTTAGCAAGTCAAGCTAACGTTAACTAACACCAACTAAAACAGGCGAAGTGAGTGTCTTTACCCTGTTTACCTCCATGTTACAGAGGCTCTTGGACACCTTTCGTTGGTTTCCTTACATGCCCATATTGTTGGAAAAGCGCCAGTGAAATGAGCTACAGATAACGGAGTGAGCGGATGGTCCTTTCCAAAGTGCCCGTTTAAAGTTGACAAATTTAGTCCATTTTCTGGATATTTTGGGATCTTTGGGCCATTTGTGCACAGATGTCCCACCGTACATTGAATTATTGCAGCCAAAAACAACACACCTTTTCGTCATTTTGCATTAAATTAAGTGCAACTTCTAGAGTTGTTGTCCACCATCTACATCACAGGCAAGACGCCTACGGGACAACGGTCTTTTAAGCTTTATTCCTTGAATTAGTAACAAATAACATGTTTTCCAATGTATTTATTTGTTTGACACTTTCGTATAGCTGCTGCTTAGCTTTTAAACAGAACAGCTTGTAAGAAAATTAAGGTGGCTGAATTATTCAGTCAATGTTCAGTTAGCCCACGTAATTTCAAAAATATGTTTAACCTTTCAAGGAGGTGGTTGAAAAAGCCCCTGTTCAGGCCAATTTTCCCCCAATCCAATAAAAATGTCTGTTCCTATGTGACCCAAATTCTAATCACTAATGAGGCACAGTTCAACTTTTGCACTCCTTTCTTTTGGATTCAGAATTTCTAACAAAACTCTAAATAAAACCACAGAGATTGTAATAAAGCTGTACATCTTGGCTAACTAGTAGCAGTGGACATAACCAGAACAAGATCAAAGGAACACTTGGACTTAGCTTTAATGGCTTTAAATGGCCACAAAACATTACATCAACTCAATTACGTTTGCAGCACATGAAAAGGCCAAACTTGTTATAATTCTATATTAAGGCTGACTGCATTGCTGCAGCATATTGGCCAAGTGTTGGAGGCGGTCTTGTAATGATTAAGTTCATATGGATACCCTGCTGCAAGGACATGTTTAAACAGAGGAGGTTAAAAACTGTAGCAAAAGAGAAGCTAAAGCCTGGGACACTGTGACTGTGCTGGAAGTGAGCCAGGGACCAGAGACACAGTGGTGCGCAACATTGGAGCTGCTGCAGTCCCCAAGGCTCTGGGCTAGGAATTCACATTGAGGCATGCGCTAATACAATCTGTGTGGAAAGTGAGACGAACATTATAGTGTCAAAATCTGAGCAGAGAGAAGGATGCAAAGACACAAGTTCCAAACTGCCTTCACAGGACTTTTTATCCATGTTGGGGAAAGATGTCCTTTTCAGCAGTGCTCAGTGCTGCAGTGTTGCCTTCATGAATTTTGAATCAAGTGACTGCGTGTGCTTAAAGCAGGATACGCACAACGATCTGTCATCTTAACACGCCAAGGCTGCTCCATGTCTAAGGAGCATTGATGAACCTTGA
The DNA here is from genome assembly GCF_029633855.1 of Hoplias malabaricus. Taxonomy (NCBI): domain Eukaryota; kingdom Metazoa; phylum Chordata; class Actinopteri; order Characiformes; family Erythrinidae; genus Hoplias; species Hoplias malabaricus. The sequence continues at coordinate 24,474,834 of NC_089804.1, read as the reverse complement.
CATGAATATTTAGAATAGACTGATGAGGAAGTTTTATAATCGTGACATGCTAAACCCCTTTGTAATTTAAAGCCAGTCGCTTTTTAGCCGAATCTTAAGCATATCTGAGGTCAGCCTAAAGAATGTAAAGCCAATCTAAAACACTCAGGTGCAGTTGCAAGGCCTTGGTGTTGCAGTAGGTGTTCTGTAAGCCGACATCATTTCAGAAATATGTTTGAACTTTCTGGGATGGGCTCGAAAACAGCTTCTGTGCAAGTCATTTTCCTCTTCAGTAAAAATGTTTTTGTTCATATGTGATTTAAATTGTCATCACTAATAAGATACAACATTAAATTACTGGTTTTTTTTACACAGTAATCACTCTATAAAAGGCTGTATGTGTGCTAAGCATGTTAAAATTATGGCTACCACAGCCCTGTGTAATTGGCTGAGTAAACACTCACATGCCGTGACCGCCAGAATACTTCCAAACAAAAGATCTTGCTAAACAAAAATGCTTTTGGAGCCAGAAAGACTTACGTGTTTGTGTTGTGTGGTTTGCTTTGATTAGATCGGATGATGACTGCAAATCAATATCACGTTTAATAAAAAAAAATGTACCTTAATTATAATAAATCAAACATTTTTCTTTGTGTTTCTTGCCCTCATATTTCACTGACACATACTGAAGTATTAGTCTGAGATTGGCTATGCTTGGGTTTTTCATTTTGAGCCTCTGTCTAAAGGAAAAGGGCAATATTTATTTTGTAGGCATTAATTTTAAATAATATACAGGAGGTCCTCGGGTTACGTCAGTCCCGAGTTACGATGTTTCGTGGTTATGACATATCTCCCATGTACAGTATAAAGTTGTGTTTAGACTTAAGTGGTTTTGCGTCGTAAACGTCGTAACGTGAACTTTGTGTGTGGTGTGCGCGGCGGAAGAATACACGGATACGCGGCTCGGGACCAAGGAGGATAGGTGTTAGGATAAGTGCTTACAGTATGTTATTTATGTACAGTATGTACGTATGTTCCGACTTACACCGAAAAACGGTTTACGACACGGTGTAGGAACGGATCAACGTCGTAAGTCGAGAACCCCCTGTAGTGGATCCAAACTTGAGATGACTGTAGAGTTTCTCTCAAAGAGAAATATGAGAATCGGGAGATGACATAAGTCTTTTTTGCTCTTCCTTTGATTATATTATTTTACTCTTGATGAAGTAAATCCTGGGGTAATAATCACTTTTATGGGTGTTCTCTGTAGGTTTGTTTCCATCTGAATTGACCGTGTTTGTGTTTTTCCCCAAAATCCACAGAGAAAATAACAGACTAAATTACGTACTGTTTTTCAAGGAGCTCAGCAGTTGTTTGACAAATCTCACAGTTTTAACAGGCAGATCTCGCCTCACTTTGGATAAAATAGGAGTTTGGGTATTGCCACGCACTTTATTTAGACTCTGAGCACGCGTTTCCATAGATACACACAAAATATTTTCAGAGCAGCGATACGCACATTTTCGTCAATCATGTGATCATGTGACAACATTATATTTTGGGAACTAGAAACTCTGACAACTTCTAGTCATAACTCTAGGATGCTAGTGTTTTAACACAGAGGAGGCAAATCAAACTTGTATTACATCCCCCTGAAAATATGAACCTTCAAATCTATAGGTCAGCTTGAAAAATAAAGCAGAGCACAAAAGCCCAGGTGTTCTTTCAGGTGCTGCACGAAGGCCTTGACATTGCAATGTCTCAACATTTTTTGTTAATGCAAGGTAGACGGCATTGTTTTTGTTGCAGTATTGTGTGTGGCAGTCTGGCAATTTAAAATTCATTTGCACAAATGGACCATTTTTTCATGTGTGTGGTCTCTGTGCATTGGAGTTACTTGCTTTCAGTTTTGCATCTGAACACATGGAGAGCCTTTTGAGTGTGGTCACTCTGCAGTGTGGGTTTTTGAGCAGCAAGCCTTCAGTATAGAGCAGCTTGTGTCTCCTCCCTCTCTGTGTCTTGCACCCACTGCTTCTCCATATGCTGACTCTCTCACGCTGACTGTGCAGAGAGGTGTGTGTGTGTGTGTGAAGGGGAGGGAGCTTGCCTTTAATGCATCTGCTCTGTGCTCTTTTCAGTGACACATACTCTTGAGATTTGCTCACTCACCTCTCGCTTTTCTCCTCTCTCTTTCTCTGTGTGTGTCTCAATCTCTCTCTGTCTCTCTCTTCTGCTGCTCTATATCTCTCTGTAGCATTCTTGACTGTCCTCTATCTCTCTCGTCTCCCGCTCTTGCTTTCTCTTCATCCTCCCTTTTTTTACTCTTCTCTCTGTTGCATCCTTGTCTTTCTCTCTATTTCTCTTTCTTCTCTGTCTGTCTGTCTCTCTCTGCCTCTGCTTCTCCTTCCCCTCCCTCCTTCCCTCTCCATAACATTCTTGTCTTTACCTCCATCACTCTCTTGCTGTCTCTCCTCACCCTCCCCTTCTTTTTCTCATCTCTCTGTTGCATTCTTGTCTCTCTCTCTCTCTCTCTCTCTCTCTCTCTCATGCACAGACACACGCTTATCCACTCAGGCATACGGGCACACACACTGACAGCCGAGCACGGCGTGGAGAGGCTAGACCCGCTCGCCGCTCTTCTCTTATCCCCCCTCACCTCTCCCCAGTCTTTCTCTCTCTCCGTCGCTCGACAGCGGAAATCTGGCTGCAGCTGAGAGGGGAGCGCTGTGTCAGGCATCGGCAGAGGACAGAGGTGGGTAGTGGAGCACCATGACTAGGTCTATCATCCCTTTTCCCTCGCTTTTCTTCAAGCCCTCCCTCCTCCTCCTCCTCCCCCGTCTGCTGAAGCGTGAGACTGAACGGCTGGGCTTTTGTGCACATATATGTGTGTATTTTGCGTAAAAGAACAGATGCCGTGCAGCAGCATCTTCCTCTCTTCACGGTGTTCCCTTCTCTCAACCATTTGTTATTGATGCCGCATTGAGAGGCATATCTGCATACCGTATTTGATGGTAGTTATTTTTGCCCCTCTGTGCCCCCTGTGTATATCACATTTAACACATTTCCCAGTATTTTAAATGTATGTTTGAATGTACATCATTCAGAATTCAGAGTCTTCCAGTTGCATGAAATTCTAGTCATAGATTGCCATTATTTTTCCAAACCCATGCGTCCTCACTCCTACCTGCTGCAATGCCCATCTGTTACCTACAAACGCTGCTTATATGCAACACAATCTTAGCTTTGATGCTACAAACACTATGACGCCTTTTGTCACAACACTACAGAAGGACGCCGTGATTTGTGTCTTGTTACTTGAGTGGAAAACGGCGGTTCCGCAACATTCACAGTGTCATTAGCTGAAAAGGGAAGTTGCTGCTCGTACTGAGCTGCATGGTTGGATTTTGCTCAGCTTCTGGGCGCAGGGCCAAGTCTAGGGAATAGAAGGTAGGCGCAGGTTGCAGGGTTTTGGTGCAGTAAGTTGTTGAGGGGAGCTGCACCGCCAGAGAAATCAGGTGCCTACACTGCCTTGAGCAATCTTTCTCATAAGGTTTGCAGATTGTGAGATGGTACTTTAACAAGGGTTTCTGTAATATGTAGATACACAACATGCCTTTTTATTACATTCAGTGTTTCTTCACTGGTGGACATTTACACTGGTTAATCTTTTATCCGTCTTTGTGTTGATTTGAAGTCCTCTCTTTGGCTCGTTGTATAGTTTGTTTGATTTTTCTGGAGCATTCTAAATAGACAGTGAATAGTGTGTAATGCCCAAAAACTGAACACAGCACAGTGGATGTAAACAGTTTTTTTTTACAGGGAAACAAGTATTGAAATGAATTAAGGGCTGAGTTATATTGAGATATTTCCAGCCTACACTCTCATTTTGATTTTGAAATGGTGATCACATTACTGATACGACATATCTGTAGAAGCTTGTATGAATTATAAGGCTGTATTTCACCCAACCTGCACTTTGCTTTTGATCCAATAGTGAAGTTTGTTACATAACAATAAGGATGTGTTTCAAGGTCACAGAGTTTAAAATTCAACATTTATTTTAGCCCTACCTTCTCTGTTTTCCTTAGACATTTTGGGTTAACTTAAACCTGACGTTGTGATGTCTGGTTTTGCATCTTTAAGTTACACAGTATGTGACGTAAAACTAATGCTAACCAGAGACTTAGTTGGAGGAGAGATATTAGACTTGTCAACAGACAAAACGCTATTCAGAACAAGTTTAACAACCAGATTATATTGTTGTTATGTAGTTTTATGTTATTGCCTATATTTGCTGGAGTTCTAAATAGTTATTTTTCATAAACTGACCGTGCTTAGCTGGGTGTTGGTGTCAGGGACTTTTACAGCAGTGGAGCTAGCTTCTGTAAATATTCATTGTTGGGTCTCATTATAGTACTGTAGTGGAATAAGTACACTTTGTATGTTTGTATGTGTAAGTACCTTAATACTTATGCAGTACAGTACATATAGAAATATTTAGTTTTACTATAAAAAGTTTTTACAATATGTGCACCAACAAAACATTACTGGATCATTGTGAAAGTATTATTAACCCTAAATTCCAAGCTTTGACTCGTTAAACAATAACAGATACCTGGGTCACAGCACTGCCTGGTTTAGTGTTTTCATGCTCTAACAGACCTAGTTCCTTTCAAGAAGGCCCCGATAATCAGCTCATGTGGGGAGTCAACCATCGTAAAGCAGAGAAACTTGTAAATAACAATAACTTGTAAAGCTTAAATGTGGAGCTTCCCAGTTCTAAATTACATCTGAAAAGGCCAGTTCTGTTTGATGAAGGTAGGCTCTAATGTAGACAAATTCTATGTCTGTCCTTTAAAGGCTAAGCACCACTTAATGGACCTCCATTAATATTTCACATTATTTTAGTTACTGACATATATAAGTATGAATGAAAATGAAAATAGCAGCTTAATTTGCTTTAAAACTGACAATTTTATTAAATTGACAGAAAAACCCGAGCTCGCTACGGAAATTCTTGAACGCGACCGTGACGTCACTGGTGGACAACAGCTGAACAACGCAGCGGTAAAACACTGTTATGACTGACTGTTATGACAGTATCTAGCTAGCTAAATAACCAACATTATTCATGACAATAGCCTAGCAATAAGCTAAACTCAAATTTAGAGGTACCGTTATTGTTGTAAATGTGATCGAAGTCGAACTCGAATTCATCCGACACTATAAACCTCCGTAATGCAGCTACGTAGCGGAGTATAATCTGAGCCACCGAGTTTAGCAAGTCAAGCTAATGTTAACTAACACCAACTAAAACAGGCGAAGTAAGTGTCCTTACCCTGTTTACCTCCATGTTACAGAGGCTCTTGAACACCTTTCGTTGGTGTCCTTACATGCCCATATTGTTGGAAAAGTGCCAGTGAAATGAGCTACAGATAACGGAGTGAGCGGATGGTCCTTTCCAAAGTGCCCGTTTAAAGTTGACAAATTTAGTCAACGGTCTTTCAAACCTCATTCCTTCAATTAGTAAGAAATAACATGTTTTCTGACTATCAATAAACACAAGTTAGGAACTCAAATTCCACTGTATTTATTTGTTTGACACTTTCATATCGCTGCTGCTTAGCCTTTAAACGTATTCTAAACATGTCCCAGTGATGTTGACCAGTGGAAAATGTTGCAAAAATCATTTGAAAGCTATACTAGACTGTATGATAGTAGTCTGTAAAAGAGATTTTGAAATATTAAAACTGTACCCTGTGGGACATTATGATGACCACCAAATTTCAGCCTGTTCAGAAAAGTGCAAACTGCTCAGGATCTTTAATACCTCTATTCTGACAGTGCCCTTAATTACGAGTGGCCAGGCCGAGGTTGGGAAGACTAAATTCATGAAGGGACCCTTCGACTTTACTTTTGTTAAGTTTTAAAAGGTAATTATTTCTTTGGCTCTGAGACCCAAGTAGCTCCATTAGAGATTCATTAGGATTCATTCATTCATTCATTATCTGTAAGCACTTATCCAGTTCAGGGTCGCGGTGGGTCCAGAGCCTACCTGGAATCATTGGGCGCAAGGCAGGGAATACACCCTGGAGGGGGCGCCAGTCCTTCACAGGGTAACACAGACACACACACACACACATACCTATGGACACTTTTTCACACCAATCCACCTACCAACGTGTGTTTTTGGACTGTGGGAGGAAACCGGAGCACCCGGAGGAAACCCACGCCGACACAGAGAGAACACACCACACACCACACCCACGCGGACAACACACCAACTCCTCACAGACAGTCACCCGGAGCGGGAATCGAGCCCTCCAATCGAGGTCCCTGTAGCTGTGTGACTGCGACACTACCTGCTGCGCCACCATGCCGCCCATTAGGACACAGTGAAACTTAATGTGGACCAAAAGAAAGTTTGTCTGCTGTAAGATATTGGGATATGATAGTTTATGATATTTTTTCAATATCGCTTAGCTCTCATTCAGTACTTCGGCTCAACACAGTGGATGCACTGTTGACTCTGTTCGTCATCAGTATTCATGCCCAGCAGGTAACATACCTAATTTAACTAATTAAAGCTGTTTAGCTGATTAGAGACTTTTAGACCTGAGAAAACACTAAAGTGTAGAGTGCTTTACTGGACTGATGGAGTAATATTTTTGCTTTAGAGCAGCATAATGGAGATGATTTGTCATTGGCTAATCCAGACCATGTTTTAACTTAATTTGTTTTGAAGTTAATTACAAGTGAACTTGTTTACAGAAGTAGGGTTGATGTGGATAGCCATGCATTGAATGGCAACAATATGGAGGACAAACAGTTGGCGATGTGGACCATAATCATGATCTAAGGAAAGTGGTGCATGCCCTAATTCTGGTGAAGTGACAGGTAATCTGCAAACAAAGACATGTTACAGGGTTTCTTCCCTCCCCAGTTGTTTTTATGTATAAAGTATACAGACAGGACAGTTCCCTGAATGTCACCCATTTTCAGCTACAGAGGGTTAAATGGAAGGCAGTAGTTTGAATGATGGGTTAAATAAAAAGATGCGTTAACTGGAAGGAGCTGGATGAACTCTGTTTTAACTGTTTTCCAGCCAATGTCTTCAGGCGTACTTTAACAGCCACCAGACAGAGGCCCTCTGGAGTATTAGAGAGCCTCTAAATGTTTATATACTTTCCTTAGAGAAATGCCTAACTGTTCCCACTAATCATCCTGTGGTAAAGATTTAGAGGTGCTCTGTTACTTCTTTTTCTTCTTGGGCTATGCAGCAGGAAGAAGGTGTGCTCTCACAGGTGTGAAGAGCACTCAGTATTCATCACACCTGTCCGCACAGCAGGTGCATGTGTGTGTGTGTGTGTGGGGGGGGGTACGTATTTATTTAATTATTTGGGCCACCATAGCAGACAGACAAAAAATAATATGGAAGTGGAATGTGTGTGTGTGTGTGTGTGAGTGAGAGAGAGAGAGAAGGTGAGAGAAAGGAAGAAGCCAGATCCTTTCTCTTCAGGGAACAGGATATAGACCTCCCCTCCACCTGTTTTTTTTGGCATCTTCAGAGTGCTTAGCTGATTACATGTCTATTACAAAGTAAATGTCCTGCAAAAGCTGAGTAAACATTATTACAATCACTGAGTCAATACACCTCGGAGAAATTATTTAATGTTTGATCTGTAGAACATACATTTATCTTTATAGGACAGTTCACATACTTCTGTACATGTCATTTTCATATATCTTTAATATGCACATAAATCTTAATTGTTCTTTAAAGTTCTTTAACGTTTTCAGTGTTTTAAAGCCTTGAACATTTCCTTGACTTTTCAGAAGTGAATTGATCCAGAAGCTCTCAGCCTTGTCGTTGATCTATGAGCCATTGCTCGGATTGCTTGAAAATTTGTTGATAATGTTGATAATGTTGATATCTTTGTATTTAGTCTTATAATTTTGGTTGCAGCGGAATACTAATGGGTTCATCTGGGCTGCGTAAGAGCATTGCTTCAAGTAGGTCACTTTTCTCCATGTTTTTTCTGTGACCTAAAATTTTGTAATGTTAGTCTTAGCTTTTGGATCTGCCCTATGCATGTTCTGGAGTCAGGGTTGAGTATTTGAATGGTCATGAAAGACGAATATTATAGACATTTATTAACGTATCCTAACAAATGTTCAACTGTATCTCAATCTCCAGCTTAGATGTGTTTGTTCTTAATTACCCTGTCTAACCCGCGGTGCTTGTGTTGTGATCATGTCCATATGCAGCATTCTTCATCTTTCACGTCATTGATTATATTCAGCTATTTTTTATTGTTTTTAAATTAATTGCAGAGCGGCGCGGTGGTGCAGCAGGTAGTGTTGCAGTCACACAGCTCCAGGGTCCTGGGGTTGTGGTTTCAAGCCCTGCTCCGGGTGACTGTCTGTGAGGAGTGTGGTGTGTTCTCCCTGTGTCTGCGTGGGTTTCCTCCGGGTGACTGTCTGTGAGGAGTGTGGTGTGTTCTCCCTGTGTCTGCGTGGGTTTCCTCCGGGTGCTCCAGTTTCCTCCCACAGTCCAAAAACTCATGTTGGTAGGTAGATTGGCGATTCAAAGGTGTCCATCGATGTGAGTGAATGTATGAGTGTGTGTCGCCCTGTGAAGGACTGGTGCCCCCTCCAGGATGTGACCCTGTCTTGCACCCAGTGATTCTATGTAGGCTCCAGACCCACCGCGTCCCTCACATTTTGTTTTAGAGATTATTGTTTGTTGAATGCTGTTCATGTTTAAACTTTTTTCATCAGAATGTAAAATGTGTGCTTTGTTTAATAGCATCTATTAATTTCCAAGGCATCATGTTTTGGCTCATTGTCTTACTACATGATAGAGTATTGCTCAGAGAGTAACAAGACATGTGTTTTAATTTAACCAGACAAGGTTCTTCTGTGGAGTTTAAAAATCATTCTGCTGCTGATAGTGTTCACATCATTAATGAAGATAACTCTTCATTAGTCAGGTCCAGTGCACTTGCCCTGTAACATTGCCTGCAACACCTCTCATGGATGAAAGGATACGGTTTGAATAATATGCAGTGATGTTTTCTTCACACTTTCTGCTACTGAGATTTTTGTTACGGGTTGATAACAAGCTTATTCTTTAGACTTGACTGCTAATATTCTTGTGGTGTCTTTTTGTTGAAGTGGAAGTTGTTTGAGAATGCTCCTTTGTAATTCGTCTTTCCTACATCTCTCTGATACTGTTGTTTTTTTTTTTTTTTTTTGTAGTTTTATTTTGAAATAAAGAGTTTCTCTCCAAAATACATTTAAGGTTCACTGTAGCTCAAATTTGTGACCACTGAAAAACACCCATATTCCCAGTATTACGGCCATGGAGCTGTACATGGATTCACTCAAGAAAAACTACTCCAGGTTTTGGTCTTTGCTGAAGACATCACTTGATGCTTTATTAATAAATCTCTCTGCGCTGTTTTCGTGGCCTATTTGATTGCTTTTACATATTTTATAATCATATATAAAAAAGATCTGAAAATCTGCTCATTGAATTATTCCTCAACCATGTCCTGGTAAGTGTTTGAGGAGCTTGCCCAGGTTCGAGGCAAAATTTACGCTAAGGAGTGTCGTACAGTTGCGGTAGAAATTGCAGTGTCAGCATGTGTAAGCATGACTGACATTTACTAGCTGTCTATCCCCTTCTCTCATTAAAATTCATAGAGAGTATTCCCAATACCTGCTAATAATAATGAAAAGACTGAGCACTTTGCCGAGAAACTATTACACAGGAGACACAACTCTGGTATACACAAGGTTTTAACAGAATTTTTGCTTTTGCAAAAAGAGGAAGCTTTTCAAGGATCCTCTAAATGAATGAGGGATATGAATAGTGTGGTATTTTGCTGTGTACAGTGTAATTTAAGAAATATCATTTATGTACTGCTAGGTTCTTGAAGGCCACTCAGATGTGAGCAGGTTTAAGTCTGTTTTGTTTTTATTATTATGTATTTATTTATTTAATTTTTTTTTTTGTTAAACTACACAATGTTTTTCTGTAAACTTTACTTTATTACTTAAAGGCTTACAGGATCAAATCTATACAATGTAACATAGCATTGGTTCAGATTTTGATGCAGATTTTTGTGTGTGAAAAATGTAGTTAAATTGGCAGTTTATTGAATCTCATAATGCTAAAATACAAAGATGATTAGCTGATTTGGTTAAATGTTAAAACTGCGGATTTTCAGATGGTTATTAATGTATATATGATATCAGTGATATGATAAATATCATTCACAAGCAGATTTTGAACATCATCTTTTGGTGTTGAGTCATACTTTAGTGTGTCTTTAAAGGCTAAGCACCACTTAATCAAATCAAATCAAATTTATTTATATAGCGCTTTTCACAACTGATGTTGTCACAAAGCAGCTTCACAGAATTCCAGTAAGACAAGATTTGACATGAAATGTAAAGACAAATGTAAAACCCTCAAGTGAGCAAGCCAGGGGCGACAGTGGCAAGGAAAAACTCCCCCAGCTGAGGAAGAAACCTTGGGAGGAACCAAGGCTCACAAGGGCTGACCCATCCTCCTCTGGTCAATCTACTGGTGATGATAGTTAGTAGTCCATGAGAACTTCAGTGTAGGGACAGCTTCAAGGCACTTGGTGGTTGCTGGAGCGTGGGCAGCTGGTCTGAAGCGTGGAGGAGGATCTCGACAGTCATCCATCAGTGTCCAGACAGACAGGTGGGCAGTCGTTTACTCGGAAAGATGTAAAGGGATGGAATTAGTTTTGAACTGTTTTGTGTTTGTAAAGTAGAAAATATGAAAATTTCCAGAGTGTGGCTAATGACTCCGGCAGATCTGACTATGACAGCATTAACTAAAAGGAGAGAACCAGGAGGACACACAGACACGGGAGCATCCTGAAACACTGGCATCCCTCCGCTCCACCGTCAACAAACCTGAGTGATCGCGAGAAGCGGCGGGACGACAGCACCAGCTTCTCAGTATACTATAATTCCCTGTGTCCATGGACCCCCCGGATCTGCCGCCTTTATCTATGGGGAGCATTAGCTACCAAATGATAAACTAAACAAATGAGTTTTTAGCCTACATTTGAAGATTGCGACTGTGTCTGAGTCCCGAACATTTTCTGGAAGATCATTCCAGAGTTGGGGGGCTTTATAAGAAAAGGCTCTTCCCCCAGCTGAGGCCTTCTGAATTCTGGGAACATTTAAAAATCCAGTATTCTGTGATCTGAGTGAACGTGGAGGCTCATAATAGGAAATTGTATCTTGAAGATATTCAGGAGCAAGCCCATGTAGAGCTTTATATGTTAACAACAAAATTTTGTAGTCAATGCGGAATTTAACAGGCAGCCAATGAAGTGATGATAAAACTGGGCTGATATGTTCAAATTTTCTAGTTTTAGTGAGGACCCTAGCTGCAGCATTTTGAACTAGTTGAAGTTTTCTTAAATTGCTGCTGGTGCATCCTGACAGTAGTGCGTTACAGTAGTCAAGCCTTGAAGTAATAAAGGCATGTACTAATGTTTCTGCGTCCTGGAGGGATAAGGCATTTCTAATCTTAGCAATATTGCGAAGATGTAAAAAAGCTGTCCTAGTGATACTACCTATGTGTTGATCAAATGATAAATCCGGGTCAATTATGACACCAAGATTTTTTGCTGCTGAACCAGGTTTAACTGGAAAGTTAGCTAGATTTAAAATTAAGTCTGATAATTTATTTCTTGTCACTTTTGGACCCAAAAGCAGGACCTCTGTTTTGTTGCTGTTTAGAAGGAGGAAGTTACGCAACATCCAGCCTTTCACGTCTTTTACACAGTCCTCTATTTTCTTTAATCTGTGTTTGTCATCGGGCTTGGCTGAAGTATACAATTGTGTGTCGTCTGCGTAACAGTGAAAGTTAATGTCATGGTTTCTTATAACTGTGCCTAGCAGTAACATGTATAATGTAAATAATAATGGTCCTAAAATAGAGCCTTGTGGAATTCCAAATCTTACTTTAGAATAATTTGAATTTAGATTGTTTACTTTTACGAATTGATAACGTTCCGTTAAGTAAGATTTGAACCATAATAGGGCTGTCCCTGTGATTCCAACCATGTTTTCTAACCTTTCTATGAGAATATTGTGGTCTATTGTATCGAAGGCTGCGCTTAGGTCAAGAAGCACCAACAGGGATACGTGGCCTTGATCAGAGGCAAGAAGAAGATCATTTGTTATCTTGACTAGAGCTGTCTCTGTACTATGATGTTGCCTGAATCCAGATTGGAATTTTTCATATATATGATTCTTATGTAGATATGAACTAAGTTGTTGGGCCACAGCTTTTTCTAAGATCTTAGACAGAAATGGCAAATTAGAAATGGGCCTGTAATTAGACAGTGTACTAGCATCAAGATTTGGTTTCTTGATCATAGGTTTAATAACTGCTAGTTTAAAAGCTTTGGGTACATGGCCCAGACTAAGCGATGAGTTTACTATAGTTAAAAGAGGATCAATAATAGCTGGTAGTACTTCTTTGAGCAACTTTGTGGGAATTGCATCAAGTGTGCAAGTTGTACAGTTTGCGGAGGTGATAATCTTCTCTAGTTCTAATTGTGGGAGTGGGTAAAAGGTTTCAAGTCTTTCTTTTACAGTTATATTATGTTTTATTTCATTCACATCAGGTGGCAGCCAGGATGGATTTGATCCTGTGGCTAGAGTTTGTTGTCTAATATTCTCAATTTTATTATTAAAAAAGTCCATAAAATCTTTACTGGTGAGAGTTGCTGGAATTAGTTGTTCAGAACCTGCTTGATTTTTTGTAATTCTAGAAAACACACTAAACAGTGCTCTCGGATTATTTTTATTATGGGAGATCAGCGAGGCCAGATATGCTGAGCGAGCTTTAGTGAGGGCATTTCTATACTCTATAAGGCTGTCCTTCTAGGCAGAATGGAACACTTCAAGCTTGGTTGATCGCCATTTCCGCTCTAGTTTTCGTAATGTTTGTTTTAAAGTACGGGTCTTATCGTTATACCATGGTGCAAGCTTTTTCTGTCTTATACTTTTATGTTTAAGTGGTGCTACCTTTTCTAAAGTAGATCGACAGGTATTTTCTAGGTAATCAGTTAGTACATCTAGGTCCATTGGGTCTGATGGAGTTGGAACTGGGGTCGATAGTTCTGGTAGGTTTTCTATAAATTGTAGGGCGGTAGATGGTTTTATTATACGCCTTGTAGAATAGCGAGGGTTCTTACATATATTATGGATAAAACGTAGCTCATATGAAATTAAGTAATGATCGGAGATTGCTGAGGATTGCGGTAAGATATTAATTTTGTCAATGTTAAGACCTAGTGTCAGAACTAAGTCCAAAGTGTGGCTGCAGTAGTGTGTAGGCCCTGTTACATTTTGAGTAATACCAATAGAGTCTAAGATTGAGGTAAATGCCTTTTTAGTGGGTCACTTTCCTTCTCAAAATGGATATTGAAATCTCCTACAATTATAACTTTATGATTGCACACCGCTAGGTCTGTAGCAAAATCGCTGAATTCTTTCAGAAATTCTAAGTAAGGCCCTGGTGGTCTGTAAATGTTGCATAATAAAAATGCGTCCTTTTTTGTGACCGGATTTGTAATAATAGTGGAGAAAACCTCAAAAGAAGAGAAGGTGTCACATTGTTTAAGACTAATTTCTAGGGTATTTTGGTAAATTACACATACTCCACCTCCTTTGCCTGATATTCTTGGGCTATGTGCATAATTATAGCCTAGGGGGTGGCTTCATTTAGTGCTAAATATTCATTTGGTTTAACCCACGTTTCCGTGAGACAGAAAACATTGAATTTATGATCACTTTTAATATCATTTACGATGAGTGCTTTTGAGTTTAGTGATCTTATGTTGAGTAACCCAAATTTTAGTTCTGAGGTGTTGCTGCTAGGTGTTGTGTATGATTTAATATTGATTAGGTTGCTGAAACAGGCTGATTTTGTTTTTCTACTTTTACATTTAGTTCGGGGGAAAGACACAGTCTCAATACAGTTGAACCTGGGTGACGTCTCAAGACAGTTCGCAGACGGTCGGTTTAGCCTGTCTGTCTGCGGCCTGGTCCCGGCTCTGGATTGTCAGCAGCTATCTACACTACTCTGCTGACTAACTAAAAGACTATGTGCTATACTGCAAGAAAGTAAGGCAGCACCCTCCCGCGTGGGGTGGATACCATCCCTACCTATAAGACCAGGCTTGCCCTCAAAACGTAACCAATTGTCTATAAAGCCCACTTGATTTTCGGAACACCACTTGGACATCCAGCAGTTTAACGCCCAAAGTCTGCTGTAAGCTTCGTCGCCACGCCGCATTGGTATGGGGCCAGAGCAGATTACGGCATCGGACATCGTCTGGGCCAGTTTAATCACCTCTGTAATATTACCCTTAGTTACCTCAGACTGCCGCAGACGAATATCATTGGCCCCTACATGAATGACTACCCTCGAATATCTCCTATTAGCTGACAGTCTAAGGTTGCCACTAATATCCGGCGTTCTGGCTCCCGATAAACAGCTAACTGTTACTGCCGGCGCCCCTAAAGGAGTAGCTAATTTCACGTGCCGAACAATAGAGTCTCCTATAACCAGAGCACTCTTAACAGGCTCCTCAGCGGGTGCTTCGCTGAGCAGGGCAAACCTGTTTGACACGCGAATCGGAGGAGCGTGGTGTCCCGGTGGGCTAGCTTTGGCCTCAGCGTTAGCATCAGCCTTAGCTTTCCGGCTATGACGCCGAGACGTCACCCATTCACCCCGCTGTGAGGGCTCTAACGCCGGAGTCGTGGGGGTGCTAACTCTCCCTAAGGCACCCGGAGTTGCTAACACTGAATCTCGCTGTTTATCCCTCAACAATAATAAGCTCCGGATGCGCACTTCTAGCTGGTCCACTTTATCCACCAGAGAGCTAACTAGCTGACACTTACTACAAATACAACCACTATATTTATCGCTAGAGGTGGAAAAGGGCGTTAAACTAAACATGCCACACTCTGAGCAGGCAAAACAGCCAGTAGTAGCCATGGTATTGCAGGTACTTACCGCTTTTAGTGAATTTTAGTAACTTACACCAAGAACGTTACTCCAGGGTCCGGTGGCAGTTTTAGTGCCTCTGTAATGAATATTCCTGCAGAGACAATCTAAAAGATAGATCTATGGATGGTTAGTAGGTTATAAAAACAGATATAAATATAGAAATAACAATGGAAACGAGTAAACAGGAAAACCCGAGCGATCAAAACAGCTTCCAAACGGGTACAGAAACAGCCAAACGGGTTGCCAGATCTCTTAATCACTTAATGGACCTCCATGAATATTTCACATTATTTTAGTTACTGACATATATAAGTATGAATTAAAATGAAAATAGCAGCTTAATTTGCTTTAAAACTGACAATTTTATTAAATTGACGGAAAAACCCGAGCTCACTACGGAAATTCTTGAACGCGACCGTGACGTCACTGGTGGACAACAGCTGAACAACGCCGCGGTAAAACACCGTTATGACTGACTGTTATGACAGTATCTAGCTAAATAACCAACATTATTCATGACAATAGCCTAGCAATAAGCTAAACTCAGATTTAGAGGTACCGTTATTCTTGTAAATGTGATCGAAGTCGAACTCGAATTCATCCGACACTATAAACCTCCGTAATGCAGCTACGTAGCCGAGTATAATCTGAGCCACAGAGTTTAGCAAGTCAAGCTAATGTTAACTAACACCAACTAAAACAGGCGAAGTATGTGTCCTTACCCTGTTTACCTCCATGTTACAGAGGCTCTTGAACACCTTTCGTTGGTTTCCTTACATGCCCATATTGTTGGAAAAGTGCCAGTGAAATGAGCTACAGATAACGGAGTGAGCGGATGGTCCTTTCCAAAGTGCCCGTTTAAAGTTGACAAATTTAGTCCATTTTCTGGATATTTTGGGATCTTTGGGCCATTTGTGCACAGATGTCCCACTGTACATTGAATTATTGCAGCCAAAAACAACACACCTTTTCATCATTTTGCACTAAATTAAGTGCAGCTTCTAGAGTTGTTGTCCACCATCTACATCACAGGCAAGACGCCTATTAGAGTTTCTGAACACCGTTGGGGGGGGACCAACGGTCTTTTAAACTTTATTCCTTGAATTAGTAAGAAATAACATGTTTTCTGATTATCAATAAACACAAGTTAGGAACTCAAAGTCCACTGGATTTATTTGTTTGACACTTTCATAGAGCTGGTGCTTAGCCTTTAACACACAGGTTCATAAATATTTAGTGAACTAACCCTACAGGTAAAGCATGGGGCAAGGGCCTACAGAACACGACAGAATTAATTTACTGTTAGCTTTGGGTTTTCCAGAGAGCATATGCTTCAGTTGTATGGCTGGATGTTGTCAGTTTTAGTGACAGTCATTTTTCACACACTACATAATGAATCTGTTTATCGGTTTGGCTCTGGCTCTCATATTTGCTGCGATACACAATGGCTGTTGCCCACTCTGCAGTGTTGACACTGGCCTGTAAATGTAAATCTCTACTGGCCAGCTGAAAATTGTTGCACTCAACCAGATAGAAGAAACTAGTCATATTACATCACACAAAGCTCGTTCTACACGCACACGTGAGTCGGCTAAAGGGAGAGCCCAAGGCTAAAAGAGGGGAGGGCACGAGAATAGCAGTAATGTATGCACATACATCCACACACACGTACACACAAGCACACCGTATGCCGAAAGGACAAATTTAAGGGAATGGGGTGCGGTTTGACTTTACTGCTGAGTAAAGCACTCACTTTCTATTCTGCAGCTGCTCTCTGACCTATGATAATATGGTGTATGAGGGATCTGACCAATGGCATCCGATTCCTCCTCTGTAGCAACATGTGTGCACGTGTGTGTGTGTGTGTATATGAGAACAGGCAGCGATATGACCACTCGCTGTGCCATGTCCTGAGTAAGAGTGGGTGATAGGGCACATATTGAGCCCTTCACTTTTTCAGTGGCTTGAAGCTGATGATGCCTCAGCAAGATGGAGCACTGCAGCCTTTCACAGGACAAGATGCTGTTTGAGCACTTAAATCAAACGTGGCTGTGCTTGAAGGATAATATAATGATAAATTGTTCAGGACTTCATGATTCTGAGCATATTCTGGAAACTGTAACTTTTACAATTTATTTGTTTTTATTTTACAGGAATTTAGAAGGACATTCTTATGTGGCAAATAGAGTTGGGAATAGTTGGTGATGCTGCAAGATCTAAAAGAGCATAACTGGATCTTGCTTGACAATATTTAATAACCAAACTGTTTTGAGACTATTTTTAAATGTGGTGTTACTGTCTGACATGGTACACTATGGGCCAGATGTGCAGACAAGGGCAGACCCTAACATGAGCATTGAACATATTGTCTACTGTGGGGCCAGAGTACGCCAACGGGGCAAACACAAATGCTAGGTTGGTCTGCCATGGCTGTTTATGTGTGTGAAATCTTCTCTTCATTCAACTCATTAAAACATTGTTATTTGTGTCTGTTCGTGCTTGGTCTCTGTACTCTGGCTTTTAAAATCTTGTTACATCATTATCACACTGTCATTTTTGCGGTATTACCCACCTCTATATATGAGATCTTTGGAGTTCCTTGTAATATTGTTAAATACAGAAAATATTCCTTCAAATTTGTCATTTGACATCACAACCGTTCACTAAATCTGCTTGTTTACAGGGTGGTGCTACTGGTGAAATTGTTGATTGATTATTATGAAAATATGCAAACACTGTATAGATAAACCCATGGAAAACACATCTAAATTAAGCCCTAATAGAACACATTACGGAGCCCTTTGCATGTCATCTGTGGTCATTGCTTTATTCAGTGCTAGAGTCGTTTTTCTCCTCCAATGCTCCCGGAGCTTCTATTCTTGGAGCACTGCATGCTCTTTTCATACTAACACATAATAATGTGTTTGCACAAAGCTTGGATTTCTCCAAGCACTGTGTTTAATCTTGATTAAGTGCATGTAATGGCTTATAAGAGCAGCCTAGAGATGGGATGTCCCGCGGCCGATTGTGCCGCAGGCAGGCCAGCAATGGCGTCAATGAGTCACACATGTGGACATGTATGTAATTAGACAGATGACCTGTGCATTTTATTCATGCATTTGTGAACATTATAAATAGATATTGGTCAACTCCCCCAGGGAGAGAGAAGCAACCACCACATGTACTACATCATGCTGCTATAAATTGGGCTGAAAGATATATATATATATATTTCCCTCATTAATTACTAGATCAGAGTTCACACCAGTGTTGCTGAGAAGGAGGATGCTTAGTTCTCATTTAGACCAGCAGGACTAAGATCCTGTCTGAGGATAATCTGGGCACAGCAGTACAAAATTAAGAAATACATTGAGAATTTGCAGCATTCGGTATTTTCAGAAGGCGTCCCAAAGACATTCAATTAAATCGCTAGTCTAGGTAAGTGTTGTTTTTACTGTATGACGTCTCAGTGTGATATCTAGATTGAATGGGTGCATGACTGAAATGTTTGTTAGTGGTCTGATAATTTTATTATGCTGTAAGTAGGGTATATTTTGTGAGAATATTGTCAGTTAAAGGAACACTAGGTAGTATTTCTACCTTCAAAATCTTTTGCGATGTTTCACTAACCTGTAATAGGTAAAATAGGGCCTCTGTTGTTGCTGCACCGGGTTTAGCACTGCAGAACCTGCACTTTGTAATTTGTGGAGGAGGGTAGGAAACTGAATCCCTCTCCCTCTCTTGGTTTCTGGACAGTGATGTACGACTTAATTAAATTCTGCAGCTGCAGGGGGAGCCCAAGAGCAAAAATACCAAAAATCAGAGGTCTCCTTCACTTTATTTAATGCTTGGTTTACATGTCCTATAACCCATTATGCACTGCTAATCCTGTAAGCTAAGGAATCCACCCCAGTACTGTCCCAGTGTTCCATCTTGTCTCTTAAAACAGTTACAGTTACATACCTTTGTCATCCTGGAATGTGGAAATGACAGTGTTATGTTCTGTACAGACATGAAGTGGAGAAACCACTGCGCATACATGGCCTACAATCCAGATCCTGAGAGACTGGTGTAATCATTCCCTCCAGGCAAAAGAAGCGTAATCAAATGCAACTCATTTTTGGGTGAGGAGCGTGTATACAGTTTACGATGTAAATATGAGTTGTCCACTAGCAGAAGTCATATTTGACATAAATCATAAGTGAAATGTATAGTAGATGGTGAAATCTGTGCACGAGTACAATGTGCATAGGTCCTGTTGCTTGAGAGCTACGGTGGTCCATTGTGGTTTTTAGACTAGGAGCCTTATTTCTCAGAGACCTCAGACCATCTAACAACACCGATAGATGATCTCATGTCTTATTTGTTCATAAAATTATATTCAGTATCCCAGATCATATGAGAAGTCTTGCTTTGAGATTTCTCTTTTTCAATATTTGATTACAAGTTGTTAACATTTTTCATGCATAATTATGATTTTAATATATTTTAAAGTTGCTATGATATTCATTCATTATCTGTAAGCGCTTATTCAGTTCAGGGTCACGGTGGGTCCAGAGCCTACCTGGAATCATTGGGCGCAAGGCGGGAATACACCCTGGAGGGGGCACCAGTCCTTCACAGGGCAACACACACACACACATTCACTCACACACTCGGACACTTTTGAGTCACCAATCCACCTACCAACGTGTGTTTGGACTGTGGGAGGAAACCGGAGCACCTGGAGGAAACCCACGCAGACACAGGGAGAACACACCACACTCCTCACAGGCAGTCACCCAGAGGAAACCCACACGGACACAGGGAGAACACACCACACTCCTCACAGACAGTCACCCGGAGGAAACCCACGCAGACGCAGGGAGAACACACCACACTCCTCACAGACAGTCACCCGGAGGAAACCCACGCGGACACAGGGAGAACACACCACACTCCTCACAGACGGTCACCCGGAGGAAACCCACACAGACACAGGGAGAACACACCACACTCCTCACACACAGTCACCTGGTGTGGGAATCGAACCCACAACCACCAGGTCCTCTGCTGGGCCACCGTGCCACCCTTGCTATGATATTATTTTAACTAATATGTTATGTCTGGTGCTAGTCAGTCAGTCCGGAAATAAACAATGATTGAAAAAACTGAAATAAAAGCAAACTATCAATGTACATTAACAATTTACAAATTAAGGACAAATTTCTAATGTTTGGAGAAAAATGAGTAAGTGTTGCAAACTTAAGCTGAGTATTTACTTCTACTTCTGTTTCTGCTTGACATATTGGCCCAATGTGTGGTTTCTAACACTGTGTATATATATAGTGTCTTAAGTGGTGGACAATGAAAGGTTATTGCTTTATGACAGAGGCTAAAGTGGTTTCAATATTTCTTCATCAGTGTCTGCCTAGTCAGCCTCTTCCTGATTCTTTAGTCAACTGCAGTTTTCTTTTAAAACCCTTTGGCCGCTCCCCCCAGACCCCCCACCCACCTTACTGTCCACAGGATGTGTTGGGCAGCTGCTGCAGGCAGCCTCTTCTGGAGGCAGTTTTTGAGCCTGCTCACACAGCTTGGTGCGGCTTGCTGCATTTGCGCCACATTTCATTAGTTATTCTGGACCATTCTCGAAGCATTTTCCCCCTCAGTTAGCAGCAGCATCCGTCAAAATGGCATTTCAGCAACCTGAGGGGAAGATTCAATCAGTTATTGCTCTTGCTGCTACAAATGGGAGATGGAAAATATCAGAAGGGGACAAGATATAGAAAAAAAAAATACTGGCTGAATTATTTAGTAGTGGTGTGTTTCAGAGAAAGGGGCATACTTACATAGAGAAACAGAAAGAATATGTATCAAACACCCTTGCTGCAATGCGTTTCTTCTTCTGCTCTTTTTCAGCTTGGCACAGAGATGTTTTACTGATTTTGCAGTGGCTATGAAATAAAGAGAATGCTTACGAACACCACCAGGCCATTCTGGCTCCTCTCCAGTTTACTGTTTTGTTATCTGAGGGACGATGCACCAGTGCAGTTTGCTTTGCCTTTACTGGGGAGCTGGGTAGTCTCCCTGCATCAGTGTAAATCCCGCTGTCTGTATATCTGACCAAACGTTTGATGCCCAGGTTTACTTACGCATGGCCTGAGGTGTATGTCCATTTATATAACAGAGATTGGACATACAGAGAGAGGGACGGGTTTTGTCTTTCACAAACAAACACACACCCACACTTCTCTATTTCTCATAGGCCAACTGACTGTGGCCGCAGCAGTTAAAAGAACGCTCTCATGGAAAACAAATTTGGCTTCCCCAAAAATTGATGTTGCAGACCCCCCCCCCCCCACACACACACACTCACATTATTAACTTACAGTGCCCAGTGCATTTTGCATGTCATTCTAGTGGCCCTACTGACTTGGTTTCACTTGCAATGTCTGGCCTTTTTAGGCCCCATCCACATGGATCTGGATATTTTTTAATACTGAGATTTTCCTCCATCTGTTTTTGAATTCATGCTTGTCCAGGTGAATATGAAAATGTTTGTAATGCCAGTCCAGTAGGTGGCTATAGTATCTCTTAAAGATGGATGTTAAAAACACCATGAGGCGTGAGAGAAACAGGTTTAATCCCAAATCACAAGTCATGAAATCTCCAGATTGAAGTGCGTTTTCAAAAAACTCAGAATGCTGCTTTTGTGTGAATAGGAGGCTGAAACAGACAAAAAAAATTTCATTTTTAAAAATATCCGGATCCAATTGGACAAGGCCTTTGAGAAGCCCCCAAGCATGACCTCTTCCACTCACTGGTCTTTTCCCCTCTTTGGCAGAAGTGACCTTCCTCTCCAGTCTGTGAGAGAGTGAGAGAGGTCGATCTTTTTTCTACTCTTTACATTATGAAGTTATTTTTAATATACCCCCACTCCCCACCACTTTTACTGCACACCTATGCAGAATCTAATCCCACTCTCCCTTTATGGATATAAACCCTTAGTCCTCTCAGTAAAAAACAAATGACTTGATTTGAAAGACTGCAGTGGTTTTGAAACTGAACACTGGTTCCAACCAAGCTGTAGTACTGTGCTCTGCAGGGCCAGCAGAATGAGCGTAGCTCCCCGGTTGGCTGTGCCAAACGCAGGGGCGTGAAACTGGCACAGTGCAAGTCTCTGCTTTCGGTGAGAGAATATCGAGAGTGAGTGAAAGCCAGCGAGGGCTTCCCCAACCCCACTGCAGCAGTGCAGAAGAGACACACTTATTGTAACATAGAGCTAGCAACGGCTGTTCATTATACCTCATGTAAAGGCTTCTGCTGCTGTTTTGTTTTGTTGTACAATGCTCTAGATCTTGTACCTATCACAGTTTCTGGTTAATTGTTTGTAAAAAGTGGCTTTAAAAAAAAAAATTGGCTGTCCTGGAGGGCCAGTATCCAGCAAATTTTGTTTATACCTCTGCTTACACACACCTGAGTCAACTCAACTGTTAATTGCCAGGTTTATGGGGTGTGTTTTAGCAGAGCAATCACCAAACTTTGCTGGATACTGGCCCTCCAGGACTGGAGTTGGGCACCCCTGGTCTATCGCAGTTCTCTGGTTGTTTACATTCCGTTTTTAAGGTGGAATGGTGTGTTTGAGGGGAACCACCCGACTGTTTTTATTTGAATTACCTCAGAAACTCATTTGTAACTCAAGTGAATCAAAACAGCAAAAGTAAGTCTATATTACCCACCCATGGAGCAGTCATGAGAAACATCCTCAGTTCAGTTAGTGATGCACGATATATCCTCAACCAATATATTTGCCGATATGTGGATTTTTTTTTTAGTTATTGGTAAAATACTCCAAATGCCTCTGCCATGAGCAGAGAAAGAAACCGGACTGAGCCAGTTTGTGTTTTCACTGGTTTCCAGTGTACAAAGGGAATAATACAAAAATGTTCAAATGTCTCAGGCAATACATATTTGCTGATAATCTCTGTTTGATGTCTCAGGGCAACATTAAACCATTTTAGATGTATTCTTACCTTTGGAGGATGTATGAATTTTTCAGATGAGTTTAAAATTCACATATCTTTCTTTACGCTCTCTTAGAATCTGTACGGATCAAACTCGTTATCTTGTGATGATAGGACCAATGGTTAGCAATGTGTTACTCAAAGACTCAGAAATACGTTTGAGTATGTTTTCATATTTCTGTAGAAGGAAGAGAAACCACTTTTTGGGCTTTATAGTTAGAAGCTCTTTTACATGTGTTGTTTCCCTTTCCTTTTCTGTAAAGCTTGAATTGTTTAGCTACGTTGTGATGGCCTGTTTTAGTGAATCTGTAACTTTGGCCGACCATGCATAATAATGCTACACCAAAGCCTCCTGCTCTGCAACACTCCAAACAAGAGAGAACAAGATAGACTGTGTTAGAAATGTTATTAAATAGGCTACTTACATAAATGTATTTTTTTTTTCCTCCCATGACAGTGGTTCTGATGCAGTACTGCTGACCTGTGCCACTACTGTAATCAAGGACCCTATGTCTCATCTAAGAGAGTCCCATTTTCAGGAGCCTGCCTTTATAACTGTGACTTTTTCTGTGTATGTGTAATGTAAAGACAAGCGTAAACTGTTTCTGTAAAAGCAGCAGTGACTTTGGGAAATGTAATTCATATTTAGTGTCTTATCTCACTCAGTGTGTCCATATTCTCCTAATAGCCGAATGGTTAACAATATGGTGCCTGGGCAATCTTGGTAGTCTCAGGTTATACATATTCCCTGATAATCTCTGTCAGTTGTCTCTGAGATACACAAAACCATTTTATTTGTACTTAGAATTGGAATAGTTGTGCATTTGCATAGTCCAATCAGTTTTGGCTTTGTTAATATCTGGCATTAACACAAGTCTTGAATGTGTCTCTTAATGCTTGCATGTGATATTTCTTGAACACCAAAGAATTTCTGGAGAAACTGTGGAGTATCGTGTCCATAGATGTATCGGAGTGTTTGTTCACACATGCAGCGCACAGCAGGAGATTTTCTGCATCAGGTGTGCTCTCGCAGTGGGAAATGAAACACATGCTTTAGGCATGGCGC
Source organism: Hoplias malabaricus (assembly GCF_029633855.1). Taxonomy (NCBI): domain Eukaryota; kingdom Metazoa; phylum Chordata; class Actinopteri; order Characiformes; family Erythrinidae; genus Hoplias; species Hoplias malabaricus. The sequence goes on along the minus strand of NC_089804.1, from coordinate 24,450,710 downwards.
AGCACCTGGGCTTCACATGCAGGAGAAACTCCAGAACATTTCCCATGCCGTTCTCACATGCGCTGACTCTGACTTTACCCGGAGTCTTTATTAGAGCGCGAGGAGGATAAAGTCCGGGTAAGGTCTGGGATGAATGTTGCAGGTGGTAGCGTTCACACATACAACTGCTCTGGGAAAACTCCGGAACATTTCTGGATTAATGTGCATGTGTGAAATGGGCTATAGAATTAAATTGCCTTTTTTTTTAAAATAAGGTGGCAATGGATTCCGGGTTAGTGGTGCATTTTAGGTTGCTGTTTCTCACCTGCCTCAGGTGACAGTGGCGCTCCTGTTGTCACTCTTAGAAGTGACCTTCGTCGAATACTGGACATGTCCCTCTGGTGCCTATGTCATACACACAGTTGGAGCCACTTATCCATGTTTGTAAGGGTACTTGTGGTGACCTTTTGCCATGCACACCCTCTGTGTCCTGGGTAACTGCTTGCCTGCTGAGTTAGCTGACCTTTCTGTTCAACTGTGCTTTGACAATGCTAAAGGATTCTTCTGCTCTCTGTTTGAGACTTCTCTTCAAACCTTCATTTGACCTTTTTCTTCTCCATCTCTCACTTTCTGACAAACGTCATGTTAATTCTGGAATTGCACCATGTGTGTCCCATCAGTGCAGCTAATTGGAGGCTGCCCGGAGGTAATATGCCAGTTGATTGGTGCTGGAAATGCTTTTTTCACTCTTTCATGAAAGACCTGTTTCCTTTCAGAAGGATGCTACTTGAGTCAGATATGTGTTGCTACATTCTCTACAACACAGTGCTAGGTTAGGAGGAGCTATTTACAAAAAAAAGAAAAAGAAATCCAGTTTAGAACTTAAAATGGAAATAAAGCATGTCTCTTTTTAATATACATTTGAATATTATAAATATTATACAAATAAGTGTAACCTGTCAGTACAGCGCCCAAATCTAAAGATGTGATGGAATGGTGTTCTTCCTGTTTATTTTTCTGTAACCCGAGGTGTCTGTAATGAGTAATGGCTTGTAGAGCTGTTGCGTTTGTACCGTGAGCTGGAGTTGAGTGGAATCAGACATGTTCTAGGTCCACATGTAGGGTAACCCAAAAACCCAGAGGTATTGATTAGCTCTTACACACTGGAAGTTAAAGATTCTGGAAACAAGGTATTTTAATATGTGTGAGGGGGTTTGAAATTGTGAACCATGAACAACACAACTGACCTCCTGTCTGAAAAGCAGAAGTCAACCCTTGCTGAATAATGTATGAGATTATTATCACAAGGACCACTCATAAGAACAGACACCTTGAAAGAAATTAAAGCTGCAGTATAATATTTGTTTGTTAAAATTGAAAAAGTGGCATAACTGACACGACGAAAAGATATCTGCTGCTGCAGGCCACCCTGTGAAGCCTGAAATAGTCATTCAACCATCAGCTCTGTCTGGTTGGCCCTATCAAAACAGTGTTTGCAGAGTTAAAACGAAAATTCTTTGGACCCGAGTCCACAGATCATTCTCGGTGGGAGTTTTTCAGACCATGTAAGACATCTTAAGGTTTTAAAGTCAAGCACAGGCTACATGAGAATACATCAAGCTTTTGTAAAATTCTCTCTCCAGTTCTTAATCCTCATCAATTCCTCTCTGACTCCCCCAAACACACACAATGCCTCCTTTGGGAAAGGATGAAAGTACATGTGCTACCTACTAACCAGGTAGCTCCCACCACCACTTCCTTTTGAAGTGCAACTGGACAGCCCCATGCTCTGGAGGAGAATGCCAACTGCCTAGATATGTCACATTAGCTAACTGACACCAGTGCCAGCTAATACAGCATGTACTTGGAGATGAAGGGAGAATGGTAGTTATCCTACCCACTCAGAGCATTTGAGCTCTCTTTGTTTATGTTCACACAGCAGGTAAAAGTCCCACAAATCCCAACATTTCTTCATAGGTGACACGGATATGTCATTTGAGTGGCTTTGTGAACAGCACAAATCACAATGAATTTGACTTTTTAAAATCAGATATGGGTAACATTCGTATGTGGTATTGAAATCCAATCCACACCCAGTCTGTGGCAATGAGACTGAAATGCCAGATTTTAATTCATGTGACATTTACGTCACTCAGGCCACTGAAAATGAAGCTGTTTTGATATTTTCTACATTTTACTTGGTCAAGAGTTCATCTTGTTTTCACTCTTAAGAAAGATAAATATCCATGTAACCACATGTGTTTTACAGCATGCTGTTGCTATTCACAGTATTACACCTTGTGTAAAGGTCTTGCAGACTTACAAACGCTGGACGTTTACAGTTTGACATGAAATAATAACCTTACTCAAATTCAGCCATTCTCAGAAATTAAGGTATTGTTGTCTTCCTGCTGAACCAGGGCTTTCAGGTTTGATCAGAAGCTCTCTGATCAGAATGCTCAGCAAAGTTTTGTGTCCTCAAATGCCTTTCCCTGCAAAACAAAAAACCACAATAACCAACTCCTCAATGATTCCCTTTGAGGTTTCAACTCCAAACTACATTAATGCATCTCAATGCATCCATTGCTTTACTACTCTAGCAGCAGCTGGACAAGCAGAGAGTGCCTCTGTTGAAAGGAGCTCCATGTGTAGAGCTGCTGATAGCACTGTGGAGCGTGTGTCCATTAGCGCAGTAAATCTGAGCTCAGGTTCTGGTCGTTGTAGAATGGTTTGAGACAACCTTGCTTTCCGCAATGCTGCAGTTCCGCAGCTTCTCTGCACCAGCCGCCATGATGTCATTGGATCCCATTATAAGCGATGAGCTGCTAAAGACATTCTCACTTTTTGTACTTGGTAGACTTTGCTCAGGGCTTGAACACTGCAGTGTCTCAACTTGGGAATATCAGCAGTCTGTTGTTTAAGTGTGATCAGTTTTTTCAAGAGCTCCTGGAAAATTAGTACATGTGCAAAAGGGAGCTTTTATTGCGGTGTGTGAAATCACAGATGTGGGGTTAGTCAAATTACGTGGGCTACTGATTTGACTACATTACTAGCAGCATGTGCTATTGTAACAAAATCAGGGTGATGAGAAAAAGACCGAAATACGATTAACAAATATGATTTTCTACATCAAATTTCATCATTGCCTGCTGTGCCTGAGGACATGATTCTGTCATGTGTTATTTTGTGCTAAAAGTGAACAACATGCACCTATTTACTTGATATTTAACATGGTATTAAAAGAAGGCATTTGAGGCCTTTTTGATCACATTTAAAATAAGAGCACCTCTTAAGTCTTTTCAGTCGTTAGAATTTCAGTCTTTCACATCAGAGCTTTGTTTAAAGGCTAAGCAGCAGCTCCATGAAAGTGTCAAACAAATAAATCCAGTGGAATTTGAGTTCTTAACTTGTGTTTATTGATAGTCAGAAAACATGTTATTTCTTACTAATTCAATGAATAAGGTTTAAAAGACCGTTGTTCCACCTCCACCCCCCCCCCCCCCCCCCCCCAAAGGGTGTTCGGAAACTCTAATAGGTGTCTTGCCTGTGACGTAGATGGTGGACAACAACTCTAGAAGCTGCACTTTATTTAATGCAAAATGACGAAAAGGTGTGTTGTTTTTGGCTGCAATCATTCAATGTACAGTGGGACATCTGTGCACAAATGGCCCAAAGATCCCAAAATATGCAGAAAATTGGCTAAATTTGTCAACTTTAAACGGGCACTTTGGAAAGGACCATCCGCTCACTTCACTCATTTCACTGGCGCTTTTCCAACAATATGGGCATGTAAGGACACCAACGAAAGGTGTTCAAGAGCCTCTGTAACATGGAGGTAAACAGGGTAAGGACACTCACTTCACCTGTTTTAGTTGGTGTTAGTTAACGTTAGCTTGACTTGCTAAACTCGGTGGCTCAGATTATACTCGGCTACGTAGCTGCATTACGGAGGTTTATAGTGTCGGATGAATTCGAGTTCGACTTCGATCACATTTACAACAATAACGGTACCTCTAAATCTGAGTTTAGCTTATTGCTAGGCTATTGTCATGAATAATGTTGGTTATTTAGCTAGCTAGATACTGTCATAACAGTCAGTCATAACGGTGTTTTACCGCTGCGTTGTTCAGCTGTTGTCCACCAGTGACGTCACGGTTGGTTGTGATTTGGTGTTGAAACTTTAAGTCAGCCAACAGAGTCTTTGAGTCATGTTACATTAAATGAGAGTAATATTATCACTACTGTTGATATCTTTGTCTTGTATGCGTAAACGTTACATTAAACATTTAAGTGTTAAAAGTATATATTCACTACAGTTTGTGTAAATGATAACCAGGCTCATGAATCTGAGAGTGTAATTCTCACATGTACAAAATGGAAATATTTCTGCTTTCTTCTGCAAAACGCTTATATTTACCACTCACCTGTTAAATATAAATTTAGATGTAAATAACCTTTGTTATTTACAAGTAGAAAGATTTTAGTATTAAAATGACAGCAGCACTTTTTGCTGTTTTTCTACTAGATTTCCATCTCTAGAATTGACTCCAGATAATTGAAGTCAAGCACAAAAGAAAATATCCAAAAACACTGACCTCATTTTGTCATTGCTCTGTCTAGGGCAGAATCAGATATTGGTAGACCGTACACCTCCCAGTGGCAAAACCTGTAATGATGATAAACACGCCCATTTGCAGGTGAGCAAAGCCTAACATTTGCCACATTGTGTGTCCTTCAGCAGTGCATTTAGGAAAGAAAAGATTAATATTCAACTTTCTTGAGTATGAATATCAATCATTTTTTCTTCTTATCATGTTCCAGATGTGAAATACTTCCCTAGTGCTTTTCTTGCATAATAAGGAAAATAAGACTGAGTCATTGGAGGACAAAGAAATCACAAGACATCACTTTTTATATTGTCATTCTATCAGAACCTGTATTTATCCAGCATCTTCACACTAGTGCTTTGGAAAGACGATCTCTTGGATAGTTTATCTTCATTAGCAACATTCACTGGAATATGATTGTGTGTGTACGAGGAACACTACCTTACCCACACATACACACATACACACAACCTTGGATTAGTTTGAAGGTGCTCTATTTAATGTGATCCAGAGTAAAATTGAATCATTGAACCAAAAAAAAAATAATAAAAACAAAATATATATATATATATATATATATAACCCGAGGACCTTCTGTATGTATGGATGGATGTGTGTGTGTGTGTGTGTGTGTGTGTATATATATATATATGTATATATATATATATATATATATATATACACAAATAGCTAAGAAAATGTATTGCTTTTTACTGCAGTGTGGAGTCTCCCACTGTCAAACTGTCTCCCACAAGAGAAGGATGGAAATTTTCCTTTGTTGCCGTCTTGACACATTTTGAGCAGTGGGCAAAGTCTGTATTAAAGGAGTCCTTGAGAAGAGGAAAGACCTCATTCCCAGTGGAAGTCTACCTTGAAATGGAGATTGATGTAAGGACAAAGTCACCTTGATAAGGCAGGCAGGCATGATGCAGTCCATTTCACACATAAGGTTAATGAGGAGTGAAATAAGAGACCTGTGTGAATAATGTGTTGTATGGTTCTGTTTGGGCTGTGACACTTGAGTTTTATGCTTTATATAACATACATTAGGTACTGTTTGACCTGTTATTATTTATAATAATGGACTTAAACATCCTGTCTAACACAATGTTGTGTGCAGAGTAAAACAAGCGAGTGCTAGAATTTACCCAACTTGTCTTGTGTTTAATGCAAGACAGGAAAACCGTGAAGGCAGAGATCAGAAAACAAAATTATGCTTAATATGGAAGGCAATAAATTGGCCAGTGCTGGAAAGTCTGGTTTATATGCAAGTGTAGATCCACATTAACATCCCTGCTTTGCAACGTTCGTAACCTGTGCCTTGTGCGACTGTGTTCCATGTAAGCACTCATTGGCCACAGCCACGGTCACAACCCCTTAAAAAACCTGCCTTGGTTCATTCTGTACAACAGTGTGCAAGACTTCCTGCTTTATTGCTTGTTTCTATATACAGTCTGATTTGTGCCCACGTTTGTGTTGAATTAAAGTATGTTGGTTAACACCCTTGCGAGCATCTGCATCTGAATGTCATGCCAATGAATGAATGCCAATTTTCAGCTGTAAATGTGTTGATGGCTGTGGTGTCACAACCATGTCTTTGCCAAAACAGTGTGTGTCTGAATGTGGTGGGGCTGGCCCCGAATATTTGGATATAACAATAACAATAATTTTTTAGTTTTGCACTTTTCAAAAACCCAAAGCGCTTACAAAATAGCAAAACAAAGAACATCAAGAGGAATGCAGCAATACAAAAAAATACAAGAAAACAAAAATAATAATGACAGTATGTATTGGCAAATGAACAACACAGAGTGTTAAATCGGGTCCCAGAATTAGCAGTCATTGTAGATATTAGCAGCTTTAGCGGACAGTAGCTGTGCCCTTAGTAGCCCTGTGTATGCACGAGTTAGCGAACGACTCAGGGAGTGGAGCCATGCTGGGAACCGCAGTGCAGCCTTAATTTTAAAGCGGGCGCTGATCACTGATTTTCTGAACAATAGGGCTGGCCCCAAGTGTTCGCGTATTCAGATATTTGTTCGTTGGGTAGGTATTCAGTTTCTAATTTTGAGATTCGGATATTCAGTATTTTGGATAAATTCAAATAGTTTGGATAAATGTGGCTATCGATAAAGGCAACGCTCCACTCAACACACATTCAGGCTCTCCAGCAGTAAAAACAACGCTCTCCCCGCTTCAGTCATATTCAGGCTCATCAGTATAAAAGTCTTTGTGCAAATGAAGCCTAAAACTCAGTCATATAAAGCAGCCTAACATGCTAAAACAACACACTTACAACTAAGCGAGGCAGCACTGCTGTTCATTTTGTCAGCATTGTGCCTGAAATTAGAGCACCTCTACTCAAACTGGTTACATTGTGTATAGTCTGTGCCCTTATTTAGCAGGTTAGCAAGCATAGCTAACGAGAGGAGCCACGCCGTGGGCCACAGTGCAGCCTGGTGAGAGGGATATTAAAGCAGGGGTCGGAAGCGGATTTTGTTAATGACAGCAATATACACCACTCCACTCCCCAAATATTCAGGTATCCACTGAATCCCTCGGCCGAAGCTCTGAAGCCCTAAAAATGGTACAGCTCTAATATATGGAGGATACAGAGTGAATAGTGTTTTTTCAGACAATGTCAAATGGTATTTTGGAAAAGCAAAGGAAGTAGCAGTAGTAAATCTTCAGACACATTAAAGCATTGGCGTGAACATGAACAGTGTGGCTCTTGCAGCAGGAGGATGTTTGGTTACTGGGCTTTGTATTTCATGTAGAGCAGACCTGTTCCATGTTTATCTCTTTTGCACAGCCCTGGTCACCAGTATCTTCTGATCTCTCCTTCAGACCCTCTCTCTTTTTTTAGTCCTCCCTGTCTCTCTCTCTCTCTCTCTCTCTCTCTCTCTCCCCCGTGCAGTGCCCTGCTTTGGGCAAGTGCTTGTGTATAATGCATGAGGAACATGGCGTGTTGTAGAAGGAGCTCAGCAAGGGCAGGACAGCATGGTGTATGGTACCAGCAAACTGATTCAGAGAGAGTGTGTGTGTGTGTGAACATTTTTAAAACTGCTTTTATGATCAATTTAATTTTAATTTTGTCACGTCATACATTAAACCATGCTTCCAGAATCTGTCATTTTGTCCTTGGTTAATATCTCACACTGCTGCACAGATGTCTCTTTTTAGAGAGATGAATGAAAGATTTTTCTTGCTTCATTAGCTCAATGTTCATTGTAAAGAAATAGCACTATCTAGTGGCTGGTACCACTTCCTGCATGTAATTTTCTGTATTTACAGAGCTAGTGTATACAAATGGCTTGGCAGTGTAATGTTTAGAAACTAGTACAATGATATATATATAATTGAATTCTTAAAATGATTGAATGGATTGGGTGATGACATAACTGTTGTAAACGGTCTGTAGCCCTCAGTAGAAATATGTGGGATGAGATTACTTTAAATAATGAAAGAAAAAACCACACAGTGTGTCCATACCTGTGTATTTAGTACTATGTATTTTCACATTTTTTAGTTTCTTTAGCATTACGAAATGTTTCTTTTTTGACTGCCCAACTAGGATCACAACCAAAAGCACACACTCACATTCTATTTTTGTCCTTTTTTTTTTTTTTTCCTTAGAGGCCCAGTGAGGTGAGAGACAGACCTTGGTGGTTTGGAGAGAGAGAGACCTCCCAGGCAGCCTGGCCACACTCCCCACTCACCCGCCCATATGTATCCAGAATCTACTACTGACTCTCCTGCTCGCCTTTCCCTCCGACAGACTGGCTCACCAGGCATGATCTACAGGTTAGTGCTGTGGTTTTATAGTTTGTCAGGACGAGGGGACACATGTTTGAATTTGTCTTTGTCCAATCAAGCCTTTTTTTTTCAATATGTTGTTTGAAACTGCCAAATGTCAAACTATTGAAATGTCACAGCAGATGGACCAATAGGCAAACATGGTGATACTTCATGGTAGAAATTCATTAGCAGTACGTTTTCCACTTTTAGCAGCTTGTGACTATTGATGGTTTAGCATTTTTATTAGCATTTTAAATACAGTATATATGTGACAAACATGTTTAGAAAATTCGGCCTGTGGGTGTTTTGACCTATGGATTCCCAGTAGCATAAGGATGCTAAGTATATAAATATAGCCATATGTTTAACCTGTAAAACAGATTGTGCCCTGTGAGCCGTTAGCTGTGTTTGGCTTGATGCATTAGGCTTCATGGCTGTTCCTCAGCAGAGAGGTGCACTGATTCACCGGATGTGTGGAGGTCATGGTTTCCCTCCAGCTGTAATCTCTCCTGCCTCATAGACCGTGTGACGGTGTTACATGATCTGAGACATGTGATGTGGTGCTAGGGCGCGCACACACACACACACACACACAGGGTCCCGAGGATATGTCACTATGTGTAACAGAATAGATGTTAGTTAATCATGCTTCCCACCAATGACAGGTGAACACCATCAGGGGAACAAAAGCAGTGATTTGATTTATACATATGTAAATTATAGTTAATATGTATTTATTTGTTTCCCATATGAGCCATCACTGAACTGATTCAGTTCACTGATTCAGTGGTGACAGTGGGATGGTCACTGAGGCAGTAAATTTATCCTTTTTCTCATGTTAATGATAGCCTTTTCATATGATTACTATCACAGAAGGTATTGGAAATGTGATTCAGGCACGAAATGTGAACAGATGCCCAGCATCCAGCAAAGCTCGCTTGTTTTTTAAAGTACAGCTCTGGTCTGGGCTTTTTGTGAGGTTTAGAAGTTTAGTATCTTTGAGATGTATGCAGCTTTGCTCTTAAGGCTCTTGGTTTTCTCTAAGAACACATTCTTCCCTCAACTGTTTGTAGTTTTCACGGTGGCCAGCAGATGGAGATAGAGCCTCAGTGTTTTCACATTTCCTCTGCATTACAGCTACACTGTTTAGTTTAACCAGCTTCTGTTATAATCATGCTTCTGTTCCAGGTTGGTTATATTACCTTTTCGATATCTCCTGCATTTGCTGGTCCATCTCTTTTCATTTGATAGCATCTTTAATATACACTAATGCGACTTGGTCCGTTGAATGCTGTAATAGTCTTTAAATGGAAACTAAATTTAGAGCTCATTGTTATGAACCCATAATGTAGCAAGCTATTTTGTTCCCGTTCCATTTTGTCTAATAGAGGTGTAATATGTGGTTATGATTGACGCATTGCTACCGATTTTATTTTTCTTTGTTTTTCCATGCATCTTCTTCATGCCCACAAATATATCTGCACACAATTTGTTTTGTCAAATCCTCATTTATTTTTCTCCATCACGTTTCATGATGGCGTTTGTCTTGGATTTACAAAAGTTAAGTGAAATCGGCTAGGTGGAATTTTCCATCTCTCTTTCTGTCTTTCTCTTTTCCCTTCTTCTCTGTTAAATCCTGCTCTCTTTCTCTCCGTTTCTCCTGCTGGCCTCAGTGCACGGTATGGGAGCCCCAAACGCCAGCTGCAGTTCTACAGGTACCTCTTTGTTTGCTGTTTAATTAGCTGCTGCTATCTGATACTGTTCTCCGCACCTTTCTGACTTTAAAGCTGCTTTGAAGTCAGTTGTGTCATGTGTGTGTGTGTGTGTGTGTGTGTGATTACTTGTATCTAATCTTTGATGAAAAGCGGTTTTAACTGCCCTTGATGACAAAATTAGTTTTACACGTAAGTAACACTGTTTGGTGTCAGATGCGATTACCTACTGTAAGTGAGTGTTTCTCATCAGATTACATGTTAGACCTGCTATCAGTTACCCCTTAATCAAGTTCTATCAGTGGTCACTTAGAATCAAGTGTAGAGCAGTGTGTGAACTTGAGTTTTAATGTCTCCGCTGAGCTCATCCAGTGTTCTGGCATTCTGTGGTAAAACGGTCTGTAATAATTGGGCTAAAGTTTCATCAAACATAATAACTACTAATAAATAATAATAAATACAGAGTTGAAATAGAACACTTTCATCTGTTCTGTCTCCTCCAAAGGGCTCTCACTGATTGAACTTTAATTAATGGATTCTTTTGGTGGGGGTGTATGGTTTATAACTGTAAAATTGTACTCCTATTTTTATTTTCTTCAAAGCTGAAGCAACATGTGAAGTCTGTAAGTGTGTAAAAATACACCCAACCCATGGTTTGTTTCTATTCATCAATCTTTTTGAGTTTTTAATGAAAATCACATCACATTTAAAGTAGGTTTTTGCATGAAATTCTTGAGGTATTCAGGTTTATTTAAGTTCCTCTGTGCACCTGTGTATCTTTACTCTTTCCAGTTCTTGCGTAGACGTCCTGTGGGCTCTTTGAGCCTGCTGATCCAGGATGTTCGTTATGAAATGTACTTAGTTTCTCTATCTCTCTTCACTCCGTTATCTAAATCTGTACTGTCCTGTTCTTTCCATTTCAGCAAAGGATCGTATTTTTATGGGGTGAGATACAGAGGATTGTGCTGATGAGGCTCTAAAACCCATGACTCTAGAGATCCGGGGGGTAATGAGCTCCCTATTGAATTTTTATTTCACTGCCTCGCACATTTCTGGCCTTTTAAGCTCAAAGTATGCTGCTGACATCCCCCAGCGTAGTTGGGCAGGAATCGATCACCTTGTTGATGCCTCTCACGCTGAGAGAGTGTGGCGGGAAAGGAGGTTTACTTCTTTTAAATTATTCCTTTAGCCTCGTGGCCAAGTTGTGGACTTAATTCAAAGTGATTCTCTGTTGTGTGTGTGTGTGTGTGTGGGGGGGGGGGGGGGGGGGGTTGTCCTGGATTTAATGTTTTTCTTCTTTCTTGAGGTTACGGGAAGAGCGGGATTAGGTTTATATGGAGAGGTTTAGTAATTTAAGTTTCTTTTTTTTTTTCATTCATTATCTGTAAGTGCTTATCCAGTTCAGGGTCGCGGTGGGTCCAGAGCCTACCTGGAATCATTGGGCGCAAGGCAGGAATACACCCTGGAGGGGGCGCCAGTCCTTCACAGGGCAACGCAGACACACTCACATTCACACACACACACGCACACCTACGGACACTTTTGAGTCGCCAATCCACCTACCAACGTGTGTTTTTGGACTGTGGGAGGAAACCGGAACACCCGGAGGAAACCCATGCAGACACAGGGAGAACACACCACACTCCTCACAGACAGTCACCTGGAGGAAACCCACGCGGACACAGGGAGAACACACCAACTCCTCACAGACAGTCACCCGGAGCGGGAATAGAACCCACAACCTCCAGGCCCCTGGAGCTGTGTGACTGCGACACTACCTGCTACTCCACCATGCCGCCAGTGGACAGCTGTAATTTAAGTGATTACCAAAAATAAATACATTTGAATCCAGTAAAATCTGTTAAGTTTATATATTTCTGACAGTCAGAACGGATCAGTACAGCCTTCTGTATCTGACTGACCCCAGAGCTCTCTTTGTCATATGCCCATATTAAATGTAGATTTACAAAAAAATAAGAATGACAGATGTCACAAAACTGTGACCTTTTTAAAACAAAGCTGGACCTAAGGCAGATATAATGTCATTAATTACATTACAGGACCTGCCCTGGTTAAACACAGCTTCATTACTGCCTTCTAGTGGCCTGTGCTAGACTTGAAAAAGTGTCTGAAAACTGTTGCACTGTCTATATTATTATTATTATTAGCACCATTGAGTCTGACAGGGTTTCTAGCGGCTAATATTTGTAAATGTGAGTATCTTTACCATTGTTTCTCTTTTTGAGTGTAATCATTATGAGCTTCTGGGAAGGTGTTAGAAAATCTCTGTCATAGGCTCTACCTCTCAGGGCAAATCAGTCTGGATTTAATAAACTCCAAAAATAATATTTAAATATGTTTCTTACAAAAGGGTTGTTGGTCATATATCTATGATACCTATCATACGATCGGGTATAACTATTGAGGCCTTTCACCAACCAGCCTTATCTAAGATGATCAAAAATAATTAGCTATGGCCATTTATCAAGAGGACTTTTTCAGAGAGCATATTGCACCAACCAAAGGTAAGAGTAGACGCACATGTTCATGCACACGCAGAGTCAGCAGTGATGTCATTAGCTGCGCAACCTGCATTACTAAGCTTATTTTTTTTCTTACTCATGTAGGTGCTAATAGTTACAGCACGGTTGACCCAAAAAATTAACAAAACCCAGTTAATAAAAAAACTTGGGAGGACCAGGTGACAGACTTTGTAAAATGTGACCAGTCAAGGCTGAGCCCCAGACTTATTCTGCAGTTCTGAGCTTATTCTAAAGGAAGTGATACAACTACAGAGTGCTTTATAGAGCATTTAAAGACTAAGCACCAGCGATATGAAAGTGTCAAACAAATAAATACAGTGGAATTTGAGTTCCTAACTTGTGTTTATTGATAGTCAGAAAACATGTTATTTCTTACTAATTCAAGGAATAAGGTTTAAAAGACTGTTGGTCCCCATATCCCCCATAATGTTGGTTATTTAGCTAGCTAGATACTGTCATAACAGTCGGTCATAACGGTGTTTTACCGCAGCATTGTTCAGCTGTTGTCCACCAGTGACGTCACGGTTACGTTCAAGAATTTCCGTAGCGAGCTCGGGTTTTTCCATCAATTTAATAAAGTTGTCAGTTTTAAAGCAAATTAAGCTGCTATTTTCATTTTAATTCATACTTATATATGTCAGTAACTAAAATAATGTGAAATATTCATGGAGGTCCATTAAGTGGTGCTTAGCATTTAACTAATAACGCTGTGAGATACAGTGTGATAAATTCCACAACAACATTTAAACACAGCATTACATTTATGCTATATCAGTTTTACTGAAGGTGGCACTGGCCCCTGGGCTTTAAACATATGTTTACTGCAAACATATCATTATTTGTATTTTTTTTTTTTTTTTTTTTTTTGGAGAGAGGTCTGTTGTATTGGTCAAGGACAGGCACATATACTGTTATATTTTTTTTTTTTTATAAAATCTCATTTAACTTATTATTTTTAAGCTTTGTAAATGATTTCAATGTATTAGTCATGAGTTTCTTAATTATCTTGGGATGGAATGATATTTCCTGGTGGGAATGGGCTCTTAGCTCTGCTGACATGTCTTACGCATTCTGTCGTAAGACAGAATATAGTAATTGATTTTGAAAATGGACCAGCAACTTGGCAAATGACTCTCTACCTTCCTGTGGTCATCTTCAGTTCTGACTTTAATTTCTCAGAGAACCTGGCGAGCCCGACTTGTGCTTTAATTAAAATTGCTTTAATTGTGAATTTCCCTGCTTTATACTTCTGTGTATCACAGCTAAGGTTGTTCATTTGTGTGTGTGTGTGTGTGTCTGTGTGTGTGAGTGAGAGAGACGAATATCAAGACAATATGGGGTGCAAGTGTACATATAGATCCATATTCTCATTCATGCCTCGTTACATACTGAAAGGCTTCTAAGTATCATCTCTTGTGGAACAACAATCAAAAGCTTTTAGCACAAAAGCCTCTGAATAATTTAGGCCTGATATTATTTGCTGTGGTTTGCAGAAACAAGCACACCCCCCCACCCCACCCCACCCCACCCAACCGCAAATTACATAAATGGATTTCCTTCATGGAATCTGGCAGGGAGGGGTGGCTGAGAGGGAGGGGGTGGAGGGGGGGGGGTACTCTTTCCTTCACTAATTGGTTTAGGTGCTTGGGAATAAGACACTCCCAGTTTGGGTGGACCGCTGCATTGCTGGTCACAGTCTGACTTTATAAGGCCAGAGTGGCACCAATAAGCCATGAGCCGACCCCCAAGACCTCGGGTGAGTTTCATTCTGCTTTCAGCATCAGCGTCGTTAGTGTCCGCGGTGCATGAGTGTCCACCTCATGTTTTTGTCTTGGCATGGGTTTGACTTTTACACTGTTGTAACTGCATGGTTCTCAGTATTCATTTACACCGTGACTTTGCTTGGATGGAAAATGGAGAATTTGACTGATTACGGTTCACCAGTTGGGATATTTCCTGTGGCTCTTACATCTTCATTTGTTGCGTATCATGAAGCTGTAGGCTTCTGTGAGGGGTGCTATTCGAACAGTCGGAGAATGTTGCTAAAGGAGAATCACAAGCTTTCTTGGGATTTTAGAATGTTTAATATTTCTGAGACCATGTGTGTCATACAGAAGGGTGATTGTCAAGTGCCTGTAACACTGCAAATACCTTAAGTGGATCAATAAGGGTGAATAGAGGAAAGCATCCTCAGCTCAGTGGAAAAATCAAAGTGAATTTGACACAAAGGTTTAGAGATGGTGGCTCATGTAGCGCTACAGAATGTAGTTATATTTTCTTTGGCATATAAAGATTTTTCAAATAGGTAGTAATCTGTGATACACATAATTTATGTGATTATCTGTTAGGGTTTTTAAGTGATGGATATATATATAAATTAAATAAATAAAGTGGAAAAAGAGACCATGGAGGAGGTCTCAGTCGGACGGTAGCTCTGTAAATTGAACCTTGTCAAACCTTAATATAATCTTCAGAACTTACTGCCTATAGGTTTTCATTTTGGACAAAGGCTTCAGCTTCACATCAGCAAACACAGATAACTGCACAGCTCGGTACTGTGATGGAAACAGTCATCTTCTTTTATGTTATTTTGTCCTAATAAGACCAGAAAAGAACCAATGTACTCTGAGGATCTTATCCACACGAGTGTCAGGGAAATTAACTTTCACTTTCACTGAATACAAACAAAAACCTTCCACGGTTTTCAATGTTTTTACAACCTGGAAACAGCTTGTAGCCCTTTACGTAAACGTCTTTCTGTGCTGCAACAAATTAAATACTTCACTTTTATTGCAATATTCAAGCCATTGGCAGTATATAAGAATAAGGAATTCTATATACAGCAATTTCTATGTATATGGAACTTTATTTTAAATGGTGAAAGCTGCACTTCCTCAAGGTCCAAATGCATTTATTGAACTATAAAAAGTAGTTAACTGGGATTTCTACCTCGTAACTCTACATTACTCTGCTGTACAGGAGCGTTCTATTAAAAGTTAGCAGTAACAGCCGCTAGCTGAGGTATGTGCAGGTTAGAATCGCTAGGCGTCGGGCAGATTTCACTCAAGGTGCCCTCGTATCTGTGGCAGGGCACGTACTGCTGTGTCCACCATTGAGCGTGGGTGTTTTTTATTTTTTTATCTGCCACATAATACTTTGTCCATTGAATTAAACCCACCGAGACCACAATAAAAGCATGCTCGCTTTAACTTAGATATACACAAATCAACCATCTTTGTTCCCACACACACACAAACTTTAAATGAAGCCAATCAGTTTAAACATTTATTTGACTCGGCCAATCACGGTTCTGTAACTGAACTGGGACTGGTCTCTCGCTAAGTTACAGCGAGCCGGCTTTTATTGTGGTCTTTATGGGCTTACTAAACAAAAATGCTAATTTGTTGTTGCTTATTGCTGCTAATAAATTGCGCTTGTAGAGCTGTTGTATAAAACAGTTTATTAACTGAGAGTGAGTGCTGTTAAACTAAAAATTCTCCTGTGGCCTCATGTCTACAACCGAATCACAGTGCTGGTAATTCAGTGCAACAGCACTCCCTCTTGTGTGATATTGCTTAATTAATAACTAAAATAATTGCACTAATCAGTAGTGAGCTTGTTTTTTTGTAGATTGAAAATAGTATAATTGTGTAAATTCTGTAAACTTGTAGTGAAATTGATTTGTGGGAGACAGCATTGAAAGGTTTTACTGATGGACCTTTAAAACCTGTATCTGTAATTTGTTCTTAAATATTTCATGTTAAAAATATGCTAAATATTCTTTAAATATGCTGTAAGATTTTGCTGTCTTTTCTTTTCTAGTGCAGCTAAGTGTTGAGTGCTGTAACACCAGTTCTTTATCAGTGTGTGATGAACTAATGGAAGGCATTAACAGGCTCTTAACTCATTAGCCACAGGCTTGTATTGGTGTAATTTAATTGTTCGCCTTTCGTGGAGTTTCTCCAATGCATGCGTGAATGTGGATTCCCGTTGCAGTTTGGAGAGACGTTCTCTTCGCATGTGTCCCACCCAACTGTCGCCCGCCCTCTGGTGTTTGTTCACCTGAGGCTCCTAGCATCTGCCTGTTGCTGCCATTGCTGTTGTGCCTGTCACAGAGGAGGGCGGGATCAGGTCCTGTTACAAGATGCATGGTCACAGTTCTGCCACTGATAGTGGGGACACTATGCTGTGTTTTTTTTTTTGTTTTTTTTTCCCTCCCTTTTTTTTAGGCCCCTCCTGAAAGCCTGTGCTATTTAAGGCGATAGCTCTCAGCTCCCTGTCCTGGTCCCAATTTCCCAAGACTTGTTCACATTTAGTTTGTGTGTGTGTGTGTGTGTTGAGAAGGAAGCAAAGTGTTGGTGGGTGGGGTGCTTATGTAGGGGTGGGTGGGTGTGTAGTAAGAGAACAGGGATTGGATCATGTTTGCGGGAGGGTACGCAGGGGGGCATGCAGGGGGGCCCTATGCCCGACGCCAATCCGTCCTCCCTTCCGAAAACCTGCAGATTCCCAAACCGGCCGTGCCGGGTGGTGCCGTGCGGAAGAGCAGCAGCAGCAGCAGCGGAGGCAAGATGTTGTCCATGTCCTACAGCGAGAGCATTCGGAGCGGGATTAGCCGCTACCATTCGGACCAGGGTCTCAGCCAGGCCCAAAGGCAGACGGACCAGGCCGAGCTTCAGCGGCTCAGGGAACAGAGGGTGGCCGCACAGATTAAGAACATGGAAGAGTTCCTCAAGATGAACGGCCTGGCCCTGGAGGAGTGCGTGTCTTACCAGACGGGCATGAAGTACAGGTAAGGTACTGGGGTCAGGAAATTGAGGAGAAGAAAAGACAAGGAAAAGACAGGTCTGGAGTAAATGTGGGGATGCTCAACAGCTGATATTTGAGGATGTGGCTTTAGCCAATCTGACTCCATGCTTATTCCTCAGTGTGAGGAGACTTTTTAAAGTTTGTAGCTAAATTGATTGTGCTTCGTTTGCAGGCGTTTGTGTTTTCTGTTACGGCTTCAAACATAGGTGCAGTCTCAAAGAAGTGAAGCACCTTTTTTGTTCGACTTTCATGTCTCTTGGTACCAGCCAACTCCAGCAACAGGTTGCTCTTTGGATTGCATCCGTGCTGCAAAAGCTCAAAGGCTTGATGTTCCAATGCAGCATTCTGTCACTGCTACTGTTGTTGTGCTGCTTTGCACCGCTTTTGCTGCTGTGTGATACTTTTTTCAGCCAGCCTGCTCCTCTCATGCCATGCTAGAAGTGCTGGTTTTATTTTCATCATCTAGGTCACTGGCATATTCGCCCCACAATGAGAGAAGGGCAGATCAGTCTCTGAGGGCAAAGTGAGGGGAGAGAAGCTCAGTTAGAGTGCAAAGAAAGTCTCAACCTGCAACATGACAACGTCTCAGTTAGGCTATGTTATATATTTTGAAGTCCTTTCACCCGTTTGGCCTTTATCAAGCAAGGATAACAGGCCCCTTATGTAATAGTAGTACCCCTTTTTCATTTTTAAGAGTTACTGGGTGTAAACAGTGAATACCATATTCAACAGCTGTGCCTTGGGCACCTACTGTGCTCTCAATGGCACAGTTTGCCTAACTGGCATCGTACACAACGATTTCCATCCTAAGGAACGGTCACTTGAATTCTGTTTGTCGAGTTAACAGCCGTGCCTTGGGGCCATACATCAAGTCGAAGTATAGCAGGTCAGACGACGGTTTGGTGTTTTGTGTCAGAGACAGCCGTCACTCGATGTGTTTCACTGTAACGCTTACTCAACCAGCCATGAAGATCTGATCCAGTGTCAGTTCTGGGCACCAGAGTCAAATTACAGAACATATGGTTATTATCCCATCACTATGAATGAACGGATGTAAAAAGTTGATCAAAGAATCCTTCAATGTTGTTATATCGAATGGTCAGACATATTGCTGTCCCTTATTTCTGTGATAAGTGATTTAGCTTCTCTAGGTTCGTATAATCATTCTAGTCTCAGTATAGGTCATTACAAGTATGGTGTGTTTGGAAACCTGCGTAAATTGTTGAAAGGTTAGACTTAGATTTCACACTCTCAGAAACTTAAGCTGCTTCACCTGAGGCTAGCAGCATCTAACTAAGGGATCCGTTCACTCTAATTGACCAATGTACCTCAGTCTTACCTTGTGCCGCGGCGATCGGTGCAACTGGGTCAGGCGGCAACTCCCATTTCCGACAACTCTCATCATTATTTCAAGCAGCGAGAGACTGAGTGAGATGAGAAGACAATGAGAAAGAGAGAGAGAGTGGCACTTTTACCCTGACCTGTTCCCACCAGCGCGCTCATGTATCACTAGCACAAAGTTGTAGCACAATTAACATTGGCAGATCTCTTATCAGGTAAGGGGTGACCCAGGCTAGGCTTTGATTGCTATGCAATGAAGCAGACTTAAATATAGGAACTTTGCAGTGAAATCTTCAGGGTGAAGCACTCAAACGAACCAATTGAGACACCACGCAGGTTAGCTTACATTTGCCTAGCAACAGCAAGATTACACAGGTTTGAGGTTTTTCACAGCAGCTTTTCTTAAAGGAGACATATTATGAAATATTTACTCGTTCAGTGAGCATGCACCATTAATTTGGGGATCTGGAGCTCACTTAACTCGCACGCTGAAATTAAAGCAGCCCATGATATGAATCATTTGATTTTGTCTTTCATATCTTAAACTAGAGAATTGTCTTTCCTCATCTGAGTATCGCCAATCACAAGTTAAACAGCAAAACAAACCCACTGAGCACTGAAAAATAAGATTACAGATTAAACATGGTGAAAACATGGACCGCTTCTGTTCCATGCTCTTCCCTCCTGGGCTTTCGCAATGAACTGAGCTGTGGTTCATTATCTAAACAACAGTAAACTAGAATAACAAACTAGTCGTTCTGAACAGGACTGTTTAATCAAGGGTGGAACCCTGCTGTGTTGTTTGAACCTTGTGGTATGTTGCCCAAATCATGTCCCCTATGGTCTTTCTTTGTCTTAGCATGGTGGATTTAATCCAGTTATTTAGGAACAGACATAACACCACTGATTCACATCCATCCCCCACTGTGTTTGTCCATGTTCTTGTCTCAACAGTTGTGGACATGTTAGCAGAGCATGAGCTCAGCTGTATCTGACATTGGGCATGGTGCCTTAATTTAAGGATTAGAAGTAGAGTTATACCACCCCTTGAACATGAATAAGTAAAGCATTTTGTGGTTACGATGATTTATAGCTTATTACATCTCTGCTGTCTGTTCGCTTTGGTTAGGTGGTGAGACTTGAGTATTGATTTAACTGAGTGGCTCTGTCCATCTATTCTTAATGGACACCGAGGCCGAGCTGCCCCCGACTTGTCTTTTGTCCACATATCATTCCTCTCGCATCATCGTATTGATGGCTATCTTGGCGTTCATTCCGTCATCTTACCCCTGCTGGGCCATGCTCTGTTGCAATTTGGAAGAGGATACAAGTAGTCCTTTGTATTAATTAGCATCAATTAATTCATTTGTGCGTCCATTTTGTTTGTAGACACTTTTTTGGTAAATTGTAGTGTTTCTGTGTCTCTGGCTGGCGTCTCTTACCAAAAATGTCTTAACGGCAAGGTCAGAGTTTCTGAGCATTAACACATTAGGATACATTCTGCCTTTGGAAGCACCTGTATTCTCCATAAAACTGAAGTACAGCCTTAAACCTGCAATTTGTGTCTCTCAAACAATACCCAGCAAAACATGGAGACCATATTTCCTTTATTCAATTTCTTTTCAAAGTAATTCAGGAAAATGATCTAATGTAAAAATAGATATGATACTTATTTCTTTCACCTTGTGACCAGTGGTAAAGCATCTTGCTGTGGTTGTGAGAGCAGATGTAACCAGCAGGTGGCAGTCTTGGTCAGGGAAAAGTAAAAGCCAGAGTCCAAAGTTGAGTCTCAAAAGCACTGTCTGCATTCATTATTTCACTTCATTGATTGGTGTTGTTAGGTATAAGTTGAGATGATTTGCGGCAATGAAGAGAAGATCTGTAATTTTTCATCATGAAGGATAATCTCATCTGTGATTGTGGCTTATCGATTTTAGGAAGCAAAAAGTACCAGGCCATGACATGCTCATCAACAACGAACTGCGGCAGTAAAGATAATTAAAAGTTTAAAACTTGAAAGTGGAAAACACTGCAGTCCAGTCTTGTTTTGTTTTTGTTTTGTTTTGTTTTTCTCGCCCTCAGTGCTGTTGTGCTCCACTGGGTGGCAGGCTAGAGACAAACTTTCATTCATTTAGTTTTCAGTCAAATGGCCATTAAATACAAGTTGGTCATGTTTGAGGAGATGTAAGGAAACCAACATTAGAGAACAACCCACCTACATGACGTCACATATTTTTCACAATACTCTGGTTTGTTATTGTTCCCCTCTTCTTGGAGACTTTTTTACAGTTTGGTAACTGTAGTGGGCTCCTTAACCATAACGTTGTTGCCATTGATCCATGATTCACTGTCAGTTCCTGATCAGTACTCTGGGCTGGCCATTAGCATTCACATTGCCATGTGGCTGTGTGAGAGGCCCAGCTTCTGCTGAAGAAAACATCGATCCAAAACATGAAACTTCTTCCTCCAAACTCAACTGACCTGTTCATGCACCGTGGGACTTGAGAAGTCGTACTCTTGAGTGTATAGTTTTTATCGCAGCTCTATGTATTTTTAATGACGATATACACTTCACCTACATGTCTCCTAGTCTCATCATTATAACATAAATGATCAAATCGGGTGTTAGGAAAACGTTGTTCTCTGTGTAGATGATTCTCAGCCTGTGGTTAGACTGGCATGATTATGGTGTTTTAATGTGTGCTGTGCTCTCTATGAGAATCTTGTTTGGAATTAGCTGGGCTACACTAAAATGTTGGTATTGTGCTCTTGTCCAATTTGTCTCCATTGTGTGGTTCATTGTCTCGTTGAAAGAGTGGTGCAGAGATTCTGATGTTTCCCTTTAGAATTTTTAAGTACAGTGGAACCTCTACTAACGAATGCCTATACTAACGAACTTTCCAAGATACGAACCGGGCATTTACATATTTTTTGCCTTCACCAACGAACCATGACTCTAGAAACGAACCCGAGCCTCCGCCGAACCGGCGGCTGGAAATGGCCACTGACCCCAATAGTCGAGTCTCCCAGCGCCCAGACTTGAGTGAGCTTTTAAGATTAGCAAATTGTAGCTTTAGCAATTTAGCATTAGCGTAAATAGCAGACATCGAAATTTGTGCTAAGTTAATCCGTATCTACGCTTCGTCTCCCCACATTCACCCGCCTACTCTCTGTTATTCCACCCACCCCCCACCTCCCGTCATACAGCCAGAGCCTGTGTTACTCCTCCAGCCAGTCGTCATGTCTTCAAGGTAGCGATGTGTAACCACTTACAACTTTATTTCTTTTTTATTACTGTTACCACTGTATTTCGTTTTTATCTTTAGTAACGCTACATGTATTTTTTTTTACTAATTTGAGAGTGTTGTAAACATATATCAGTGCAAAAAGTGTGACTTTCGGGGTGGGAAAGTCTTCGGAACGCATTAATTGCTTTTCCATTATTTTAAATGGGGAAAATTGACTCGAGAAACAAACTTTTCCACTTACGAACCGCGTCACGCACCAGATCAAGTTCATAGGTAGAGGTTCCACTGTAGTCCTCTTTTCTGGTGATACAGTTTAACATGGTTGTTTTGCCCATTGGCTTAAATAAACAAACAAAGCAAAAGCATTACATTCCCACCACCATGTTTGACTGTGTGTTTGAATGTTTAGGGGGTTTTTTTTGTTTTGTTTTTTGTTTTTGCAAAACAAAAGACCCATTTATTCCTTTGCGTTAATAACTAAATTTTTCTTTTCACCGTACAACACAATGGATGGCCAAAATTGTTTGTTCTGTGGTCAGATGAGACACCATTTTGATCTGAAAAAATCAATACAAGTTGCCTGTAAAGAAAGCGAGCTGTTATAAAGGCAAAGAGTAGACACTCCCGCTTTGTTCATGATGCTGAAAAATAAATGATGTGCCCTTAAATTAAATAAAGGAACATCAGTGTCTGACTTTTGTTTATTGCAGCTTATTTGTTAACATTGCTGTCCTTGCATCGTTGTCTTTCAAGTCAGTGACACACTGTCACTTTCTCTGTAGGCTTTGTCAGCATTACTGTCCACTTATAGTGACTTCTGTTGTACTGTCATCTGTTTTGAGCCTTTAATTGTGTGTGTGTGTCAGTCCATTTATATTCTCTGGATAATGTTGTGCCGATTAGAAATGTCCAAGTTATACAACCTTCAGACTGGACCGAGATTTAAATATTTGCTAACCATGTATTTATGTCATTGAATAGTTGATCAGCGTAATAATACCCTGACCACACAAAGTCCTGAGTTCTGTCTTGTCTTTTTTTTAAACATCTATCAGGACTCTTCTCTGCGTAGCTTGCTCTTCTGCTCTACTTGCTCTTTTAAACATTTCACTTTTTCTGTGTTTCCCCATGTATTATTAATGGCCACTCTCCCTCTAGGGAAACTCCACTGGATCCAGTTTGGAGGCAGCCACATCTCAAGACCTTGCATAACTTCCTAGGCTCGCACTCTTTAGCCAAATAAAAGAGCCCTCAGACTTTGCCGAGCCCACACTACCCTTGCTTTGTTCCTGCCTCTCCTAAGACTCTTCTTAACAGCCCTGTTAAGAAGCAGACAAATGTGCACATCCTCCTGAAGCTCCCTTTATTGCAGGCATCCTTTTGTGTTACTGCTAGGCCTCTATTTTAAGCCTGTACCCGGCGGGTTTTTTAAGGTTCAGCCGAACACATTCTTTAACCATTTACAGTGGCATCCCAGTACCAGTCGAGCATGGCGACATCCCGAGTGCTGACTAAACACGTGGAGGCCTATGTCACATGTCTCAGCAAGGCCTCTGCAGAGAGGCTGGAGACAAGTCAGCAAATTAGCATCAACTGTTACCCTTAACCCACACACAAACACAAACCTACAATTATAGATAACTTTCTGCTGCTGCAGTCTTCCAAAGTCTTCCAAGTCTTGCACACTGACTTCTACGTCTACAAGCAGATGACTGAGCACAGCTTGACATTTTTAGCTTATTGATTCTCTACATTAGGGTTGGGACTGTTTAATGGGTCATGAGGGGGGGGGGGGGATAGAAATATAATGATAAATTATTCTGCAACTCAGACTGCCTAGATTGCTCAGCTGCTGCTGTTCTAACTTTAAGTGTGAATCCTATTTCTTATTTTTACCCCCTACTCCTTGGAATGGAGTTATACGGTGTAGCGTTTAAATTCTTCCCCTGCGAAACAAATGTGGGTCCTTTAACCCACCGCTCTCCCAACAGCCCCATTTTTATTATAACTGCCTCCATGGTTCTAGAAAATCTTAGACGTTGGAGCATTTCCTGCACGGACCTGATGGCATTCAGTCACAAGGACATGAATCAGGTCAGGTACTGATGTAGGATGATTAGCTCTGGATCACAGAAGTCACTCCATCTCATCCCAGAGGTACTGAACAGTGTGTTCCATCACTCCTGAGAACAGAGTGCTGCTGCACCACAGTCCACCACTAAGGGCTTCGTTGCCACTGTTTAGAATTAAGCATGGTGACTTTACGCTCATGGGCAACTGCCTGTGCGTTCCTTTCTATGGAGGTTATATAAGCTATAGTGTGTGTAGCTGAATTCACTGATAAGGGGTTTCTACAAACTGTTGGACATTTAGTAAATATTACACAATCAACTAATGTTGTGTGCAGTCTGATTCAGAGTCATCCAGTCTTTCCGGCAGAGTCGGCTGGTCCTGTGACTCCACAGAAAGGTACATGACATGCTCATAGATACAGGCATGGTCCGAAATGTCAGTTTATCCAGTTTAACTTCAAATTAGAAGCATATCGATCTCTCAAATTGCTTTGAAGTAATTTATCCAAGTTTCTGGAACATCAGTTAAATCGGTTTTTGTGGCTCCATTCATTTTTCTCTGTTATATATGCAGATTGTAGCGTTGGGGATTCCGTATGTTCTACATACAGCACACATTACTCGCTCTCCATTTCCTCGCCAGGCCAGCCATCAGTAGATTAGCGTCCGTGGTCCCCTGAGGCCTATGCTTCAACTCCACACCTTGTTATGCAAGCTGTCACAAAGCGAGAGAGAGACAGAGATGCAGAGAGAGAGAGAAAGCAGACCATTCCGTGACCCTCATTGGCAGTGACGACAGCATCTCACGTGATCCCAGTGTTTCCACAGTCTGCACAGACATGGCGATGTTACGTAATAGAGGGTTTCCCTGAGATCCTCTGCTGCAGTCCCACGTTTAGTCTCCGGGGATGTGCTTGAATCAAGATGGGAGGTTTATTTTTTTATTTTTTTATTGTGCAGAGGAATAGGGCTATGGTTCCCTATAGTTTTTGATCAGGTTGATCGCATTTCAAAATTGTCTTTATTTATTTTTACATCAATATTTTCACTTTATTAGAACAAATATTAAGACCTCAAAAATATGCATTTATTCCCTGTAACAGTGATCTCAAAAGAAGAAAGAAGCAACAACAAAAAATGACCATGGATCAAGAAGCCAAATACACTTGTATTGAAAATAAGGCTGTTGTGCTCTAGCTAATGTTTTTCAGGAACCTAGTGGAGCCCATGGGCTGTTAATGATCCTCTTGCAAATATCATTGAATGGTCATAACCAGTGTTTTTCGCCCCCTGCTTGTACAATTGAGCAAGTGGACAGGTGTAAAACTTAATTTAATAGCAATATTTGCTCCAGTAAATGAATGTATTATTAAATTGTTATTGGTAGTTATTTTCATTCATTCATTCATTCATTCATTCATTATCTGTAAGCGCTTATCCAATTCAGGGTCATGGTGGGTCCAGGGACAACCTGGAATTATTGGGCGCAAGGCGGGAATACACCCTGCAGGGGGCGCCAGTCCTTCACAGGGCAACACAGACACACACACATTCACTCACACACTCACACCTACGGACACTTTTGAGTCGCCAATCCACCTACCAACGTGTGTTTTTGGACTGTGGGAGGAAACCGGAGTACCCGGAGGAAACCCACGCGGACACAGGGAGAACACACCAACTC
The DNA here is from genome assembly GCF_029633855.1 of Hoplias malabaricus. NCBI lineage: Eukaryota > Metazoa > Chordata > Actinopteri > Characiformes > Erythrinidae > Hoplias > Hoplias malabaricus. Next base: position 24,424,923 of record NC_089804.1, on the reverse strand, counting down.
CTCACAGACAGTCACCCGGAGGAAACCCATGCGGACACAGGGAGAACACACCACACTCCTCACAGACAGTCACCCGGAGGAAACCCACGCGGACACAGGGAGAACACACCACACTCCTCACAGACAGTCACCTGGAGCGGGAGTCGAACCCACATCCTCCCTGGAGCTGTGTGACTGCAACACTAACCTGCTGCGCCACCATGTCGCCCTGGTAGTTATTTGTTAACCGGAATGTTGTGTACAGGTCCATCCCAACACAACACTAATGCTTCTGTTGGGGCCAAACAAGGACTTTTGAAAAATGAATTAACTCTAAAGGAGTTGTGGTTGGAACTAGAAGGAAGGTAGAATGGGCAGGACATTTTTAAAGCCTGTATCATGGCCACTTTACAGTACAATGTTTTGTTGGATGTCCTGAGTTGTTGTTATTCTACTGATCAAGCTTTATTTTCCATGGCTCTAGTTAGAGTAGCTGTATAGTAGCATTTAGTCTAAACGGTTTGTTTGTCATATTGTGAAGAAGGTCTTAAAGTCCTGATTCAGAGCTAACTGAAGTTTACAAGGCAATGCCTCAGTATCCTGTGAGCGCTGAAGCGATTCATCCTACTTGACTCATGTTGTTTTCCTAGAGTGCTCTCAACACTGCCGGATACAGTTAGTGTAGGTAGTTTGTTCTTGTCTTCTTTGTGAGTTCTTCTGAGTGTTTATTTGCCATTCACTTTGATCCCAAAGTCTGACTCAGTTGAGAGCTTCCTCTAACAAAAGACAGAAAGCCTGTGCCATAGATTTTAGTCCCATTTTAAAAATACACTGTTGTGACACTAAAGTGGGGTAAATGGATAGTGGGAGATCTCTAGCCACTGAGACAACTTTCAGAAGCTAAGTGTTCCTTAATGAACCCAATAGGAATTCGATATAACCATACCCTCCTGACCGGCCATTGTTCTCCAGAGTGGTCCAGGGATTGTCTAGCTGGAGCAGTAAGCAGCTCTCGCATAGATCCTGAATCTCATGGGGCTTGTTATGCCTATCCAAAAGTCCCTTACTCTGCACTAGTGTAGCTGGAAAGTAAAGGGATAAAAAAAAAAAATCACATTTGTCTGTTCATGGTGGTGTTATATTTTTCCTGCACAGTGTTCAAGCCACAGCTGCTGCAGAGCTTTGGTCTGTCACTTGCTTTGTTCCCTGTTCTTTTTAGAATTTGATGGATAAGTCTAGTCACAGGTCAGACAATGAAGGAGTTAGCTGATTGCTATCAGACTACCTGTCTTTCCACTGAGTGATTGCGTTGTCTGTGCGATTGACCCATGCCTGGAGCCTCAAGCTAGACATGTGTGAATCCTCCTGTCCCTGCAGACACATGGCGGCTCAGCGCAGGTGGCAGAGTGATTGAATGAGCAGCGCAGGGGCTCAATGTGTCACTCCGCTTTCAGATTTCTTTTTATGGAGCCCTAATAATGATGGATTTACTTTCTTTTTATTTGGATGAGTAATTGAGCATACAATTCACATATTTCATTTACATCTTCTCATTACAACCAATTACTCCACGTTATCGCTTTATCGTGTGAAGTAGGTTGGTTATGTGCTGCAATGTAGCTTACAACTCACTCCACAGCAATCCTTACAAGGCTTCCTTTACTGTTCCAACAGGATTGTGTATTGTCAGCATTGTGTGCAAAGAGCCGCCAATTCCAGGAGGGATGTGATCAGCTTAGTAGATTTTTTTTAGGATAAGCCTGAAATGGGCTCTTAATCAAAAAGAGACTGCTGAGACTGGAGAGTAGAGTTAGAGCTTCTGCCATGGGGCTAGGAGAGAAACCCGTCTCAGACCAGGCAAAAACTTATCTCAGCCTTCAAATTAATCATAATTCCCTCTGCTGACACCACAAATCAAACATCTAGAAAAGCTAATTCAGTTGAAAATATTTAACAGATGTGTCAGAGCATGGAGTGGAAAGCTTGATGAAATAACTCCAGACGTGCAATAAAGAGAGGTTTTCTGGGGTTTAGCTATATTTAGAGTACTTTAAATCCTATATGGACATCTTATCTCTCAGCCAATGGCAGTAACTAGAGAGTGGATAGTCAGATGCTGCTGGTAGTGTAAGGAACAGATGGAAATGTGGAAATGAATCCTGTGTTGACCTGGTCTAGCTGATGCTGGCCACAGTAAAGAAACCCATGCAGTGTTTGTTACAATGTGTGGTGCATAAGAGGGAGTTACTTGGACGGAAAGCCAGGAGGCAGTCCTGCAGATCATGAGCTCCTAGATATGTTTTGGCTGTAAGCTCTGACAGACAGCTGACAGCTGTCCTTGTGTGAAAGGTCCAGTCCACCCTTACACATTGGTTCCAAATCTGTTGGACTGGGAATGGCATAATGGACAAGGTCTGTCAGGAAAGGCAGGTGATTTTAATTATTTTCTTTTTTTATTAAACTATTTCAGCTGTCCCCACCTTGTGCCCAGTGACTCTGGGTAAGCTCCGGACGCACCACAACCCTGAACTGAATAAGTGCTTACAGACAATGAAAGAATGAATGAATGAATTTCAACTGTCAAGCAAGTGTTATATGAAATGTCATGTTCTGGGACATAAACACATTAAATCATCAAAAGGTTTTGATAGGTTCTTTAGCAAAGGTCGCTATCATGTAAACCTTTGCAACCACACTGATGTCGGCTCCTTGTATACTGTACCCTCTACTTCTTTTAAACCCAACACCTCGGTCTCTCCACCTCTCCCAGACTGTGAACAGAATTTTGACAAATATTGAAAGTGTTTGCACAAAAAAATCGATGACCTTGCTGCTTTCTTCCAGAGCCAAACTCAGCGGTATGTCTCTTTACGCCAGGTGCAGTCCACGGTCCCTGCTGTTTAGAACAGCTCGCTAGCTAGTACACATTCATTTGTCCTCGGAAATAAACGCAGCTGAAAGGATGCTAGCTTGCTGCGCAGTAGGAAATGCACCTCGTGCTAAGAACAATAACGTAGCCTCAAGCTCTAAATTTACATTTTTGAATTTCCTGTTGTCAAACCTTTAACTGTATTTATCGAATATTTACTGCGAATTTAATAATGATACGGTTAAAATATCAGTTGGCTTTTTTGTTCCTAATACCTCACACACAAAGTCTCCCTCGCTTTCTTCTTCATAAGTGTCTCTGTAGTAAATTCTCTGGTTTAGGATTCACTCTCTATTTACAGAACAGTGTAGGACAGTGTGAGCGTGCCAGCTGTTGGTTAAGTGTGATTAGAAGGATTTGCATAATGGCGTTTTTTTAAGCATCCATTAGAGATAGAGTGTGTGTTTGTGTGTCGGCACTTTTTTAGTGATGTGTTTGTATGTGTATTCAGAATGCGGCCATGCATTGCACAAGCCTCCAACTTCTAATCCGTCTGTAGGGACCAAAGCTCAGGCCTATTAGAAAACAGCAAACGAACGTATTTGTGGCGTTTTCAAGTGAGGTTTGACTCTGAGTGTATGTGCTAAGGTTTACTCTTACTCTGAGGACTGTACGTTAGTGATGTACCCGTCAAACTATGTCGTTTCTAGCTACTTGATATGACAAAATGACAGCAGTGATGGATTGAACAATAAATTAGCAAAAACTTAAAATAGAAGAAAAAATACCCCAATTATTCATTCATTCATTATCTGTAAGCGCTTATCCAATTCAGGGTCGCGGTGGGTCCAGAGCCTACCTGGAATCATTTGGCGCAAGGCAGGAATACACCCTGGAGGGGGCGCCAGTCCTTCACAGGGCAACACAGACACACACACACACATTCACTCACACACTCACACCTACGGACACTTTTGAGTTGCCAATCCACCTGCAATGTGTGTTTTTGGATTGTGAGAGGAAACCGGAGCAACCGGAGGAAACCCACGCAGACACGGGGAGAACACACGGGACTATCCTCACAGACAGTCACCCGGAGCGGGAATCGAACCCACAACCTCCAGGTCCCTGGAGCTGTGTGACTGCGACATTACGTGCTGCGCCACCGTGCCGCCCTTATACTACAATTACCTATTGTCTATTTACTAAACAAACAAAATGCCTTCAAATTGAGGTGCTTAACTCCACTTCATATTGTTCTTTAAACAAATCTGTATTTATGCCCTGGGTCAGCAGTGTCTAAGCTCACTGTCACTCCCACATACAGAGCATGTAGAAGAGCTTAAAGGAAACGCTATACGTCGCATGCACTCTTATTGATCCAGCTGTCAGACGACTGTGTAAGCAGGCAGATGCCGTGCTGGATGTCACACGTTTTGTATAGATCGAGCCTCTTCTGTACATCGTGTTGGATTATGAATTGGAATTAACTGGCCAGATGAATTGACATGCTTGCAGCAGCATGGTTATGATTATTAATCGTCTGTTACCTGGCAACTACGTCCCATGTGCGGGTCAAAGCACAAGAGCCATTTAAAATAAGCAGCCTCCCAGATGGCCCGGCTCGTGCAGAGGGTTGTGTGACAGTGGCTTGGTGTCATTTACAGGACTATACTGTATGTGCCACTGAAACTCAATATGAATTAAGACAGGAACCTTTCTCTGCTATTAAAGGGCTACTGTGGGTTTTTTTGTGTTGCATTGTGTCATGGCACCTTGTCCATCGGAGCGTGGCATAGGGGCATCACATTTCAGTTTTGCATGTGTGTGTTTAGTCATTTTTTGGTTTGTTTTTTATAGTATTGACAGAAATACAAAAACAGTCATATGAATTATTTAGTTATTGATTCCTAAAAATGCATTTTGATCTTCCAACTCTTTCACGTTCCTAAAAGAAAACATTTATATTCATTCATTCATTCATTATCTGTAAGTGCTTATCCAGTTCAGGGTCGCGGTGGGTCCAGAGCCTACCTGGAATCATTGGGCGCAAGGCAGGAATACACCCTGGAAGGGGCGCCAGTCCTTCACAGGGCAACACAGACACACACACATTCACTCACACACTTACGGACACTTTTGAGTCTCCAATCCACCTACCAACGTGTGTTTTTGGACTGTGGGAGGAAGCTGGAGCACCCGGAGGAAACGGACACAGGGAGAACACACCACACTCCTCACAGACAGTCACCTGGAGGAAACCCATGCAGACACAGGGAGAACACACCACACTCCTCACAGACAGTCACCCGAAGGAAACCCACGCAGACACAGGGAGAACACACCACACTCCTCACAGACAGTCACCCGGAGCGTGAATCAAACCCACAACCTCCAGGTCCCTGGAGCTGTGTGACTGCGACACTACCTGCTGCGCCACCGTGCCGTCCAAAAACATTTATATATTTATTACTATTCCTTTAAGATTGATATATGGAATAAATAGTAATAACACAAAACTTAAATATCCCTTTATTGATCTTTTGAAAGGCTGCCAGGAACAGCACAACTCTTCATTATCTGCATTGTCTGCAGTAGCGACAATATCATTGACATTTTTATTTTCATCATACATATTCCCATCACTTTGTGGCTTAATTGTAAATGGACAATACATATATATGTTGCAAGCCAGCCCAAGCAGAAAGAATTGAATCCCTTGATAAAGATTTCCCATTGTCTGTTAAAGTCCGCAGGAGCCGTAGCTTTTAAAATTTAGGCGCGACGGTTCGCCTGCCTGCTGGATGAACGCCACTCTTCTAGCTTCAGCACAGCTGTGGCCTTCTGCTGTGCTCTCGCTTTTAATTATCTCCTCAATAGACTAGTGGCAGGTCCTAGTTAGATAAGCTTCATTATTTTATCACTGTACAAGTGTGCAGCACTGCAGATTCACAGCTCTTTACCCAACCCACTAGTCACTCCAATTATAATGAAATTTCATTTGACCTGCCAACAATATTATTTATAGCCACAGCTTCCATGTGTTGTCCTCAATGTTTTTCCGTTCCTGAGCTAATTGGTTGCTAGTATCTGGTTCTGTCATCAGCCATATTACACACTGCTGTAGTACCGTGGTAATTGGGTATTTTTGCTACACACTCAAATGAAACGACTGTCAATTACCAGTGAATAATATCTTCAGCACATGCAAAGGATTGAGGAGAACTGACACAAATTGGAGGGAAGAGTTTGGGTGTATTGTCAGGCTGGGACATGCTGACTGGTAGGTAAACTGTAATAATGTGCTGTAATCCATTGCATAATATATATATTTTTCCAGAAGCCTGTACTGCGCTCACATTTAGAAAGACTCATCTTTTTGTATCGACTTTATTTGAGTTTGCAGCACTTGCCCTGTCTTTCTTTTCTGATTTGTCATGCACAGAATCATTGGTGAAACCTCAAAGCCTGAGCCTCTCAGCTACTCACACTCACTCTTGTCCTCTCTGCTTCACTGCTCTCGCTCTTTTCATATCTCTCTCTCTCTCTCTCACCTCCCACTATTCCAGCACTCATTCCTCTGTCCCTCCCACCCTTGCTCCCCCCTCCACTCTCTCTCCCTCTCTCTCTCTCACTGCCTTTTTCTTTCACACACGCTCTGCCTCTTTTGTGTCTCGCTCTCGGCAGGCACATATAAGTTTAATCCCCCGCCAAGGAGTGCCAGCAAACGTGATGCGGCTCTTTGACTGACAGATGAATACACACGCAGCAGGATAATACACAATCACCAGGAGGTCCCACAAAAGAAGACGTCTCTTCCAGTCGTGCACGGTTTGTCCAGGTTCCATTCTAAAGGTGTGCAAGAACACGCCTGAAAGCTTTTGAATTCGCTTGTGGTCAGTATCCTAAATGGAACAAAAAGAAGACACCATGAGGCACATTTTTGAGCAGGAATAGCTGGACTGTGCTGCAGAGATAGCAACTGAGCTGCTGAAAAAGGAAATTAGGAAAGAGCCCACCTCTCTGTGGACATTTGAATGAGTAAAAAGCTGAGATTGTGCTTCATTCCGAGCGGCTGGTCCTGGAGAAGTAATGGAGTGCTACGCCTGACTCGCTACTCGAATGTGCAAAGAGACGGCTGGAGGCTGCCTGGGTGACTGAGACACAGATCAGCGCTCTCTTCCACTTCTTGCTCTTTTCTGCTCCCTCCATCCACCTCATTTCTACTCGCCCAGGGCTGAGGCTGTGGTATCGGGCACAAAGAGCACCCCGCACAGTCTGTTAAGGCTGAAAGCTGCAAAAGAAGAATCCATCCTAGAGATCTACCTTCATCTTTGCATGTTTCTTTGTTTGCTCACACAGCATTTATTTTATAATTGATTTATTTTGACCTTTTCTGGACTTGGTGGTAGAGTGTAGTTTAGAAGGAGCTTGAATCTTGTCTCTTCTATTGTCCCAGTACTCTCGCTTTGCCAGACTTTTTGACACAGATTGCTTGCCAATACTGTGAGGAATTCCTACTACTTCTGATCACCCTGCATCCCCCAGGCCAGGATGCAGGTGTCCTTCGTGTGCACGGACCACCGGTCCATGAGCCGCAGCACAGATGACCGGCTCAACCGGCAAAACGCCAATAGCCCAAACACAGGCACCCGCAGCAAGTTCAGGGCTGTGGCCATGGTGGCCCGAAGCCTTGGCCAGCTGTCTGTCCAGAGCGTTCCCTCATCAAGTGACCAGAGCATAAGGACCGGCATGAAATATAGGTAGGAGACCGCTTACGCGGCAGTGGAGAAAACAATATTAATAGTGGAATTAATAGTAGAACACTTAATTTTATTTTTATTTGACGATTAACAAGAATGTGAGATATTGATAGACCTCAGGAGGTGTTGGACAATTCATGTAGGACATTGGAAACATCACCAGTAAGAAAGTGTGGAATGTAAGGCTTTTGCCAAAATATTTACTCTAGTGCGTCAAATTTTTAGTGCTCCCAATTAATTTTAAGCAAAATATAATAAAGTAGGAATATAGAGCTGCAACTATGTACAATATCAGTGTTTCCAGGTTTGTCCCATTTGTCTCTTAAGTCATTGTGTTTGTAAATAAGACCCAAAAAATATTTTCAAGGGACTATTGGGGGGGTGAATTATTCCCTTTTCTCTCTTGGTGACAGGGACATTTCATCTGTTTTAAAGAGCAATCTGAACTGTCCTGTCAAGCTTCTCAAAGCAATGCGTTAATGCAACTGCCTCTTTACTTCTGTGGAGTGCCCTGATTATTTTTGAATGAATTCAGCTTGTTGATGCAATTAGCCCTCCAACTGTGCAGTAGATCCTGCACTATTACCATAATGCAGCTTTAAGATTGATGCTAACTCTGTACTTTAATCATTGTAACTCAATTGTCCTCAGGCAATCCATATTAATAATCCTCCAGTGTCTCTATCTCAGCTTCTACGTGAAAACCCTAGAGCTTTTCCCAGCTTGGTTTTTGTTTCTACTGTTTGAGGAGAAAATAAAGTACAGATCTAATTAAACAATACTTTGAAATTTGATCTGTGTTACAATACAGCATTGTTTTTTTCCCTAGTCTTTGTGTGTGTGTCTGTGTTAGTTCAAAGCACAAATCATTTCCATGGTAATATATTTATTGTAATCTCTAACATAATTGAACTAGTTGCTCTGTTGTGGCTTTGAGCCGAGGAAAACACTAATCGGAGGCTTTAAAGGATCATGCTTTTTTTTTCCCCCTTTTTCGATCAGGATTGAAACACTGGCTTTGTTGTTTGAGGCTCCAGTTTATATCAAGCTTAATGGAGCATGAAGAATGAATGCATGTTCTCTTTAATGGAAAGTGTAAGAGAGATCAAAATCAGTCACTGTTGTTTCCCCAACTTGACAACAAACAAGAAAATCATTGTGCGGTTTCTCCCCGTATCAAAGGGATTGAAGCTCTTTAATATAGTGAGCGGGAGTGTGTCTGCTGACTTCTTTTTCTTGTCGTTCAGTGTTTTTATTTGTTTTTGGTGTGGTGTGTACGTGATATTTTGAAATGCATGCTTGTTTTGTTTACTTTTTCTCAGTTTTTCTACGTATAAGATGTGAAGTGAATGAAGTGATGTCTGATGCTGCTCCCTTCTGTTGCCTCTCTGGATGATGTAGGTCATGGAATGCTCTGACCCCCTGAGGGACCTGGTTCAAAGATCCTTCCGGCATCAGGAAGCCCCAGAGTCAGCATCTGAGCTCCTGCCAGTGTCCGTAGCTGTTGGACATGTACAAGCCTGGCTGTGAGCTGATCTACTCTAATGATGCTCAGAAAAAGAGAGAGTCAGTGAAGCCATTGGCCACAAAACCTAATGTGTGTGTGGCCTTGATTTGCTAAATTAATGAATTTATGAATTTGTCTCTCTCTCTCTCTCTCTCTCTCTCTCTCTCTCTCTCTCTCTCTCTCTCTCTCTCTCTCTCTTTCTCCCTCTCTCTGTGCCTCACACACTTATTGCCATATGGAGGCCAAATAGTGGAATATGCCCTCCTTTAGTGGGGTTCTCTGAATTTGTATGTGTAATTGCCCAGAGGAGGAAGCAGCTTGACTTGTGCTGCTGTTCTTGTCAGACTGAATCTTGATCATGTGCGACCTAATGTAAACACTCTTCAGAGCCAGTTATGAAATATCACAGTTCAAGTTGTAAGACTGAAATGATCAAAAAAAAAAAAAACCCAAACCAAACCCCCCACACTTTTTTTAATGAAAGTGTTTCATAGTAGTTGATTTTCAAAGGAGCTTCGCAGCTGTAGTGTGTGAATAAAGTGCTGGTAGAAAGCAAACCATTGGAAAATAATTGCGTGTTTCAGTTGCCTAGCAGTACATGCGAGATGGAATATCTGATGTTAACTTGAGGAATGTTTTGCATGTATTAACATGTAAAGGAAGAATCTGAAGTTGGGCAGCTAAACGCGAGCAGTTGGGAAGTTAGGTTGCTTAGCAACAGGTTGGACTGTCCTCTTTTCTTTGATAAAAACGATTCTGCTGAAGCTCTGCAGCAAGTTCGCAGAACTATACAACTGTTTATATAATCATGCAATGTTGACATGGTTTTAGATGTATAGAGTGTTAACTTTTATTCAGATAGATGTAGAATCTGGGTAATTATTATTATATTTGATACATAAGATTTAAATTTTCAGGTAGTCTTTTTTCATAGATTTATTAGAGTGGTTTTAGAGGTTCAAATGTTAGTTTTGAGTTGGACGTATAAGAAATGTACATCTGCAGAAGCTGGTGAATATGCTATATTTTTTGAAGCAAACAGTGCGTTTTTGAGGTTGGTATGTACAGATATTTCATATTCAGAGCATTAACCACTTCTTAGGCAGACGTTCATCTTGGCCATTGCTGAGCACTTCTTACAGGAGAATAAGGTGTAGAGCATACGTTTGCACTTCACAGTGTACATGTGTATTTTCACAACCTGGGACCCAAGAGAGTCTGGAGCATGACTGTTCATGTCTCATGCATATTCAGTCCTTCTGCCTGTAAAGTTGAAGGTAAAAACATGTACATTTCAGAACTGTCTATATATATATATATATATATATATATATATATATATATATATATATATATATATATATATATATATATATATATATGTGTATATGTGTATATATATATATATGTGTATATGTATATATATATGTATGTTTATCTGATTTGGAACTGGGTGGCACGGTGGTGCAGCAGGTAGGTGTCGCAGTCACACAGCTCCAGGGACCTGGAGGTTGTGGGTTCAATTCCCACTCCGGGCTACTGTCTGTGAGGAGTGTGGTGTGTTCTCTCTGTGTCTGTGTGGGTTTCCTCCGGATGACTGTCTGTGAGGAGTGTGGTGTGTTCTCCCTGTGTCTGCATGGGTTTCCTCCGGGTGACTGTCTGTGAGGAGTGTGGTGTGTTCTCCCTGTGTCTGCGTGGGTTTCCTCCGGGTGACTGTCTGTGAGGAGTGTGGTGTGTTCTCCCTGTGTCTGCATGGGTTTCCTCCAGGTGCTCCGATTTCCTCCCATGGTCCAAAAAACACACGTTGGTAGGTGGATTGGCGACTCAAAAAGTGTCCGTAGGTGTGTGTGTGTGTATTGCCCTGTGAAGGACTGGCGCCCCCTCCAGGGTGTATTCCCACCTTGTGCCCAATGATTCCAGGTAGGCTCTGGACCCACCGCGACCCTGAACTGGATAAGGGTTACAGATAATGAATGAATGAATGATTTGGAACTGAAATGGAAAAATGAAAAATACAGATATTTTGAAGAACAGGCTTTTAGCATCCTGTTTAGCATCAAAACCTTAAAATTCTTAATATACATAAAATTAGACATTGATTGAAGCATCATTATAGTTTCCTCATTAATTTTCTGTAAACGCTTCATCCCGTTCAATGTCCCGGTGGGTGTGGAGTCTACCTAGAATCACAGGGTGCAAGGCAGGAACACACCCTGCACATAGAGCCAGTCCATCACAGGGCATCGCACACTCCAATCCAATCACTCTTAATTTTAAACAGCCAGTCCACATGCCCACATGTTTTTATCAACTGTGGGAACTACACAGGCAGTGACCTGTAGTAGGGCATGAACACCCCGAGGACCCTTGAGCTGTGTTACAGCGACACTACCTGCTGTGCCACAGTGCTTTCCCATTAATATTTAATTTATGATAACTTCATTATTCCTAATAAATATTACTACTATCAGAACATATGCATGGTGCTGTGAAGGTTATAAAGTGATACAAGACTCAAAAATGGTTCATAATGAATCAGAATAATGAGATTTCCAAGATGTCTCATTTTATAGTCATAAGAAAACAAATTGATGCGCTCTCATAATGCTTTAAGTGAGCCTGTTATTATGCCTTTAATACTGAAGATGATTGTCTGTGGCTGTTAGTGAGGATGATGATGAGATGGGCTGGTTCCTATGTGCTGAGTTTTTTGGCAGAGATGGAGAGGTGCTGTCACCTCATTCAGGTCTGTCTATGCAGAGGAGGGGGAACAACGTTATAGAAGCAGGTCCAGAGGAGGAAATGTGCCCTTATTGGAGGCAAAGGCCATCACGCCATTATAGTGTAATATCAGCCACTTTCTCTGAGAGATGGAGGCCTTCCTGGGCTCTGTTCTGCAGATTGATTAAAATGCCTTTGGTCGGCCCTGAATTAATGAGGCAAGCAAAACAGTTTATGATTATGTAAAGCAGGCTGTCCTAGCAGAGCTGCTGACTACCTGACATAGCAAAGCAGGTGGGGAGTCTTTCCAAAGAGATCCCTGCTTTACATATTTTCTGCATTTGAAGCTGGTCTGCGGGTAATCTGGACAGGTCCCAGCTGTTGTGATTCGGCAATGACTTGGTGCAGTTTCACAGTGGAGCTGATTGGTTCCGCAACGGCATGGTGTGATTAGTGAATAAAGAACATGACTGTCTTCACAAATCTGAATCAGGGTTTGCTAAAAATGAGAGGGCTGATTTCATTGTTTTAAATTGTGGGGATACCCTGGGTATACTGTTGTACTGAGTAAACTACATCTATTTAAGGTGTTGTCAGCCATTTTGCTCTGAAACTTTATGGGCCTTTTATGTGGGTGCAATTTTTAAAAATATTTAGGGTTGGTGAAGCATGTAAAATATTCTGTCATTCTTTTAGTCTTGCACCTCATAAAAATATGAAGAGTCCCCATTGCCACTTGTTTCTGTGTATAATTTAGGAGCGCTGATTTACGGTCTGCCACTTCGGCGGTTGATTATTCTGAAAGCTGAATTTTAAGTGTTAAGTTGGTAGTTCAGTCATTCTCACACCATTCAGAGCTGGCAGAGGACAGATGGTCTATAAATTGTACGGCTCTACCATCTCTTTACATAATTTATCTTTCTCAGTTGTGTTGACTTTATCTGATGCTGCTAGAGAGGGAAGTGTTTGTTAAATTATGGAACCTAATTAGTTCAATGTCAGCTGGAGTGTCATCAAAATAGCTCCTTAACAGAAAGATGACAGATGGTGTAGCGACACAGACATGGCATTAGAACCAGGATGTGTTTATGACAAGTACATTTTCTGATCTAGACAGTTTAAAAATAAGCAGACTTATGGCATGCGCTAATGCAAAGATGGTGGATTTTGAAGTAGTCCAGAGTTTAGTTTTGTGTATAGAAACTTGGTATCATCCACCCCAATCCTTCCAGTGTGTTTGGGTTTGCAGAGCACTAAAAGAAACGAGGTGATAGTACACTGTAAGTGTTAGCGAGTAGGCGTGCTGAGATTTTACAGTACGCATGGTGCCCACTATTGCTGTTCCAGCTCCCATACAGCCTCCCTCCTACATGAAATATGGCAAGATGAATGTTTGTTAAGAGCAAATACTGAAGGCAGTGATGCTAGGTAAATCGCTTGTACAAGTTGCCCGTTCCCACAGCTGCATCACTGCAGTAGAGTTCACCACCGCGGTTTATCCTCTTACACTCTTACACATGCGCTCACGTTGTGTTTAATCCTCAGCTCTGATAAGAACACACTTTGAAAGAAAAACTAGGCATTTTGAGGATTGTAGTGTGTTTAATTAAAATATTCATGTGTGTGGTTTAATAATATTTAGGCTCACATGCAGAGCCCAACCCCCACCCCCCACATTCGTCCAGAAATAGATTTATTAATCAAAGCATTCTGCTAGAAAATGATATTAAGCCTCTATTCACCCCCATTCTAATTAGTTTTGCATTAGTACCACGTAAGACTACATTTTATTTACATGAACTACTTTGCAAATTGCTTATGTGGTCTCACTGTATTGAATATTAATAGCCTGTTTCAGCTTCCGCCAGTTCTGCTTATCTTCACTGAATCATTAATGAATGACCTGATCTGTTTCAGTTGTTCTTTCAAATGAAGATACATGCAGATGCTGTTTTGATCTTGATAATTGAGTCTTTGGTTAAAGAAGTACGAGAAATGTAATCTTACCCTAATCTGTGAGCGACGATACAGGCTGCTTTTGTATTTTTTGTGTAGACGGAATGTATTCGTTATATAACCTAACTAGAGTCACAAATTCCAGCCTTGTGTTTTGTCACTGTGATGAATGCCCATGTAGAGTACACACTGTTGACTGTTCAGCAAGGTTTAAGCTTTGTTGTTTGAAACACATCAGTCAGTTGCAGAGATCAGGTTTTAACTTCCTATCGCTTGTATCTTGGAAACCGGAAACTCAACTCCCTGAACCAGGGTCAGTGTTACATTACTGTACAGACTAAATAGCACACCTTCAGTAACCTGCACACCATACGATGTACAGTGAATGGGCAGAGGTATTGGACAGCTCCACCTTACACCTGCCTCATGGGAAGGTTTTCTACAAGATTTTGGAGTGTGTCGGAGGGTATATTTTTCCATTCATCCATAGGAGCAAGGTCAGACAGATGTTGGACAACATTCTCTGGCTCGAAATCTCAATTCTAGTTCATCACGTTGAGATCAGGTCTCTGTGTGAACCACTCAAGTTCTTTCACAACAAACTCACCCAACCATGCCTTTATGAACCTTGCTTTGTACACTGTGGCACAATCATGCTGGAACAGAAAAAGGCCTTCCCCAAAGTGTTCCCACAAATTTGGAAGCATACAGTTGTCCAAAATATCATGGTATACTGAAGTATTAAGGTTTCATCATGATCCTTCACTGGAACTAAAGGGCCTAGCCCAACCCATAGTAAAATATAGTAAGAAAGAGTACCTGAAGGACACACTCATTGATATGCTTTTATGCAATATTTTTAAAGAATATTTGTCCCTAATGTTAAAAGAATGTGTTTTAGAATCTTTTCTAAAGTCCATACATGTGTCGTTATTATTAATGTTAATGAAAAACACCAGTTGGGGGTTTCATTTTAAGAACAGCCTGTTGTACATTGCTACAGAGAACTCTTAAGGGGCCAGAGAACATAAAAGAAAGAGACAAAGATAAATGTGAGTTTGAAATATAACTTCTCCCAAAGCACAGCTGAAGCTCATCTCACTCATCTCAGGTAGAGGCTGCTGCTTTTTGAAGAGGGTGTAGGTGGAATACCCAAAGCTTGAAATGATATTACATAAACTAAATTTCAGTGAACAAAGGCACCTGATACAGCACTCAAGTTCTGAGCAGTGCGTGCGCCAGCTTTTGCAGAGAGAAGTGTGTGTTTATATTTTTATGAAATCCTTCCTGCAGTATTTCTTAAGTAGTCTCAGATATCTTCTAGTCCATGTGACTGTTCAGCCTGGATGAGGCAGCGGATTCCTGCCTTTCATTTTGGATAAAGTGCTTTGTGTTTGTACCAAGGACCCGGAAGAACTTGAGGCTGGAGCGACTGTTCTGAATCACATTCTCTTCATAATGACTTGACGTATGAGACACACCGCTGAAACTGCTGATACTTTTTTATTAGGGAATCTTTATTCAACCCTAAACGACCGTCCTTTTTGTCAACACCAAGTCTGTGTCCTCATTATCCCCTTTGAATCTTCAATCTGCCAACCACAGACTTTCAGCAAAGTGCCGCTGTACTGCTCACTCATGTGTCTGGAAGCCAGCTGATGGACTGCTAGCCCCTGTTGGCATTTGTTAACTAAATGGCCCGGAAATAATGTTCTAGCAGTCCACACGGCTACTGCTTTTTGGCAGGGCCATCAGCAAAAAGAGGACCACAACAGTCGACCATGTGACAACAGTTAGCTGCATGTCTTTTTAAGTGTTTTTACCTAAAAACATATACTTTCTGAACCAAGAGACTCTGTAGCACTCCTGAGGTTTGGTGCTCGAGCTTCAAAATCATGATTCATTAAGAGTACTCTCAGTGAGTCAGATCTCCTGTCCTTTGTCATGTTGTCCTGGAGCCATGTGTGTGACCTAAAAGGATCACATTCTGTGCTCAAATCATCATTAGTCCTGAGTGAAAGACACAAGTGATCTTTTCCCTTTACACCTTGCTTTCTGGTCTTCATGAACCCAAATGTCCACACTGCAAACAGGCCCTGCTGTGCCAGGGACTGGGCAACGGTCCATCATGCAGTATTTAGCTACAGACTGAAATATTCAGTGTGACACAATGCTGACAAAGAGATTCTACAAACACAGTAGGACATTCAAGTCTTATTAACCCTAACTGCTCAATACCTATTTAATGTATGCCCAATTTTCTTTCTAATATCCAGTTAGGAACATAAGAGTTTGGCCTGGGGTTGTTCAAACCGGAAAGTTTTTTAAACTGAAAAGCTACTTCCTAAACCTAACACTGCAAGAATGGACAGTTCTGAGCATTGCCAAACAGGTCATGTTAACAAATTTGTTCAAAGCATGAAAAGGGCCCTTTAAACAGACGAGAAGGGCTGTAGTCTTCACACTTCATAATAATAGTAAGTTGTAAATGAAAAAAAACGAATATGGAGCGCATTGTTCGTTTTTCTGTGTTGTAACAAGCTGAAAATTCACCTAAACCAATCGTTAGCAATCTAAATGTTGGCTAATTTTATACAAGATCAGATAATGATCCATAGAAAATATATTTTCCATGGATTCACCCTGCTGTGCTGAAGTGGATGGGCAGCTTGCAACACAGTCACTGAAGACCTGACCGAAACAATGGTTATTGTATTTCTGTTACAATTGTTGTTATGTGTTTAGGTCCGACGGATCTCAGGAGGTGAACAGCATGCTGTTAGTTTACCGTTAAGGCTACATTGTTAACTATTGAGGTGTGGGGGGAAATTTCTGCATGTTTCTTTGAAAAAATTAATAAATAATCTAGAAACTAAAAAGAATGAAAGCTGTTATGAAGAAAATGAGTGGTCACAAAATATTACAATATTTAATTTGACTGCTTTCAGTTTTTCCAAAACTGGAAAAAGCACAGTGCTTTATGTTGACTGTGGACTCCTCTGCTAATTTTTTAATCCACTAAACAGTTATGAGACCTACCATCGACCCATAACTAACATTGACCGTCACCCGTTCTTTGCTGTGCCACATTTAAGCAGATGGTCTTATCTTTTCTCCTGGGAGAATTCAGCATGGCCGATAAACGACAAGCAGTTAATAACTTCACTGCTTGGTCAGGTTCCCCAGTGTTTTTAAGGATTTGCCGCATGGCAAATATTGTTCTGGCTTAAGGGAAGTCAGTAAATTCTTTGCAGAACTGCTTGGACATGCTGTTAACTGTGAATGTTTCTTGACTCTGTGTACCTTCCATAAAGAATGCCCTCAGATGGCAGATGAAATTCAGTGTCACCCCCTGTAACCTACTGCAATTGGTTTAACTTAGCATCTATTCACTCACTGGACTCCCACATACTCCTGAATTTTCATGCACACCTCCACAAATGCATATACACATAGACCTACACATTCTCTTTCTCTCTCTCTCTCTCTCACTCACACACAAGTGCACATAAACACACTTACATGAGCACACACGTTTATATACAAACACGCACATGCCTCATACTCCTACACACACAGACAGCATGTTATATCATCCCTAATCCCTAATGCACATCTTTATCTATGTACATGTTGAATAAAACACACACATAGAGGCCAGTTTAAGGTTCTTGATTTGTCTTCAGTAGCTGTGCTTGCCCCAGAGCAGGACATCATGTATTCAGCTTCAAGGTTTATGAAACTGAATGTGTTTCATAAACTCATATTGAAGAATAAATGGCAGATTTTTTTTGCCTGTAATTGTATTGCTGAATGAAGACCGGCTTAAGCCATGATTCACTATCTTTGACATTGCTCAGCTTTAAGATACAGTATTTATTACCAACAAAACAACAAAATTTTAAAATAAAGTTGTCTTTAGACAGTGTTCAAAACCATTGATGACACCTACATAAGCCCTTTATGACGTGACCTACATAAACATTTAAAAACTAATGTAAGGATTCTGTTTCATAAAGGTTACGTTTGCCAGCTTTGATGTCAAGTAGAAATAAAATCTATGCCAGGTGGCACTGACATTTTTCCATCTTTAGGTTGTCATAACATTTTCTAGTGTGATATGTCAGACTCTGTTGCTCAGTGACATAATGCTGATAATATGACATAACTTGCCCAGTCAGGCCGATGAAACAAGTGAGCATTGTCTGTGGGCTTTAAGAAAAATGAGATTTATTTGGCAATTTATAAAATTTAAGGTATGTCACATCATCAGGGTAATGTACTTTAATTTTACGTAATCAGTTGTTATAATGCATTATGTAATTTCACAAAAAAAAAGACAAAACAGTACACTGCATTAAACAAATGAAGAAATCTCTTTGCTGTTGACAAAAGCAGGCTTTATGGCTAATGATGTCTGTTGGAATAGTTTTTTATATGCTTTTTTGTCACTTGTTATGCATAGTACAGTGGAACCTCTACCTATGAACTTGATCTGTTCCGTGACGCAGTTCGTAAGTGGAAAAGTTCGTTTCTCGAGTCAATTTTCCCCATTTAAAATAATGGAAAAACAATTAATGCGTTCCAGCCCCCACCCCGAAAGTCACGCTTTTTGCACTGATATATGTTTACAACACTCTCAGATTTAGTAAAAAAAAATACATGTAGCGTTACTAAAGATAAAAATGAAATACAGTGGTAACAGTAATTAAAAAGAAATAAAACAGTTGTAAGTGGTTACACATCGCTACCTTGAAGACGTGACGACTGGCTGGAGGAGTAACACAGGCACTGGCTGTATGACGGGAGGTGGGGGGTGGGTGGAATAACGGAGAGTAGGTGGTGAATGTGGGGAGACGAAGCGTAGATACGGCTTAACTTAGCACGAATTTCGATGTCTGCTATTTACACTAATGCTAAATTGCTAAAGCTACAATTTGCTAATCTTAAAAGCTCACTCAAGTCTGGGCGCTGGGAGACTCGCCTATTGGGGTCAGTGGCCATTTCCAGCCGCCGGCTCGGTGGAGGCTCGGGTTGGTTTCTAGAGTCATAGTTCGTTGGTGGAGGCAAAAAATGCCCTGTTCATATCTTGGAAAATTTGTTAGTATAGGCGTTCGTTAGTAGAGGTTCCACTGTACATGTAGCTTTATTTACACAAATCAATACAATAAAAAAAAATACAATAAAAAAACAAAAAAACAATACAGGAAACCAGCTTACAACAAATCTCTGTGAAATAAATGTAATTAGACACTGCAAATTGGAAACAATAAAAGCAAAGTATTTGGCATTTCAAAAAGCATACTACGACATACTACTGAGTGTGGTGGTTTGTCACTCTGGATCTTTTGAATGTCTTACTGAAGGTAGCACCAAAACTCACAGATGTACAGCTTCAGATAACACAAACCTGGCTTCAGAAGCCGTGCTTTGAACTTTTGAGGCTTTCAAAGCTTGTTCTCTGTTGTGCCAGGAGCTTTCCTCCAGAGAATGCCCCAGTTGAATGGATTTGAGTTCTCGGTCGCAGCCTGAGCACTGCACCCTTAGGGTGACTGAGCATTTATTTAGTTTCTGTTCCTTTCAGCCCTGGCACTTCTAGCCTCCACTGTGTGCCCCAGTCTGTGAAGCTCAAATGACTGGAGATGATTGAGGAGCAGGAGTGAAATATGAGTCGACCATTTTGTTTAAGCAGATCGATTTTGAGGTCAGCATTGGTCTCACAAAATGGCATATACACTCCTTTTTCTTTCTTGTGGTCCACACAAATCAGTCTTGCTTCATGCAATTCGATTTTTGCTTTTTGTACTAAAGCCAGATGTCAACATGAATCACATGATGAATGGCTTTGTAAGGTTCCTCTGTCATCCTGTAAGCTGGGCTTCATTCTTCCACAGCCACTGGTCCGTAGGGTCAGTGAGAAGTTTGATTAGTGTTTGCTACATATGCACCGGGTCACCACAGAATTTATAAGCATTACTTTAATCATCTAGTTTTCACAAGTCTTTTCATGACCTGTTTTACTAATCATTAGTTGATTCTCTTGATTTCATTTCCTTTTCAGCTCGAAGAATAATGAAATAATGCAATTTTGTTCTCTATTCTCCTGAAAAGCCTTTGGATTTAATACAAAGTTATTACCTTTCTATCTTTAAAAGATACCTCTAATCTGCTTATTGTTTATTGTCTTAGCAATAATAGATTTCAGGTTTGTATTTTAAGCTTACATCCAGTTAGGTGCATCTATGTTATATAGGACATAATTAAGAAAAAGGATAAAGAAATGACTGTATAACTGAGCTTGGCTTAAGCTTATGAGAACAAAACTGGATTTGCGTTGAAAATACATGTCCAGGAATCCTCTATTAACCCACATTTGTTTTTCACACTTGCAGCACAGAATTTCCCTATTAAGTCAAATTGAAAATCAGGAGGAAAAATAGCCTAACCCATTTTAACCTAAATAACCCACTTTTTCTTTCCTCTTCACAGAAACCTTGGAAAATCTGGACTGAGGGTGTCATGCCTTGGGTTAGGTCAGTGCTCTTTGACCAATTTAATGGCAGTGGAAATGATTTCTCATTCATTTATATGTATAGATAATTTTCCTGAGATTTGCTGTGGACCTGACGATGCTGGTCTAATCGTATTACTTATTCTTTCATCTTGTCGCTCGTTAAGCTGATCCTTGTTAGATTATGCATTCAGAAAATAATAAAAAAAATCATATAAAGCACATGAGTTATGTGCAGTGGAAGTGATTCCAGCTCTTTTCTGCAGGGACATGGGTCACGTTTGGTGGTCAGATTACAGACGAGGTAAGACCCATGTATGATTATATATTTTTATCTGTATGCAAATGTTTTACTACCTACCGATTTTTAAAATATTTTATAAAATGTCAGTCCCCTCTGATTGCTAGACACCCTCTTCAATAAAGAATATAACCTATGGCCACCTCATTAACTGAGCTCCCATAGAGCTGGAAGGCAGTATAGTTCACTTTACATGGCAAGTGCTGAATAATTAAAGAAACTGAAGCACCTTAAACGGCGCTATCCCCACGATCCCCTCCTTTCCTCTCTTCCCCTCTAACAGATGGCCGAACAGCTGATGACTCTGGCTTACGAGAACGGAATCAATCTGTTTGACACAGCCGAGGTCTACGCTGCAGGAAAGTGAGTGAGCCAAAATTGACACACAGCACACCTCATCACGCTGAATTTATCCACATTGC
This sequence comes from Hoplias malabaricus, assembly GCF_029633855.1. Classification (NCBI taxonomy): domain Eukaryota; kingdom Metazoa; phylum Chordata; class Actinopteri; order Characiformes; family Erythrinidae; genus Hoplias; species Hoplias malabaricus. The sequence continues at coordinate 24,403,894 of NC_089804.1, read as the reverse complement.
CATACACTACAACATATGCCACGGTTCAAGTCCAGCCCGACAAGTTACATAATCAGAATGGCTCCAGGAGAAGAGAGATACAGCCTGATATACACTGGTCTTTGAAAAGAAAGGCTCATATGCCCGTCGTACATTGATAAGGAAAGTCAGCACTTGACATGGCCGGCGCTCCACATTTAAATTCTGTTCAGCACTTGGAACACTATGCTGAGAAATAGGTGAATGAGAGAAAGCTGAGGCTGTTTGGTATATTTTATTTTTCAGAATTGACTCTCTGACCACAATTGTTTATTTATCACCAGTAGCAAACTGAGCACACTAGACATGGTATAATAGTAATAAAGCAACAATAGAAATATATACTATTATATTTTTACCCATATCTTGAACTTGTCTAATTCTTAAAGACAATATAGTTGTAACCCTAAAAAAGCATTGCCTTTTAAGACAGTTAGGATATGAGTTTAAGGTATTCATAAAGACTATAGGATGACTGTAAAATACCATCTATAAATATTCTTAATAGCATGTGTTTTATTGTCAGTAATTTATTGACCAATGTTCTGTTGTATTTTGTCATTAAATTTATGATTAGATCTAAATCAAAGAACCACACTGTAAAGAACATTTCACCTCTGACCTCCAGGAAGAAATTGAATGAGAAATTCCCATGGGGAAATGCCGTTAAAACCAGGCATCCGTGAATTAGAGGTTAAAGCACTGCAGTAAAGCACTCTTTCACATGGTGTAGTTGGTGCTGAAAATGTATGTCACTGAGGATTAAACATCAGAAGATTCATGGAGATTTCGCACAAAATGCTTTAGACTGCACATTAAAAACGAACAACAACATGTTTTAGTGAGTCTTAATCTCAAGCTGCCTTTGTTGCAGGCTGGATGTAGTGCAGTAATCTGAGAGATTATCCTCCTTCTACAGTACCTAAGATTACACAAACTAGAGTCATCACCATTCTTCAGTGTGCACTGATTTTGCTCCAGCAATATGCTGAGCCCTGATTTGGGGACGAGAAAAAGGGATTAGAAAGCAAACCAATGGAAGCAGGGACCCACAAATAAGATATAATCATCATTTTTAATGCATGTGCCTAATGCTTTATTTATAGTGTTTACCAGTTTATAGCTAAGTATATTTTACTCAATTGTTCACAGCTTTTTTTTTAGTGGTAAACTGATTGGGTACCTTTTGTACTGTAGAAGCATTGTACATTGTGTATTACAGAAACAGGTGTTTTTAACCTGTACCTCTAGTGTGGTGGAAACAGGTGTTGTCTTTATTGCCAGGAGATTTTGTGTTTGATCCCTGGGGTGTTGGAGGGGTGCCAAATCTCCCACCGCTCCCATCCCTTTCACTCAGCATGATGCCAACCAAGATAAGCGTCTGTGAGCCAGTGCAACAGATCCGTTGATGTCCTCCTTTAAATGTGCTGAGCCATTGATTGGTGTTGAATTATTGACAGTTTGTGGCTGACATCAGTGCTGTTCTAGCCTTCACCCTTCCAGTTTAATAGCATTGTGGGATGACCAGATTTCACTGATCAGTCATGTATTGCATTACACAACCATTTTGCTAGCTCAAACTACACTGCGCATACATTTTTCCCTCTTAGAAAATCAACTAAACCTGTAATTTGGCCAGGAACACCATCGGTTTTTATGCATATGTAGTTATAATTGTTTATAATGCTGAGTAAAACAGCAGTAAACCAGGAGCTTTTTTTTATTTAGAAGGGAACTTTTCTCATTATCATAACAATAGTCTTATTTATGATTAGGGCGGCACGGTGGTGCAGCAGGTAGTGTCACAGTCACACAGCTCCAGTGACCTGGAGGTTGTGGGTTCAATTCCCACTCCGGGTGACTGTCTGTGAGGAGTTGGTGTGTTCTCCCTGTGTCCACGTGGGTTTCCTCTGGTTGACTGCTGGGTGCTCTGGTTTCCTCCTACAGTCCAAAAACACATGGTGGTTAGGTGAATTGGCGACTCAAAAGTGTGTGAGTGAATGTGTGTTTGTGTGTGTTGCCCTGTGAAGGACTGGCGCCCCCTCCAGGGTGTATTCCTGCCTTACGCCCAGTGATTCCAGGTAGGCTCTGCACCCACCGCGACCCTGAACTGGATAAGGGTTACAGATAATGAATGAATGAATTGATTCATTCATTGATTAGATCTAAATCATAGAAACACACTTTAAAGAATGTTTCACCTCTCACTGCCGGTCTTATAAAACCTTAAAAATGCAAAGCTAGAATGAACTAGTAGTTTATCTAATAATTGGTTATTACTAATTAATGTCTTGATTAAAATTCCTTTTTCTACTGGACAATTATGAGATTGAGATTTGGATTATTAAGCAAGCGCTTTTTCTGCCAGCATTTGGAACGTCAGAAAGATCAGTAATGAGGCGTTTAAATTATTTTAGTACGTCATTATACAGTGTACAAAATCAAACAGGATGTCGTCCAGTAAAGTTACCTAAGGTGTCGCGAGATGTTATCATCCTTACCCCAGGAAGCAGTGACCTCACAAATTCGGACTGAGGGTGTGTTAACATGAGAAATCCCCTGTATGACAGCGCCGCCGCTGCGAATCGTTCAAGTTGCCTGATCTCCGCTTCTGTTCCCTCCAGCGCTTCGGCTGCTGCTCCCATATGAGGACACTAAGCAGCGCTCAGCAGAATTCGTCCGGCATTCGTGTGCTAATATGTCTGAATGAGAACAAAAGCCTGACACATGATGCTTCATTAACAAACTGCACAAATGAAGGATGGAGGAGAATGAAGTGTGTGCTTTTTTGCTTGGTGCTAAACGCCGTTGTCATGTGGCGTAATTGGAGGGAAGTGATAGTAGGGCAGCTTGCTGTTTGCATTTAGCCATTTGGAATCTGCGCTGTCCCCAAAGCGTTTGAATGTCACGGTTGTGTGCATGGGCCTGTGGGAAGGCAGGGCAAACACCCTGGAGCAAATATTCACTGTAGCCCCGCAGGATAGAGAGAATACACAGATGCATACATGGGTAAACACACACACACACAGAACCTCACATAGACAAAGCTTGCCATCAGAATCCACACAGACACATCAATTCCCATAACCTTTTTTCTCTTTCTGTCTCTTATTCCCCCTCCCATAAGCAAACAAAAACACAGGCTTCGTCGCCCACACACCCGTCTGCCTCTATCTCCATCTCCTTACACACACACACACACAAACACACACACATACTTGTAGAAATTCTTATGGACACACTTTCTGAGCTGGTCACACTCAGAATGGCTTTGTTATTGGTGGATATTTATAGGAATTAAATTTAAACTACGTTTTTATGATAAAAACTGAAATTTTCATGTCTATTGTAACTATTTATTTTTAATTGTCAAATAATACAGTGGGCAGCACGGTGGCGCAGTAGCTTAGTGTCGCAGTCACACAGCTCCAGGTTCATTTCCCACTCCGGGTGACTGTCTGTGAGGAGTGTGGTGTGTTCTCCCTGTGTCTGTGTGGGTTTCCTCCGGGTGACTGTCTGTGAGGAGTGTGGTGTGTTCTCCCTGTGTCTGTGTGGGTTTCTTCCGGGTGCTCCGGTTTCCTCCCACAGTCCAAAAATACACGTTGGTAGGTGGATTGGTGACGCAAAAGTGTCCGTAAGTGTGAGTGAATGTGTGTGTCTGTGTTGCCCTGTGAAGGACTGGCGCCCCCTCCAGGGTGTATTACCGCCTTGCGCCCAATGATTCCAGGTAGGCTCTGGACTCACCGCGACCCTGAATTGGATAAGCGCTTACAGATAATGAATGAATGAATGAAATAATACAGTATTTCCCTGTAACATGAAAATCAGTCAAAGAGGACATTTTGAAATGAATTAGTTAATGAGTTACCTGTGAGAAAAATGTAGCCAACACTCAGTGGAAGTCACACATATACTAGTAGCCAACAAAAGTGGTTGATTTCCTGGTTCCCTTTCAGACTTGTGGCTTATGAGGCTACGTGAATTCTTTCTTTCTTTCTTTTAACAAATTACCAGCCCATTTTGATTATTCATTTACAAATATCCACCATTAATAACAAAAAGCTTCCTGGCATTATTAACTTTAAGAATGTACCACTGCAATAAAAAAACATGACCACAAGAACATTCAGCAAGCAAGCATTAAATTTGTACCTCAATTTAGAACGGGTTTGATTGGCTGCTCTGAAATCCCACTTGTTTCAGAGCAGGACGGAGGAGTGTAAAAACCAGAACGTTTTGAAAAGGAAGACCCAAGGGTCAAACTAATTGAATGACTGCTATCAAGTACTGTGCTCCTTTACTCCTCCACCTTTCAGCCTACTGTACAATACACAAACTTGAGCGAGGAAAACGAGGTGTGAGGGGGATGTTCTGAGCAGAGGGATGGACACTGGGGGAGAGGGAAGCAGGCTAGTGAGGCAGCACAAAGGTCACGTTATGACAGGACAGCTTGTTCTTTTTGACATGCATGGAGCCCACTTAGCTCCCACAGGCAGCACGTACTGTAGGCCTGATCGTACCTACACTGGGTCCCAATTAGCAGCTACAGCATCACTAATGGGTGCCATAAAGACTCACAGCCGCCAAACTGTCTGTGCCGCTCGGCTAAGCCTGCGGCAGAGAGACAAGGGAGTATCTTCAGAACGAAAATAGGAGTGGGATCACAGCATGCTTAGATAATTTCTGCAGATTGTTCAATATCTTATGGATTGTGACTGTTAATTGTATCCATTTAAACATTTGAACGACATCAGTGGAGGGTTTCTGATCATTAAAGGAGCTCATACAACTGCAACAAAATAAATCTCATTTATACAGTAGTAGTCTCACCCCAAATGTAGTCAGGCAAGATTTTGGGTGTGTAAGGCTAATGTGGGACTTTACCCTAGACACCATTGTCCTTAAACACTATTAAAACTCTTAAAATTGTCTTATTTATTCATTTATTTCATGTATTTAAGGTATAAGAGGACACTAGGATTTCCACATGATGTTAAATCTCTTATATTATTCCTATAATTACTGGTACCACCTTAGAATAAGACTCCCTTTAAAAAGTGTTTTTAAATGGATTCAAATCTGTATTATTCATTCATTCATTCATTCTCTGTAACCCTTATCCAGTTCAGGGTCGCGGTGGGTCCAGAGCCTACCTGGAATCATTGGGCACAAGGCGGGAATACACCCTGGAGGGGGCGCCAGTCCTTCACAGGGCAACGCAGACACACACACATTCACACACACACACTCACACCTACGGACACTTTTGAGTCACCAACCTACCAACCTACGGACCTACTAACGTGTATTTTTGGACTGTGGGAGGTAACCGGAGCACCCGGAGGAAACCCACGCGGACACAGGGAGAACACACCACACTCCTCACAGACAGTCACACGGAGCGGGAATCGAACCCACAACCTCCAGGCCCCTGGAGCTGTGTGACTGCGACACCTACCTGCTGCACCACCGTGCCACCCCAAATCTGTATTAATTGATTTTAATTATGTTGTTAAAATAATCATATATATATTTAATAATCCGCTATTACATAGAGTTAAAAAAGGCAACTGTGACCTGGTGTTTTCCAAGTAGTGAACCCACATCCATCTTAACTGATGTCTTTGTCTTCTCCATGATGTTGTCTGTCAGCTTTATCACATATTTTTTAATACATATAACCATTTAAGTTAAATGTAATACCCACCAACAGATTATCTTTTTATACATAAATAATAATGTGGTGTACCTTAACACTGAAATGACTAAATCCACTTTCTAAAATCTCTAATTTTCAGTAAGTTATCTGACACTTTCTCTAATAGGCAAACTATAGGTCACTGCCCTTTTTATAACCTAATTAACAACCGCTTAATAAACAGGTTTCAAACTACTTATAAACCTTTATAAGAGTAGTCTTATTTAAAAGTGTTTATGGGTTTATGTTGACTGAACATCAAAGAAATCATGGATGACTGATTACCATCTGTCTCTCTTTCCATTACAGGGCTGAGGTGGTATTGGGAAACATCATAAAAAAGAAAGGATGGAGGTACGCTGATAGTGTCCACTTTTTTTTAATTTCCGCTCTGTCATCCCATTTATTTCTGATGGTATCCAGTTTCTCTACATCTAATAACCTGGCCCAGTGGAAAGGCACACTGAGAAAAACAATACAGAGTGTGGCACTGTGTACAGCAGGCGAGCAGAGATATGAAACATTAATGCTAGGAGCCGTGCCATCGCTTTTTAAATTATGGATTAGATACATGTCTGCAGCCCTTGGTTTGTTAACAGTTGATCTCTTAGTGTGTTCGTCTGCTGGAACGCCTTTTCTGAAGTTCAGAGTTTCCTGTGCTTGCTTATTGGAAAGCCTAGTTTGGAAATTAAGCTGTTAATGCCAAGGATGGTTGCTCGGTGTGTCTGGGCTTCCATGATAAGGCGGAAAGTAACTGAGCTCTCCCTAGGAGATGATCATAAAACGTGTGTGTATTCTGTACTCTGTGTGTGTGTGTTAGTGCTCACCTAGCGGCCCTGCAGCTTAGTCATCCTGCCAGTCAAAGTGCATCAGTATCAGGCCACACAACAGTCGCCACCAAAGAGCCCAAGCCTAGCTCAGTCCCTCTGGTTGTTTGTGTGTATTCTTTTGAAATTGAGCCATACATTTATTAACATTTGCCTGTGATGGTATAATCCTTTTCTGTATTTTTTTTTTGTCTCAGCTACTTTTCCTACAACCTTAATGAAATATTATGACCCATTTTAACGTTATGCTCTTTTTGTGTTTTGCAGACGCTCCAGTTTAGTGATCACTACAAAAATATTTTGGGGTGGAAAGTATGTTGAATTTGACAATTTTACACACACTATTGTCTGGAATGTTTTGTACTGACCCTGCAAGAAGGGTATATAAAATATTGTCTCACAGCTAATATAATAGTATTATCTTTTATGTACTGTCTGACATTATGTACAAAAAGGTTATATTTGCACAAATATATACAGTAAATTCACCAGTGTTAAATTAACACCACTGTTCGTGTAATAACTTAACACTCTCAGTGTTCAGTTAACACTAATAGTGTTGAATTAACACTGGACAATTTGCTGTGTGTGTGTGTGTATATATATATATATATATATATATATATATATATAATATTTGGATCTTCATGTTGTGCATAAACTAATATAACACATTGTTTTAACCCTTCACCAGGGCAGAAACTGAAAGAGGACTGTCCAGAAAGCACATTATAGAAGGTGAGCCTAAATCTAACATATCCCACTGTGTTAAAGAAGCATCTATTAATGCTGAGAGTAGATGTAGCCAGAGTTATTTTAGTTAATGTGGCTTGTTCCCAGTAGAACACGGCCGTATTAGAAGCTAAGATTTAAGTGTGAATGCATGAGCATGTGTCTGAGGCTTCCTCTAATGAAACAATCATCTTTTAGTGCTCAGTTGAAGTCAGTGTCTTTGATTCGGTGGTGTGGTGTTTTGAATTCACCAGTGTGTGATATAATCTGTTAAATGATATTCTGAAACTCCTTTCTAGGTTTAAAAGCTTCTCTGGAAAGATTGCAGTTAGAATACGTAGATGTGGTGTTTGCAAACAGACCAGACCCAAATACGCCGATGGAAGGTGAGGAATTGTGAAAAGTGGATTAGTTGCATGTTCTGTTTTCTTACTGACAGCTTACTGAAAAGGTGGTTTAAAAAATAGCATCCGGCTCCACAGCCCTTGAATCTTCTGAGCTGGGTTAGCCACAAACTGGCCCTCATTCATCAGAGTGGTGTACGATCAAATATCATAAAATGAGCGTGTGCAGCTTTTAGTGAAACAACTTTCCAAATCTCACACTCATTTAAAATCTATAAAGTGTAAACTCCATCTACAAGCACAGTCTAGCAGAATTTCATCTTTTTATTGGCTGACTACCAAAATCTCTGCATGAATTAGATCAAGCTTTATGTAAATTATGTGTGAGGAGGCTTTGTAAGCTTCTGCTTGATTTCACAAACTGAACCTGATGCTTAAACTGCACTCAAATATTTGTTTATTTCCACATCAGACAACAATTGGAGAGTTAATATTTTATGTCAATTAGCACAGTCACATTTTTAGAGTTTTACTGAATGAGGCTCACTGTGTTTTAAAAATGTGAAAACGCGGTTGATTTTAGAACTGGTTTTGGCTCTGGGCTGCATTAACAGACATTATTTAAAAAAGGAAAGCACATTTTTATAAATGCTCTCAGAGCTATATCCAGAAAGAAGGACCCAAACCTTCCCTGAGAAAGTTAGGCAGGAATTCTGACTGGAACCCATCCATCCCCAGGGACTCACCAGTTAGGAGTTATGGTACAAGTAGGACAAGATAAGAAGAATAATTAAAAAGTGGCACTCTGGTCATACGGAGGAAAGATAATTACAGCAGACTGTAAAAATGTTATCAGAAAACTTCCAAGAAAAGATGTGGTGCAGCACTGAACAATGTTGTTGCTGAAATATCCTCACCTCCTAAACCAAACTGAGAATATGAATATTTCTATATAACAGCTACTTTTCTTTTAAAGATTTGTTTCTTATTCTTTTAATGTTATTGTTCATTCAAATATACAGTCTGTTATGAAATTTTAAATTCTGTTAACACCTCCACTTGCCACAGCTGTATATATAAAAAAAAAACTATAGCCAAGATTATACTCATCTTTAAATGCCATGTTAGAGTTTTACACCTTTTGTGAATGTTCTTTAGTAAAGAAAACTGTCTTCTTATAAATGCCAGGCCACACTTTCAATGAGGCTCTCCACTGTAGAAACTTTCTGATGATCTTTACTGGAGAGGTCCTTGTTGTTGACCTATTGATCTTGGAAAACCCTGCCAGCCAGATTCTGTTGTAACTAAGCAGTTATAGAATGAGGAGCGACTGGTCTTGTCAGATTAAGGCAGAAGGATTTAATTTCTCTATTTATTTCTTCTGCTGCCCTTTCAAAAGTTCACGTTAGCACATGACCTAACCCTGAAGCACTTGCGGGCTTCTGCTCTTTGTCCTTTTCCTTTATGCTTCGCCGTATATGACAAAGTCTGTCTATTTTGCAAACTTGCTCTCTCTCTCTCTCTCTCTCAATTTTTTAATTTGAACACTTTAAAGGCTAAGCACCACTTAATGGACCTCCATGAATAGTTCACATTATTTTAGTTACTGACATATATAAGTATGAATTAAAATGAAAATAGCAGCTTAATTTGCTTTAAAACTGACAACTTTATTAAATTGACGGAAAAACCCGAGCTCGCTACGGAAATTCTCGAACGCAACCGTGACGTCACTGGTGGACAACAGCTGAACAATGCTGTGGTAAAACACCGTTATGACCGACTGTTATGACAGTATCTAGCTAAATAACCAACATTATTCATGACAATAGCCTAGCAATAAGCCAAACTCAAATTTAGAGGTACCGTTAGTCTTGTAAATGTGATCGAAGTCGAACTCGAATTCATCCGACACTATAAACCTCCGTAATGCAGCTACGTAGCCGAGTATAATCTGAGCCACCGAGTTTAGCAAGTCAAGCTAACGTTAACTAAAACCAACTAAAACAGGCGAAGTGAGTGTCCTTACCCTGTTTACCTCCATGTTACAGAGGCTCTTGAACACCTTTCGTTGGTGTCCTTACATGCCCATATTGTTGGAAAAGCGCCAGTGAAATGAGCTACAGATAACGGAGTGAGCGGATGGTCCTTTCCAAAGTGCCCGTATAAAGTTGACAAATTTAGTCCATTTTCTGGATATTTTGGGATCTTTGGGCCATTTGTGCACAAATGGCCCACCGTACATTGAATTATTGCAGCCAAAAACAACACACCTTTTCGTCATTTTGCATTAAATTAAGTGCAACTTCTAGAGTTGTTGTCCACCATCTACGTCACAGGCATGACGCCTATTAGAGTTTCCGAACACCGTTGGGGGTGAGCTAACATAAGAGTTCACTTAATCAGACGTGACCATTAGCGAAACAGCTGTAAATTACTTGTTGATTAGAACTGTAAGCTCATTTTAACACAATGAAGTGCTCGAGTTTTCTAAATCAATTCAGCATTGTTTTCTTTCTTATACTCTTCTTTACAAACACTCATACCAAAGCATAATTCCAGTTGTGATGTGACATGTTGCACATGTTTCTGGTTAATTGTGTCAATCTGCTCTGTTCGGCAGAGACGGTACGAGCGATGACCCACGTGATCAATCAGGGAATGGCCATGTACTGGGGCACCTCCCGCTGGAGCCCGATGGAAATAATGGTGAGTCATTTCAGCTACCCCCTCACATCCTCTCACTCGTTTACTCAGCCATTCGTTTCCTTGCTCTTTCTGTCCCATCTCACTCTATTTTAGAATGATAACTTTGTGATCGTTACCATCGGGGTGTACTTGTAGCACTGCTTTGGGGACACTTTGGCTTCTCCAAGAAACAGCTTAATGATTATCACCCAAAAAGAAATCTTCAGCATGACCCAAAGGCGCTTCAGAATGAGTCTCTTTAAAAGATGGCTTCCCATTACTGCTTCCAGGCAGCAAGGATTCATATTGAATGCATCAGCCACCCACAATGCCATGAGTCAGACACTGCAATCTGCAGTAACTATTGCCACCTACAGGCACGTAGTAGTTGTTTTGATGTACAGAAGCCGTAGTTTAGGTCAAACACATTTCACTTACATTGCTTTAATGTCACTGCTTTATGTTTTTTTTATAACTTCCATAAATTAGCCTAGCTTACTCTTAGTCATACTACTGCTTAGACTACTGTCATGTTCTTCAAATCAGAATTCTAGTTAAAATGGTGAACAGACCTAAGCTTCAGCTGGCAGGGTTCTTATACACGCAAACATTCAGCAGACATCATGCCCATTGTCTATTACTCATACCGACTGCCTGCTTTTTAGAATGTTACGTATAACCTTCATTTTTTTATTTATTTAAACCACTACACAGACTTGTCCCAAATTATCTGTCTAATCTTTAGCTCCTACACAGCTTCTAACACACTCTAAGCTCCACAGAGACTTGTCTAATAGGACTAAATGAACACCAGTTGCAGGCATGTCTTTCACTTCTACAGACCTCATATTTTAGAAAGGAGTCTTTAATTTTTAAGTTATTGCCAATAGAATAATTATAGAATAGCTTTTTGTTTTTTTTAAATCAGCTTGAAATAGATATATGTGCCAAGTCACTCATAAAATATTAATACAGTGGAACCTCTACTAACAAACGTCTATACTAAAGAACTTTCCAAGATGCGAACCGGGCATTTGAATATTTTTTGCCTCCACCAACGAACCATGACTCTAGAAACGAACCCGAGCCTCCGCCGAGCCGGCGGCTGGAAATGACCACTGACCCCAATAGTCGAGTCTCCCAGCGCCCAAACTTGAGTGAGCTTTTAAAATTATCAAATTGTAGCTTTAGCAATTTAGCATTAGTGTAAATAGCAGACATCGGAATTCAAGCTAAGTTAAGCCGTATCTACACTTCGTCTCCCCACATTCACCCGCCTACTCTCCGTTATTCCACCCACCCCCACCTCCCGTCATACAGCCAGTGCCTGTGTTAGTCCTCCAGCCAGTCTTCACGCCTTCTCCAAGGTAGCGATGTGTAACCACTTACAACTTTATTTCTTTTCTATTACTGTTACCACTGTATTTCTCTTATATTTTTAGTAACGCTACATGTATTTTTTTTACTAATTTGAGAGCGTCGTAAACATATATCAGTGCAAAAAGGGTGACTTTTGGGGTGGGGGCTGGAATGCATTAATTGCTTTTCCATTATTTTAAATGGGGAAAATTGACTCGAGAAACGAACTTTTCTACTAACAAACCGGGTCACGGATCGGATCAAGTTCGTAGGTAGAGGTTCCACTGTACATGTTATTATAGGGTCTCAATTTTTTTTCCTCTTAACATGTCACCTCTCTTCTCTCTTCTAGCTTTGGTTTGTTTTCCAGCTGCTGTAAAGTGACAAAATGCAAAGTGATTCGTAAACAAAAGAAATTGTTTTTTGTGTTCTGCAGGAAGCCTACTCTGTTGCCCGACAATTTAACCAGATCCCACCAATCTGCGAGCAAGCAGAATATCACATGTTCCAAAGAGAGAAAGTGGAGGTGCAGTTGCCTGAGCTTTTTCATAAGATAGGTATGTCCTGCTGGCTGCTCAGGATTTATAGCAATACACGTTTGTATTAATCAGGTGCTGTTCTTTTTTTCCTTCAAATAAATGAATCTCTTGGCATGTATATTGTGCACTGAAATAAAGGTGTGTGTGCTTTAGGTGTAGGGGCTATGACATGGTCACCGCTGGCCTGTGGGATCATCTCAGGGAAATATGACAGCGGAGTGCCTCCTTACTCCCGTGCCTCTCTCAAGGTACTATGTTTCCCCCTCTGTCCCTCTGTTCCTCACTGTTTCTAGTTTTCGGGAACATTTGTGGCATCATTAGTGGCTCCTCGTGTCCTTGGTGTTCTAATGGATGTGTTCGTGTTTTCCAGGTTCTAGCTTTGGGTGTTTTTCCCTTGTAGATGTGTTTGTCTTTGAAAGTTCCATGTTGTGGCATGAACCTTCAGACCAGAATCTTCTCAACATTTATTTTGTCATGTGACAGTGTTTCTGTGGTAACTCTGAGGAGTATTTTTAATGCAAGCTTTGGCACATCTGCCACACGCACACCCCCACACATTCATACTCACTCTTACACACACCCACAGCAGCATTTCTCCGTTGCAGTACTGTGTTAACTATATGTCGGTGGAGTGGCATGCAGCATCATATTGCTGTTGGTCTTCACTGGACCAATCATCCCTTTCTCATCCATCTATCCCCTCAGTGTGACTGCACCAGGGTCGTTCATACTGTGCTCTTTCACTCGCGTGTAAATCACATATGAATTGACACTCGAGTGATTTTTTTTTGTGCTGGTGATCTAGACAGTGATGGGTCTCTGTTTATTTCAGATCTATGAGTGCCTGGATCATCAGAACAGACTGAACACTTCCCACTGTTAATCTTAACCAATGATGTACCGTCCGGGTTAATTATCTTATCCCGGCACACACACAAACGTGTTTATTTTCTTGATGATCTGTTAACGTGATAGTGAAAAATCTCTTTGATTATGAATGTCAGAAACGAACCCTTAGAAGATTCAGGTAATAACAAAAGCTTGGATTATTACATTCATATACGTTTATTTCCTTTGTTTGTTTGTTTGTAAACATACCTAGAAGCGCTACTAGAAATCTTGGGCCCCATGAAAGATACTCCCCCTACACAAGGCTATACTATTAAAATAATATTAACAGCCCCCAAAAGGGGTGGCACGGTGGTGCAGCAGGTAGTGTCGCATTCACACAGCTCCAGGAACCTGGAGGTTGTGGGTTGGATTCTCGCTCCGGGTGACTGACTGTGAGGAGTGTGGTGTGTTCTCCCCGCGTAGGTTTCCTCCAGGTGCTCCGGTTTCCTCCCACAGTCCAAAAACACATTGGTAGGTGGATTGGCGACTCAAAAGTGTCCGTAGGTGTGAGTGTGTGAGTGAATGTTGCCCTGTAAAGGACTGGCGCCCCCTCCAGTGTGTAGTCCCGCCTTGCGCCCAATGATTCCAGGTAGGCTCTGGACCCACCGCAACCCTGAATTGGATAAGGGTTACAGATAATGGATAAATGAATGAGCCCTCAAAAGGCCCCCTGTCAGTCCCCACCCCCCGAGTGGTGCCCCTGATATACTGTGTATATTTGTAAAATTATTTTGGAAATTAAAATGAAAATTTTACTGTAAAATAGAAGTTTTTTAAAAACGTACAGGTTTTTTTATTTTTTATTAAAAATACTTATTGTTTCAACTCCTTAATATAAATATATATTGCATGATAAGTCTGTATTTACTGGGCTTCTAAGGGTTAAAGCATAAAAAGTACCTAAACATCAATTCGTATGTTAGACTTATATCATACATAATAAATGTTTGTGTGTGTGAAGTCTCTTTTACCCCTTAAAAGTTGTCCAAGCAGAGAAACCCTCCATGACTTGGTCATCTTTTTGGGAAAGACAGAGTCACGTGTTTAAAAACAGGCCCTTGCTCACAAAGGTGCTCCTTGGTGTATAAACTTGTCCCAGTGTGAGTTTGTGTAAGCATGTGTGCGTGAGAGAGCACCGCCGTGCAGCAGGGCTCCTGTTTTTGAGCAGGTGTGCTGTGTTGTTGACAGGGCTACCAGTGGTTGAAGGACAAGATCTTGAGCGAGGAGGGCCGGCGTCAGCAGGCGAAGCTGAAAGAGCTGCAGGCAATCGCCGAGCGGCTGGGCTGCACACTGCCACAGCTCGCCATCGGTACGGACAAATCCACTAAAGACACACTGCCGCTCTCTCTCTTTCTGTCTGTCTGTCCGTCCGTCCTGTACCTCGCTCGCCCCTCGCACTCTCATCCCCTGTCTCTTGCCCACACACATGCACACACACAGGGATTAGAAACTCAGAATTGTACATTTTGGGGTGCTTAAAACATATATTCAGAAATGTTACTTTAGGGTTCGTGATAATTCAGTAGTTTCAAAAGGACAATCACCTTCTGATAATGTTTTAAAACAAATCAAGTGCTTTGGGCTGTACACACACAAGCTGTAGTTTGCTTTATTAGTTTTAACACTTTTAAAAGCACTAAACAATTCACTGATTCACAGATTCGCTATCACTGAACCTGTTAGAACTACAGATACAGCAGTCAGTCACTACTCTATGACCACCTCCTTGTTTCTACGCTCACTGTCTATTCTCTCGGCTCCATTGGCAATACAAGAGCACTTTGTAGTTCTGCAATTGCAGTTAGCTGTCTACTAGGGTTGAACAGTGAGTGGACGCAGTGTTTACAAAACTCGAGTAGCACCGCTGTGTCTGATCCACTTGTACCAGCCCAACACACTGTGTCACTGCAGCACTGAGAGTAATCCATCACCCAGACCATACCTGCTTTGAAGTGATCTTGTGTAGGTCCTGACCCTTGAACAACAGGGTGATAGGGGACAAACAAGGTATGCAGAGCAACATATGGACTACAGTCTGCAATTGTAGAACTACAAAGTTCTCCTGTAAGGTCAGAGGAGCCGAGAGAATGGACAGTGAATGTAGAAACAAAAGAGGTGGTCATAAATGTATATTTATTATCCTCTAAACCAGTGGCTAGCTCAAGGATTCCCAATAAACTGAGTGATGTATTGGTGTAATTCATGATGGTATTGTAGTGAGAGAACACTGATACAAAGTATAGTAAATAGCATTTTATTTCCTGGTTTTACACTGGAACACCTCTTGTAATATGTTATAACAGTTAATTGATCTGCACTTCTGAATTACTGAAATGATCCGTTTATTAGTTATTGATCCTCGTTAGTTCATGAAAGGTAATTAGGTAACTTGGGTAACAGGCCGAGCAAGTGGCTGACCTACTTATAAGACATCAGCTATACATCATTAAATATATGAAGAGGGAGTCATAGAACAGTGTTAGACAACATGATTGATGATTAGAATGACTGTAGCTGACTAATATTAAACAGTTAACACAGCTTGCCATCCGACAGCCTAATGCTTCATATAATGAGTAATGGCTCACAAAGCCGTGGAGAGTAAAGTCTATTGAATGAAATGTTATCAATGGAAACGCACACAAACTCGGAGCCGATGCCTATGCACTTACACTGAACGTTTTTGATTGGACAGCAACAATAACGGGTCGTAAAAGCAGTAAAATGAGTTAAATAGGGATTGTATTGTACCACCCCACTGTAGCCTGAACATTCAGATGTAGCTTAAATATTTATCCAAAATTAGTTTGAATTATCGGTCAAAGCAGATAACGTTGATATTTGAACGATCTGGACATTGTGAATTATTAGTAATTAATTAAAGCTTTAGATATAAAACAATTTAAATAATATACTGTTAGCTTTTATTTCTGATTGAAACATTTCTAATCCCTGGACATACACACACATCCTTAAATGTCCTTAAAATGAAGTGTGAGTGGGTTTATGTCTGTGTGAGTTTTGGGTGTGAGGAGTGTAGGTGGTTTGTGAGATCTGTAGAGAGTGAAGTGGTCTAATGGCTCAGCGGAGTGGCGGAATTAGTTTCATAGCAATGGATTACACCATGTGTGAGAGAGAGAGAGAGAGTGTGTGTTCATCCCTCACATTTCTGATTCATGAGACCCCCCCCTTACACTCAGCACCGAAAGCTCCCTACAGTGCTAAAGCCCAAAGCTCGTCATGACAGCACACCACCGCTGATTTACACACTGCAGGTGAAGTGTGCAGATGACCGCTGACAGCCCCTCAATCCCCCTCCAGAGGTGTTCCAGTACAGCCGTTCCAGCCCACCTCAGTGTCTGGCTCCTCTGGCTCGAACCCATAGGCGTTTCTCACTCGGCCTGCCACGTGATGCAGCGCCATAGATCACATTTCACACCCCATTAGCGAGTGCCACTCCTTCCAATCACTATAAATCCCTCTTTCCCTGCATGGCTTCAGCCGGCTAATTTATTATCAAGCCAACAATGTCCCTGCTCATTCATACAGCTGGCACCATGGAAGATGTAAAGCCTGGCTCTTATTTTCTCTTCACATACAGTATGGCTGTCACTCTTGTGTAATCTTCCCGTTATTAGGATTATTTATAGAGTAAATCACAGTTTTTAGGAAGTACAGATAGGAGAGATTGATTAAACTGAGCCGGCAAAGATAACAGGAAGATCTTATTGGAAAGATTATACATGAGGAAGGCTAAAATGCTTCACGACGGTACTGGCGTTTTAACTGACACTGAAAAGTGACTAACTTGAACAGGCATTAAATTACATTAACAAAGGGTGGTGTCTGGATTTGCACAGAACTAAACATGTATTTTATGCTAAATGCCTGAGAGGTGGTTGGCTCTTACAATAAAAGCAAAGCCACACATTGGCTCCAATTTTTCCTTTTTGCTGACCATAAACCATTTATTGTAGAATCAGCATGAAAAGAATTAGATGCCTCTACGCTTTAATTCCACTTCCCTTTATGTGTGCAAAATGCAGCAAAGGTAAAAGACACACCGTCCTCTAACTGTGATGGTCAGGGCTGAATCTGTAAGTAGTTCAGGTCATTATTGAATTAGAATCTTGTTTTAGGCCATCAATGCTGCAAAGATGGATTAAGACTTTACTCCAACCAAATGGCTGCTCTTATTCATGCATTGACAAAACACAGTAGTGCCTACACACAGTGAGACAGAGCCACAGATGGCCCACACACACACACTTGTACGCTCACATACACACTTTGTCTCAAGAAGTGTAATCCCCACACTTAGTAGTTCCCCTCCTGTGTGTTTGTGTGTGTGTGTGTGTGGCTGAGTTGTTGCATGTGCTGTCTCTTGGGGGCTGCAGCAGTACATGGCTTCTCTCAGCACCTCTCCAAAACATCTCTAGAGCCTCCTTCACTGCCATTCCCACCCAGCGCTCTTTCCTTTGCCTTCTCAGACCAGCAAGCAAAAAAATTAAGATATTTTTGTCTTCGTACCGTATACCCCGGTGCTGGGAGCCATGGTAACAGTGTGGTCTGGCAGCTGTTTCTCTTTATTTCTTTTCCCCTTTGAGTGTTATGTGAGATGCCTTGGTGTGTGTAGGTGGGAGAAATGGCTAGTTTTTTTTTTTTTTTATTTTGGAAACGGCTTTAGTGTTTTTCCACAGTTTGCACTTATTACGATGGATGGGTATGGGTGTCATGTTTTTAAATCGTGGTTGTGTTTAGGGGTGGCAAGGGTGGGAGAGTAAAGTGGGGTGTGTTGTGTGCTGCTTGTTGATGACGCTGTATTGGGTGTGATTATGTGCTGGTCCTCTGCAGCGTGGTGCCTAAGGAATGAAGGAGTCAGCTCTGTGCTCTTAGGAGCCTCCAACACTGATCAGCTCATGGAGAATATAGGCGCAATACAGGTAAGACCAAATGCATTGGGTGTTTGAAGGGGTTTTTGTGAAGAAAAGTAATGCTGCAAGACTTTTTGTTTCTGTGCATGTTTTCTACTATTTATTGATCCTTTATTGCTTAAGTTCGTCCTCAACAGCATTGAAGTGAGAGATGGGATTAGATGCAAGGTTTGGGTTGGGTGTTGGGATGAGGTTACGTTAAGGATTAGAGTGGGTGTTAGGTTTAGGTTTTGGGTTAAGGTTGGGGTTAGCGGGTAAGGGTTACAGTTAAGTTTAGGTTTTAGGTTGAGGTTAACGTTAGAGCCAGTGTTAGGTTTACGGCTGTGGAAAGGTTCATATTTGGTATTTTCTGTTGATATTTTATTCAGTGTCTGTGAAACACTACAAAGAGTTTATGGTTGACCACGGATATAAAGTGTTACCAATCTCTATACTGGATGACACACATCCACTCCGGGATATTTCAGGACCATTATAGGGCTGTATTTCTTTCCTTCAGATCGGACACATACAAATGTTGTTTTCATTGCTCTCAGACTCTAAAAAGACACTAAAAAGGCTTCAGTTTCAGGATTTATTTTGTTCCTCGCTAAAATGAATGCCCTGCCTCTGTTGCAGGTCCTCCCCAAGTTGTCCTCTTCTATCGTGCACGAGGTGGACAGCATACTGGGCAACAAACCCTACAGTAAAAAGGACTACCGCTCCTAGTGCGAGGAGACCAGGGGCCATCCTGCACCGACCTTTGCCTGTTCCTCTGTTTGCTTGAGCTTTTACTGAATGAGTAAGCGGCGCATGAGACTGGCAGGCACCCCCACAACGTTGGAGGGCAAGCCTTTTAGAAAAATACAGGGCAAGACAAATAAAGAAAAAAAAAACACACAAAAAAAAAAAGAAAAATAGATGCAAGGATGAAAAAAAAATAAACCTACAGTAAGTCGTTTTCACTGAGAAAAGGAACGAACCGGATGTTCCCAGTGGGAATATGAGCTCATGGGAGTAAACTTACACATTCGACTCCGCAGAAAAATAATACTGAAGTTAATAGGTAAAAAATGAAAGAAAGAAAAAAATAGCACACGCTTGCTTGGCTGTCAGAAACATTCTGTTTTCCTCATTGCTTTTTTATTTTTGTTTTGATACTGAATGCATATTTGACAAAGAAAAAATGCAGAACTTAAGTTTACTGTAGGTAACTAATTCAAATCGTTGCACATCTCCCATAGCCACTCACAAGGTTTTACGGATGTTGGATGCATCTTCAAAATTTTCTCCCAAAAACCTTTCACTGTGTCGTCTGCGTCATGATCGCACATGCCCCATCGCAGATGAGTCAATCAGCACTTTATGTCTGAGGGAGTGGCTATGGGAGGCACTGATGCTACATATGAGGAAGGAATAGAAATCAAAAGCATCATCAGTGCTGCTTTTCCTTCTCAAGTTCAGGGCATTGTCTTGGTGTCTGTTCCCTGCTGACTGGCCCGACAGCACAGTCCTAGCTCCAGTAAAAGCCAGCAGTGCTTTCCCAACAGGCCACGGAGGAGAGCTCAGTGAAACTGAGAAGCTGCTGCAGACGTGTCTGCTTCAGAAGGGTTGGAACGGATCTGCTTATGGTAACCTCTCATCGAGAATTATATACAGTAGTAAACTCATATTTAGTTTATTATAGAGTTTATTAGCCAGTAAGTGCTGTGGAACCAGTATGGAATTAGGAAAGTGAGGGGATTAAGGGATTAATTACTCCATTTTAACATTAGATAAAGATCATTTAATGATCACAGTCCTTTGGATTTGATCATTTGTGGATATTTTAGACAAAAGTAAAAGAATCTTTTCAAGTAAGAGTTGTGGAGAGAGAGAAACTAGTAGCAGCCCTGCAGTGAACGCCCCTGTGGTTTGTTAAAGCACACACTGGTGAATTGGCGGATGACCGTAGCCAATAAGCGCGTAGACTGTTCATTGGCATTACCTTTGCCAGCCCTATAGGAGCATAGACTGGTTTGTGTCAGCAGCTCAGGGACTGGTACAGAATGTGTGTGTGTGTGTGTGCGTGTGCGTGCGCCTTGACAGTGAGTGGTAAAATGAGCATGCGTTGTTTTTGCGTGGTCAGGAGGCAGAATTCATTGTCTAAATGTCTCTCACTTCTGGGCACTGGACATTACTGTTAAGAACCAGTGACATTACATGTGGCTACAGCCAAAGATATTTCCCCACTTCAACCTGCAACATTTCTCACTCCATCTGGAGCTTATGATCGCATTAAAACAGCATGAACTTCCTGGCTTTGACCTACACCTACATCCCCCCTTTCACTTGTATATTCCCTCTCTGGTCAAGCTCTGGCCACTGATATAAAAACATATTATACATAGTGCATCATACACGTTATATGGAATGATAAGCAGTCATTAGATCTTTTCTAAAGGGATCTTTATCACATTAATGGCCCATGCACTTGATTTTCTCAAGCTGATCTATAACCCCTGGAAATCATAAAGGAATTGCATGAGGTCCATTTTACTCAGAGCTGCATGTACCACCCCCAGCATTATTTACAGAACTGGTGCAGTTATAGTTTAGGACATTCACAATTACATTTGTACTCAAGGTCAAAGATCATATATTTGGTGAAATGTGACCAAGACTGAGACCTGGTCAGAGAAGTTTCACTTGTTGCTGGAGTACAACAAAACAAACAATCTTCCATTACAGACGTCTTATGACTTAGATCTACTGAATAGTAAATGAACGAGCTACACCAAGTACTTCATTTGTTCCATGGAATAACACCTCTTTTATATTCCATTACAATTATTCAATGGAAATGAAAGCATCTGTCATCTTTTCAAGATTTGTGCAGTGACCTTAGATGATGCTTTTTGAGCGTTCACTCCGTCTCATTTGATACCAATGCAGCTCGTCATATTCACTTTCAAAACAGTTTGCACTTTATCAGTTCTTTTCTCAGAACATTCAATCCCTTTCTTTCAATTGCTGTTATGTGTTTATTACCAAAAAGATACTTTGTGTGTAGTGAAGATGTTTAACAGATAACACGCAAGCCGAACCGATTCCATTCAGCGGAGAGTAGACCTGTTTAAAGAAGACAGACGTATATATTATTAGGTTAGGTTAAAATTTAGGCATTTTTAAATGTTTGTTAGTTTAGTGAAGTATCGTCAAAGACAGTACACATCACTGTGTGCTTCATGCAGTAGGTACGATATACCACTGTCTGTAGCTACTGTGTTTGAACTAGGGAAGTTACAGCAGCATACACTGAGTCGTAAAGATCAGATATTTATGTGTTGGCTTTGAGTTCCTCCGATGTTTTCATTTGTGAAGCCAGTCTGCCGTCGTTCGTCTTGTTTCTTAGTGCTTTAATGACGTCGCCCTGTTTCTGTGTAAGAGATTTTCTCAGGAAGGAAGGGCATTACTGTTTGTTGTCTGCAGTGGAAACTTAATTCAGCACTTAAGATGTTTGTAGTTCGCTAGCACCTCCATTTGGTCGTACGTTAGGACTACATTTGAAAACATATCAGTGTGAACTGGTGAGGTGCGTTCAAACGGTACTAGCTTGCTGTAGAGTCACTGACGAGGCAAGTCTCGTCTCCCAAAGCTGAAATACGACCGGGCAGTATTTACCCATCATGGTACTTTAATGCTTCTACACAACAGAGCTTTTTTATGTTCGTGTATCGGGAGTAGTATTTATGAGAGCATGGCTTTTTTTTTAATTCGTAAGGGATGCAGCTCATGTTTAAACGTATTACTCTTAATGCCACAGTCTAACAGAAGTTGGGATTCCCAGAATATATCGAATATGACCTGTAGATACAGGAAGAGTGCTTATTTCTTATTCTCATTCTTTATTTCCTGAGAGATTATTTTTTATGTTCAGTATTTTAGGACAAGGGCGAGAAAATAATTTTATTTTTTTACCATTCTTCGTTGCCCTGATTTGATATAGACGTGATGGCGGTGATGTTGATAACGACAACGATGAGCAATTATTTGCACTGAATATGCATTTTGAAGAATTCTGTAAAATGTATACAATGGCAAGCTTACATTTCCACCAACGTGTGGAGAGACAGATTATCTGTATATAGTTTGACCTTTGTACATAAATATACATATAAATGGTTGTGATCACGTTGGCCTTTTTTTTTTCCTTTTTTTTTTTTCATTGACAGGCATTGCTAACTGCATTGTGCTTGAATCTGAATTTAGACATGTACAGCTTCAGTATCTATGAAATGGAGATTATAAAAAGAATTACCACAAAGAAACGTCGTCTTGTCTTTTTTTTTTCGTTCCCTTTAAAGACAAAACTGTGATGTACATAAAAATCCAGCAAATTCCAATCACAGTCTGTCTTTGCTCCAGTGTTCTTCTCAACTTCTTCCACAAATTAAAGGGTTTAAATAAAGAACTTTATCTAATGTGATAGTTTTATTCGTGATAATAAAGAATTATTATTTTTTAAAGATGTCCACCAATACATAAATACACCAGAAAATCTTTATACACAACACCAAACTTAATATCGTAGACAGAACGAAAGTGTGTCCGGGCAAAAGTTGGAGACTATGACTGAAATATGAGAGTGGCATTGTGTGAATATTATTTTAGAGAAGCCCAGCTCTAAAGAGATCAGAGCCAAACGAAATAGCATTGTTTTCATTAAAAATGCACTTCATGTACAAAGTACACAACTTCATGGCATTTTGCATTAGAAATAATGCAGCATTCTGAGCTGTTAAAGCAGACTAAAACTCACCACTCTTACAAGTGTGTAACGTCTTTTGCTTTTTCCCACAGAGTGTTTTTGTTGCAGAAACATTGGCAAGTTTCCACATTCCCTGTTTGAAATGCAGAGTCTGAACAAAGCAAACCTATGAACTCAGCTAAGTATCACAACCTCACGATAAGAACTTGAAGATTAAAACAGTGCTGTGAAACAGCTACGTAACCCATACATGCTCAAGTATAAAGTTGCATTCTAGTTCATACAAAAATACCAGGGATGCCCTGCATCAAACTTCAGTGTAAGAGTGTCCTGCCTTTCACATAAACCTGAATTATACTGTCGATGGCTAATTGTTGATCCTACATGCGTTCTCTTAACAATACACCTTGCAAATCATGGTCCAGGCCACAGCTAAAGTCCGGTGTGTCGTAATGGCACCTTTTAAACAAGAGGCCATGTCTGACAGTCCGCCCTTAGAACGGGTCCTTGTTGTGTCTGTACAGCGTTGTGGGGTCGTTTACCTGATCGGGAGACCTTGGTTGGTAATGTTCTCCTGTCCCAAATCGACAAGAAACCAGCCAGTGGCTTCCTCCGTTTATATTTGTATAATGCCACTGCACACGCAGGGTCACGTGTGTATTCAGTCTCTGTTCTTGTCATGTACAGCAGAAGCCTGAACCCCAAAGGACGAGCCAGTAGCTGCAACTCTGCACACCAGTGTGCTTCAGTGTCTGGAGGTTTTCAGGAAGGGAGGGCTATAATGAGTTGTGAAGTGACTGAACCTTTCTTCTGTTGGTCAACTGTGGGGGTCCACCTGTGGATGCAGGTACAATCGAAAAAGCGTTAAATGTAGTACCTCAATCAAACAAAGTAAAGCAACTATGAAGTTCTCTGCTCGTATCTGAAGGAGCAATGTGCAAAAATAACCACATACTTTTTACTGAGTCTGTATTGCTGTCATGACTAACCCTCTTCCTCCTGCAGAATTCATCACTAGCCCAAGTCTAACACACGTCAATCAAGCTCTTCTGAAGACAATATTTGGATGAGGTTGATTAGATTTGGAGATAACGCCTAAAGCATGTGTGTGTCCAGGAGTCCGACTGGTGAACATTTCAGTGTTGAAAGAGTCTAGATGATATTACCTTCTGTGCACTTAAGCCCAATCCAGCCGTTCAGACAAGAGCAACGTCCATTCCGGCTGTCACAGTCCGCTCCATTCTCACACTCGCAGCTCAGAGCACAGTCCGGCCCAAACTGGTTCAGTTTACAGTCTGACACGGATAAAGAAAAGGAGCAAAAGTAAATGCAAGAAAAGACCAAACCTAACACAATGAGGGAATGGTGTTCCGGCATAAGATCTTACCACTGTCGCACCTGAGCCCCGTTTTTCCTGAAGAGCACAGGCACCTGCCACTCACTGGGTCACACGGTGCCCCATCCACACAGTCACATGAGCGAGAACAGTTCTGACCAAACGTTCCCTGTTCACATTCTGAAAAACACGAGAGGGTTCTTTTCTTTTTACACACTCAATAAGAAGAATGTGCCTTTCTTATAAACAGGCTCATTTTACAGATTACCTGAGCTGTCAAAGCGGACAATGAAGAGACTTGCAGTGTTGACACTAAAGGATCTGCCCCCAGCAGTGACCACAGTCACCAACTATGAGTTCTCAATAGAGTTAATGGATACATTCATTCATTATCTGTAACTCTTATCCAGTTCAGGGTCGCGGTGGGTCCAGAGCCTACCTGGAATCATTGGGCACAAGGCAGGAACACACCCTGGAGGGGGCGCCAGTCCTTCACAGGGCAACACAGACATACACACACACACATATTCACTCACACACTCACACCTACGGACACTTTTGAGGCGCCAATCCACCTGCATCGTGTGTTTTTGGACTGTCGGAGGAAACCGGAGCACCGGGAGGAAACCCATGCGGACACAGGGAGAACACACCAACTCCTCACAGACAGTCACCCGGAGCGGGAATTGAACCCACAACCTCCAGGCCCCTGGAGCTGTGTGACTGTGACACCTACCTGCTGCGCCACCGTGCCGCCCTTAATGGATACACCAAAGTACAAAATTCATGCTTCAGTTATTATTAATTATGAAGTATGTTTAGCTCCGGTTTCCTCCCACAGTCCAAAAGCACACGTCGGTAGGTGGATTGGCGACTCAAAAGTGTCCGTAGGTGTGAGTGAATGTGAGTGTGTGTGTGTTGCCCTGTGAAGGACTGGCGCCCCCTCCAGGGTGTATTCCCGCCTTGCGCCCAATGATTCCAGGTAGGCTCTGGACCCACCGTGACCCTGAACTGGACAAGGGATACAGATAATGAATGAAAAGGAAGATGTAAAGAAACATGAGAAGAAGTAGCACTGAATCAAAGAGTCTCTGTGTGAGTCTGAAAGAAGTCCAGAGTCAGAAGACGATATACGTCTGAGATGATGAAATACAGTCTAAGACAGTGACTTGAAGTTCATATTGTGAATGATACACTAAATCTTTAATAACTTGGGCTCACTGTGCAGTTGGATCATCAATATAAACACTGACCAAGCACAAAACATGACTGATCTACTTCGTTAGAAGAAACATTGTTCTGATTAGTGTTTCGAGGTGTAGAAGTGTGACCTTTTTCGCAGCGTGCTCCTCTGTACCCTGCCGGACAGAAGCAGTGGCCGGTGCTCGGGTCACACACACCTCCGTTCACACAGTCACAGTGCTGCAGACACCGAAGTCCGTACAGACCTGCGGGACAAACTAAAAAACAAAAAGCAAACTTCCTGAAGGGCAACAAAGAAAGAACTCCCCTGTGGATACAGGGTGATTAACATCGGGCCCGAGGGTCCGAAACAGAGTGAGTGTGTGACAGAGGCTCACCGTGCTCACAGCTGTGTCCATAGTAGCCCGGTCCACACTGGCAGCTTCCTGTCACCCTGTCACAAGTGCTGTTGTGCTGACACATACATTCCAGCATGCAGTTCGGACCGTACCATCCCTCAGGACACACTACCACACGCGCACACACAGGTTACAAACAGTTACACCAGCAATCCTGCTCATTAAATAACCCAGCACTCTTCCCAGGTTGGAAAATATGGAAGAGCATGAAGCCAGCAGGTTTCATCATTCAGGGTTAAGAATTATTCATAAGAGCTTCTAATAAAACAAGCAGGGGTGCATCAACATGAGAACGGTGAGGGCAATGACAATATCCAGAATTTTTAATGATACGTCGACCAAAGGTGGTTTATAAAAAATCTATGATATAAATTCAAACCAGATTCAATGGCACAATAATTTATAGAGTTACAAAATGAGATATTAGCAAAAAATCTGCAAATTCTGATATCACTGTACGTCCCAAAGAAGGGAAAAAACTAAGCAGACATCCTCACTACAGCAGCTGAGGTGTTCCTTCTTCTCAGCTCTCTTTGGTTTAGTGTGTAATAGGTATTTCACAAAATCACAAGACAGTGAGTGGCTGACCTTTCTCACAGTGGAGTCCTGTAAAGCCCAGTCCACACGTGCAGTTCCCAGAGACAGAGTCACACAGACCCCCGTTACTGCAGTTACAGCGCTCAGAGCAATCTACCCCAAACCAGCCTGAAGCACAGTCTACGAACACACACACACACATCTGACTCCATCCTGCAAAGAACTAAAGCACATGTTCCATATTTTTGTTGTTGTTTGTAGTTTCCTGACATTGAACCAACCTTGTCCACAGTCTTCTCCTCGGTGCCCAGGGGAGCACACACATCTACCCGTCACCGGGTCAGCCCTTGCCCCATCACCACAGAGGGCCACATGGGCACAGTCCTGCCCATAGGTCCCAGCAGGACACGCTGCAGAAAAAGAAAACAGTAGAAGGGAGATTTATTATGGCTTACTGTGAGTATAGAGAACTCGGCACACACCTGATCTGATCCATACACCTGGGTAATGAGTTCCATCTTCAGTGTAAGAAAAAAATTCTTACACTGTGTTCCTCTCGTTCTCACAATAGGATGATAATCATTACCCAGATGTTGTCACTGTAAGAACATTATGCAGTATTTCTATTTTCCAATTATATGCTCTGCCATTTTTTAAGCCCCCAGGAAAATGGTGGTAATTTTTGCACAATGCCTTCCTTTAAAAGCTCTGCAACTGCACTCTGAGAACTCGCTGTTTTTATCAGGACTTACTGGTGTTGCACTGAGCTCCTATAAAGCCAGGTGGGCATTCACAGGTTCCTGTGGTGGCCCGACACATGCCGTCATTCAGACACTGGCACTGCCTTTCACAGTTTGAACCATAGCGCCCCCTCTCACACGCTGAAATTAAACACATACGATTAAATAATTAACTTTATGTCCAACAGAAAAATTACAATCCACAACAGTAAAGTGGGATTTTACCAAGATTGCACTTTGGTCCTCTGTATCCTGGAGCGCAGTAGCACTCTCCTGACACTGGGTGGCACAACTGATTCCTCTCAGAGCACTGACAGACCTCATTACAGTTGAGTCCGTAAGTGCCAGACAGACAGGCTAGGAATAAAAAAGATAAATAAATAAGCATAAAATAAGCCGTGCTACAGTAAATGACCACAACATTAAAGACACATTACAAAGTCACCTCCTGTACCAGCTCTGGTTCTCAAAGTCATTCACACACTCACT
Organism: Hoplias malabaricus; assembly: GCF_029633855.1. Classification (NCBI taxonomy): domain Eukaryota; kingdom Metazoa; phylum Chordata; class Actinopteri; order Characiformes; family Erythrinidae; genus Hoplias; species Hoplias malabaricus. Next base: position 24,376,432 of record NC_089804.1, on the reverse strand, counting down.
TTTTTCACAGCCGTTTCCAGCGAAGCCTGGTGGACAGCCGCACTCTCCACTGATATGGTGACAGGAAGTGCCCTGTGGGCAGGTGCACAGCTCAGCACAATCCTTACCGTATGTACCGGGCAAACAGGCTGATGGAAAAGCAAAAAGTATAACCATCACTCAGGAACTGGATATTACGCTGGTTTCAGCATGTTCCATTATACAGTGGACTGCCATAAAGTTCATAACGTGTATCTCCCTTTTTGTGGATTTTCAGAACACAGGCTGTCCTTCACATTGTGCTTAAACATCATTAATGAGCCAACAGAAATTCATTCATTCATTATCTGTAACCCTTCTCCAGTTCAGGGTCACGGTGGGTCCAGAGCCTACCTGGATTGGGCGCAAGGCGTGAATACACCCTGGAGGGGGCGCCAGTCCTTCACAGGGCAATACACACATATTCACTCACACCTACGGACACTTTTGAGTTGCCAATCCACCTACCGACGTGTGTTTTTGGACTGTGGGAGGAAACCGGAGCACCCGGAGGAAACCCATGCAGACACAGGGAGAACACACCACACTCCTCACAGACAGTCACCCGGAGGAAACCCACGCAGACACAGGGAGAACACACCACACTCCTCACAGACAGTCACACGGAGCGGGACTCGAACCCACAACCTCCAGGTCCCTGGAGCTGTGTGACTGCGACAACTACCTGCTGCACCACCGTGCCGCCCCCCAACAGAAATCACAGGAATAAAATCTTTTTACATTCTCTTCAATTGAAAGTTCAGAAGGTTTCTATCCTTCTCCAGTAAGTTGCTATTTTGGGAGTTACATGTCTTTTACTTGGACAGTGAGGATCTGTAGTTTAACATCAGCTGTAAAAGACTAGAACGTAAATGAATGCAAATTGGTATTATGGGCTGTAGAGGCAGCTGGTTAATGGATGAACTGACCTTTATCACAGTGAGCTCCTCTCCAGCCTGGAGGACACATGCAGGTTCCTGTAACATGGTGACAGGGAGCAGTGTGCTCACACTGGCACTGTTCCTCACAGCCCTGTCCAAACCACCCTGGTGCACATGCTAATGAGACAGAGTGCAGCAAACAAAAAAAATCATTCCTATACCCTTGTTATATTTGGTCATTTCCCACTCGGAACAAACTGCTAAATTTTATCTTAGGTAAGGTAGTGGTAGTGTAGGCTAAGGTAGTGAACAAGCTACAATTAAAAATGCCATTCCCTTTCTATTCAACAAGGTAGAACCAAGACGTTTTCAGAACGGAGGTTGTGTATGTTTCACACACACGATGACGGACATCTCAAAAAGAATATTCTGTAACTTCTTCTGTCAAAACCATGGTGTTACCTTCCTCGCAGCGCTCTCCAGTCCAGCCGGGCCCACACACACACCGTCCAGTCCGTCTGTCACACTGGCCTTCATTCTCACACTCACACTTCTGCTGGCAGTTTGTCCCGAAACGTCCCACAGCACACTCTGAAGACACAGAAGTGTCAGGAAACCAAACGGAATAAATGGCATTTTGATATACTCCAACGTTGGGGTTCACATTAACTGTCAGCTTCAAAGAACAAATTACCCAAAGCCAGAGCACAAGCTGATAACTAATTAAACTTACTTATGTGAGTAAACTTGGGCCTAAACATTTCACAGCATGAGAAACAGGGCATTTCCTGCCGCGTGGGCTTCATTAGTCTGCTCCTGCTGAAACGTGAGTAATCTGACACCCTAGAGCTTCAGTGTAGAGGGTTATGATGTGAGTGTGGAAGGAAAGGTGAGGTTTTATGGGGCAGAAACAGAAGGTAGCTGAGCTTGAGGAGGTCTAGAAGACCGTCTCCAGTCCCCACTGCTGCTGAATGTCTGCCACAGGAGCTAACAAGCTGCCAAAGACCAGCAGGAGACAAAACAAATTATGTCAGAACCGAGAGCCATGGCGGCTAATTTGCTTCCTGAATAAGAGGCAGCTGCGCTGACCACAGCAGATCCAAACAAGCTACAAGGTTATGATTTTCCAGAGCTGGGCAACGAAGCCCAGTCAAAAGCTTGCTTTGACATTCGCAGTAGCTCTAAATGTTCTGTTAATTTAACACCGTAATTATTCTGACTGGACGCAAGAGCCTTAAAAGTACTGTATTTATTTAAATCAAATTAAAGCCTAGAGGTAAGAGAGCAGCAGCATCTGCTCTGAAACTGAAAGCTCGGTCGTACAGAAGAAGCACTTGATCAAACCCAGAACACAACCTAAGTGCTTTCTAGCTTTGGGCGCTAAAAACTTTCCTTTCACTGAGACTCACCCAGTTCGCAGGCTGTCCCTGTCCAGCCACTGGAGCATGAACAGCGTCCACTGATGTGGTCACATGAGCCGACATTCTGGCACAGACACCGCTGGCTGCAGTCCACTCCAAATGATCCCTCTGGGCATTCTGAGAGAGCAAAAAACCACAGTGTTTTCACATTTGCTTTGATAAACGAGAGACTGCTTCACTTGAATGCACAGCCTATTTAGCATTGTTATCTACCAATGTCCGACTGGCTTCGCTCAAACTAGTTACTCACTTTGGGAGCAATTTGGACCTGTCCACCCTGCTGTACACACACACTGACCACTGGCTGCATGGCAGCGCTCACTGTTCAAGCAAAAGCAGGTCTGGGAACAGCCGTCACCATAGAAGCCAATAGGGCAAGCTGTATGGAGTAAAGAGAGAGCAAAAACACTTTATAACACGACCTGTCCTTTAGAGTGCGTTTTCCCGGTACTTATCGTGTAACATGCCTCGTTTTAGAGCGTACTTTCCTGCTATTTACCGTTTAGCGTCTCCATAATGAGTACAAAACACTGAGCGGTTCTTAATTGAGATTCATTTACAGCGAGTAACATTTGGGGGCTTTGAATTAAGTACTGTGTGTGTAAGTGTGTGCTTACTCTGGTTACAGTTTGGACCCAGCCAGCCTGCTGGACACACACATTCACCAGTCATGTGATCACAGCGTCCACCATTCAGACACACACACTTCTGCTGACAGTCCAACCCAAAGAAACCCTGTGGACATTCTGAAAAACACGTGGAGAAATAAAAATTTTTTAATGATATTTCAGGAGGCTTCGATTAGAAATAGATTACAGTTTGCAACTCACGTTTTTCACAGAATGTTCCGGTCCAGCCCACCTCGCAGGTACAGGCTCCGCTCACATGGTCACACGATGCTTCGTTGTCACACTGGCAGCGCTGCATACAGTCCAGGCCAAAAAAGCCATCTGGGCATTCTGAGAAAGAATGATAAAAGAACAGATTAAAATAAGATGAGTACAACAGAGAAGCAGCATGAGGGGTAATCAGACTCCAAATGGAAGTACAGTGTCAGGAAGAATATTAGTAGTGCTTCCCAAAGACTTTTCAAGAAGAAGAAATCTAGCCGTTCACTCACAGCACCTTTATTGGGGGGGGGAACATTCGTAAAATATCCCCTAGCCGTACCACCCAGTGACACCCATCCAGCTCACTCACTCTGCTCACAGTGTACTCCTGTAAAGCCAGGTTCACAATTACAGCGGCCTGTCACAGCATCACAGCTACCATCAGTGTTCCTACAGTCACACACTCTCGCGCAGTCCTGTCCCCAGTGCCCTGTGTCACATGCTGTCAGAAGAAGAAGCACAAGGGGGAAAAAAATCAAAAAGGCTGACGCATCCTCATGTTTTACAAACTACGACCACAGAATGACAAAGATCAATCGAGCCTCGGGTCTGAGAGACACCTTTCAGGAAAAGCTTAGCTAATGCTAGTTATATGAGCTAATATGTGGAGGTACCTTTCTTGCAGTTGTGTCCAGTCCAGCCTGGAGCACAGGCGCAGCGGCCAGTTACAGGGTGGCATCGTCCACTGTTCTCACACACACATTTTACCTGGCAGCCTTGACCGAAACGGCCAACTGGACACACTGCACACACAAACAAAAACAACAGCTTACATCTTCTTGCGCTAGTTTGTTCAACACATCTTTTACTCCAAACACAGCTTAATCAATAATCCAAGTCCTTGTTAATGTCTTACAGATGCTTCTTTAGTTTAGCACTGACTACAAGGAGCTTATGAGGAAGCTTATAGTCAGTTATCACTAACACTACAAGCCTGTGATCAAAATACAGTCTTCAATGTAAATACGACACTGGTTTATCATTGAAGACTGTTAATTGTAATTTGATATAGTTTTTATAGCTAACAGTACATCATACAGCGTCAGAAACATGTCCCACGCTAAACCTGTCCATGTTCACGTACGAAAAACTAGGTACCGATTCAAATATTAGAGACAATGAAGATGTACTCACAGTTCTGACAGAGTCTGCCCATGTATCCAGGAGGACACAAGCAAGTACCGTTGTTTTTATCACACACGCCTCCATTTTCACAGAGTGGACATGTCTCCGTACAGTCCACTCCCCACTGCCCCGCAGGACACTCTGAGGAAGAAAGGCCAGAAACAGCGGTAAAAGCGGGTAAGAGAAGCTTCACCCGAGGGTTAACCTTCCTTCTTCATCAACAATTTAAAGAACATTCATTCATTCATTCATTATCTGTAAGCGCTTATCCAGTTCAGGTTCGCGGTGGGTCCAGAGCCTACCTGGAATCATTGGGCGCATGGCGGGAATACACCCTGGAGGGAGCGCCACAGGGCAACACAGACACACACACACACACACACACACGTACGGACACTTTGGAGTCGCCAATCCACCTACCAACATGTGTTTTTGGACTGTGGGAGGAAACCCACGCGGACACAGGGAGAACACACCACACTCCTCACAGACAGTCACCCGGAGCGAGAATTGAACCCACAACCTCCAGGTCCCTGGAGCTGTGTGACTGCGACACTACCTGCTGCTCCACCGTGCCATCATTTAAAGAACACCTGATTAGAATTCACACACTTTTCATTTAAACTACTGCTATTTAAAAACGTCACAAGGACCTAAACTGTGTAGAATACAATCTCACCTTTCTCACACTTATTACCCATCAGCCCTGCAGGACATCGGCACCGACCAGTCACTTTATCACATGGGGCCCCGGAACAGTCACAAGACTGCGAGCAGCCAATCCCAAACTTCCCAGCTGCACAATCTGGGAATGTCATCACAGCATTAGAGTGTAATCGTGTAGCCCTTAGGAGTTGAAACTTAATTAAATGGAAATAAATCTCGACTGGAAACCCACCGTCATCACAGTTTTCTCCCGTCTTTCCGGCTGGACACTGCTGCTGACACGCCCCGGTCACATGATCGCACATGGAGCCGGACGGACAGGAACACTTCTTCTCGCACCCTTGGCCATAAAACCCTGCATCACACTCTGCAGAAAATACACACCACAGCTGTGTGATTACGTCTTTTATCATTCATTTTGTGTCAATTCTTCCTCTGAAACTTCCTTTTATTAGAAATCTCCTATTCTCATCAAAGTCATGTTTATAACATGAGGGCACTTATGGTCCCCCGAGGATCGTACTCTGACCTTCTTCACAATTGTCGCCACGGTAACCAGGTTTGCAGATGCAGCTGCCGTGTCGACGGTGACATTCCACTGTGTTTTTCTGAACGCATTTACACTCCTCCGAGCATCCGGCCCCAAACACCCACCTAGGACAAGCTGCTCGTGCCAGGAGAGTGATGCAGAATAATTAAACCACAGCGAAACAGAAGATACAGGTGTGACTTGTGTAGTCACAACATACAAAACAACCAAAACAAACCAAGGTTGTTGCAGAGACTGCAGATATCAAGCAGTTAGAATGAGGCTATATGTGTTGGTCAGACTCACGCAGGTGACAAAATCTCCCGTAGAGTCCTGGGTCACACAAACAGGCTCCATACGTGCGGTGGCAGCGGCCATTGTTGGCACAGTTGCACTTCTTGTTACAGAGCTTCCCGTACAGGCCTTTAGGACAGCCTGGGGAACACACATCCATTCTGTCAGTGTTTATTCATGATTTAAATGTTATTAGCAGTTTAACCCATTCTTCCCAGGCTGTTTTCAAAAGTAAAAACCCTACCCTGCAAACCACTCCTCCAGTTTTCTTTGTATTCAGTGTATTTTTAAAAAAAAAAATCTAAAATCATACCCAAATAATCAAATAACACATCTCTGAGAACCCAGTGAAACTCATTGTAGCTCTAAACTCTTGTAGCTTAGAGCTTTTTTCAGTGCGCACTGACCGTCCTGGCAGAGGTCTCCACTGACCCCTGGTGGACAGCGACAGCTCCCAGTCACTGGATCACACACTCCTCCGTTCTGACATTTACAGCTGAAGGAGCAGTTCCGTCCAAACCAGCCGTCTGGACAAGCTGCATCAGAAATATATAATCATTTTTTCATTTGTAGCAGAGATGTGTGAGACACTTGCATTCGTTTGAAAAACCTTCCCATATTATTATATAGTAATAAAATGTACCATAAAATTAAAGAAAAATGAACACACTTCAGGGTGTGTCCTGCTCTCTTCTACTTGTGATTGTGCAAAATTCCTTTTCAGACACTCACTTTGGTTGCAAATTATTCCTGTCCATCCGTCCAGACAGTCACAGCCACTTCTTTGGGTATTACACACACCTCCATTTACACAGTCCTCACAGGTCAAACTGCAGTCAAAGCCGAAGGTGTCATTCAGACACACTAAAGACAGAGAGAGAGAGACGGTGAGAGAGAAAGAGAAAGAGAGAGATAGACAATGAGACAGAGAGTGAGACAGAGAGAGAGATAGACAGTGAGAAAAAAGAACGAGAGAGAGAGATAGACAATGAGAGAGACAGAGACAGTGAGACAGAGAGAGAGAGAGAGAGACAGAGAGAGTGAGTGAGAAAGAGAGAGAGAGATAGACAGTGAGAGAGAGAGAGACAATGAGAGAGAAGTTTATTATCTTTCAAGCATCAACTAAGTCAAACTACAACAAATTCTACTGAAACTTCTTCCGACTTATATTTTTTCCCCTCCTCCATTTTAAAATGCAAGAGGAATCCATGTCTAACCAAAACCATGTCTAACCAAATTTCTCGGCCAGTGTGCTCTCTGCTCGCAGCTCGCTGATCTCCTCCTCATAGTCATCAAAGCGCTCCAGAGACTCGTATTCCTGCAGGACCGCCAGCTGTGGCCTGGGCCTCTCCACCACTGGACCACCATCCAGGACTTCAGCTGCTCCTCCTAACGCTGGAATCACAGAGACACTTACTAACTGCTGAACTGTCATGTGTGCTATCGTGTCTGGTGTGTGTGTGTGTGTGTGTGTTTGAGAATTGATATCTCGGCACAGAGCTGAGCTACTCACAGACGCAGGAGCGGCGGTCCTCAGCCAGACGGTGACCTCGTCCGCAGAAACACTGGAAAGATCCAGCGCTGTTCTGACACGTGTGATCACAGCCTCCGTTCTCAGCCTGACACTCGTCTATATCTGCGCTCACAGTCAAAGCCATCAGCCGTCATCACGCAGCTCTACGACTATCTGACATTTCTACAGGTTTTCACACAGAGGGCTGTATACACAGGGTACTTCAATGATGTAACTACAATATCATATTTCTCCACTTGAATAATATTAATCTAATATCTGCGTTTCCGTAGAGCAGCTTCCTTACTTTTGAGTATTTTAAGTACCACAGAATATAAATATATATGGTCTCAGGTGTGAGTGTTATATCAGAATGCAACACACCATCACAGCTACATCCATCCACACTGAGCCGGTAGCCAGCAGCACAGTAGCACTCGTAGCCTCCTGGGTAGTTTGTGCAGTCCTGCTCACAGCAAGAGCTTCCATCCACACACTCATCTAAGTCTAACATACACACACACACACACACACACACACACACACACACACACAGAGAGAGAGAGAGAGAATTTCAGGGCAATACCTCAGAAACTATACCCAAAGGAACTGAGGGTACTAAACTGTATTCTTTACCGATACATGTTTTCAGGTCCTCGTCGAGCTGGTAGCCCTGATTACAGCTGCAGACCGGGCCGCTGGTGGAGTGCTGACAGTGGTGTGAACAGCCACCATTATTCACCTCACAGCTGTTCACAATCTCCATCTCGATCCCTGACATTGACACACAGACACGCAACAGTCCAACAACGCAAACTGGGAAGCTACGTCCAGATTTACAGGATTATAAATAGTGTAAAAAGTAGGATGAAATATTTTTAACTCATTTTGAACATGCAGTTGTGCACTGTGCAGACAGACTCTGTAGAGAGTAAACTCACGATAACACTGTTTCCCATCTGCTCCCAGCTCATAGGCAGCATTACACACACAAACATAGGAGCCTCTGGTGTTCCGACAGCCATGGGTACACTCCGCCTGACCCGTCTGACACTCGTCGATATCTGAAATGCACAATGCATATGTCATAAAGCCAAATTTTAGGGCGGTTCAACAGGGGGAACATAAATGGCCTTCAGGTTTATAAAATGTTTTGTATGAAGTCATCAGGTTGGCAGCAGAGAGGGAATGAAAAAACAAACCCAACCAACTGAAAAGAGGTACAGAGGGCCTAGAACAGCAGAAACACACACGTCTTGTGATTCATTGATTTGAGGTGGAAATTGAATTTTGGGGCGGCACGGTCGTGCAGCAGGTTAGTGTCACAGTCACAGAGCTCCAAGGTCCTGGAGGTTGTGGGTTCGAGTCCCGTTCCGGGTGACTGTCTGTGAGGAGTGTGGTGTGTTCTCCCTGTGTCTGTGTGGGTTTCATCCGGGTGACTGTCTGTGAGGAGTGTGGTGTGTTCTCCCTGTGTCTGTGTGGGTTTCATCTGGGTGACTGTCTGTGAGGAGTGTGGTGTGTACTCCCTGTGTCTGCGTGGGTTTCTTCCGGGTGACTGTCTGTGAGGAGTGTGGTGTGTTCTCCCTGTGACTGTGTGGGTTTCTTCCGGGTGACTGTCTGTGAGGAGTGTGGTGTGTTCTCCCTGTGTCTGTGTGGGTTTCTTCCGGGTGACTGTCTGTGAGGAGTGTGGTGTGTTCTCCCTGTGTCTGTGTGGGTTTCTTCCGTGTGACTGTCTGTGAGGAGTGTGGTGTGTTCTCCCTGTGTCTGTGTGGGTTTCTTCCGGGTGACTGTCTGTGAGGAGTGTGGTGTGTTCTCCCTGTGTCTGTGTGGGTTTCTTCCGGGTGACTGTCTGTGAGGAGTGTGCTGTGTTCTCCCTGTGTCTGTGTGGGTTTCTTCCGGGTGACTGTCTGTGAGGAGTGTGGTGTGTTCTCCCTGTGTCTGTGTGGGTTTCTTCCGGGTGACTGTCTGTGAGGAGTGTGCTGTGTTCTCCCTGTGTCTGTGTGGGTTTCTTCCGGGTGACTGTCTGTGAGGAGTGTGCTGTGTTCTCCCTGTGTCTGTGTGGGTTTCTTCCGGGTGACTGTCTGTGAGGAGTGTGGTGTGTTCTCCCTGTGTCTGTGTGGGTTTCTTCCGGGTGACTGTCTGTGAGGAGTGTGCTGTGTTCTCCCTGTGTCTGTGTGGGTTTCTTCCGGGTGACTGTCTGTGAGGAGTGTGGTGTGTTCTCCCTGTGTCTGCGTGGGTTTCTTCCGGGTGACCGTCTGTGAGGAGTGTGGTGTGTTCTCCCTGTGTCTGCGTGGGTTTCTTCCGGGTGACCGTCTGTGAGGAGTGTGGTGTGTTCTCCCTGTGTCTGCGTGGGTTTCTTCCGGGTGACTGTCTGTGAGGAGTGTGGTGTGTTCTCCCTGTGTCTGCGTGGGTTTCTTCCGGGTGACCGTCTGTGAGGAGTGTGGTGTGTTCTCCCTGTGTCTGCGTGGGTTTCTTCCGGGTGACCGTCTGTGAGGAGTGTGGTGTGTTCTCCCTGTGTCTGTGTGGGTTTCTTCCGGGTGACTGTCTGTGAGGAGTGTGGTGTGTTCTCCCTGTGTCTGTGTGGGTTTCTTCCGTGTGACTGTCTGTGAGGAGTGTGGTGTGTTCTCCCTGTGTCTGCGTGGGTTTCCTCTGGGTGCTCCGGTTTCCTCCCACAGTCCAAAAACACACGTTGTGTGTGTGAGTGTGAGTGTGTGTGTTTCCCTGTGAAGGACTGGCGCCCCCTCCAGGGTGTATTCCCGCCTTGCGCCCAATGATTTCAGGTAGGCTCCGGACCCACCGCGACCCTGAAATGGATAAGCGCTTACAGATAATGAATGAATGAATTTAATTTTGGATCTCTAGGTTGCAATATTGAATAATGCATGACCTTGGTTTGTGTCAGAACATTCTATCTCATATCTAATTCTCATTCTATAATGTATAACAAACATAAACTACTGATTTATTGTGTATATTCCCCTACTGTGTAAATTAAGGATTGCTGTTTCACAGCTCTAATAAAACAATCCAATTTGGAATTAATTTGAAAGTTGATGATTTACTGAATCTTGAAGAATATTGTAATCAATATGAATTAATGCCAAATGTTCATCCTTAGATAAAGACCTATGGATGTCGTCATGACTGCTGTGTACAGACAGAAGTATAAAAGCTAATATACCATAGACATATATCTGCAGTATATCGGGTCAGTGCACAGAAACCTAAAGGAGCTCCAAGCCTACATCATGCCACTACTACAATCCCAGCCCTTCTTTTACCTTCACAGGTTTTTCCATCCTCTGCCAGAGTGTAGCCTGGACTGCAGCTACAGCGTGACTTCCCTCCATCGCTGTGGCACTCCTGAGAACATCCTCCATTCCCAACTGCACATGGATCTGTCACTGAAGAGACCAAAACACAAAGAGTGGAAGTAAAAACCCATACATAGCCCCAGAGGCTGGACACTAAATGTGCATCCAAATGTCTTATGCATTCAACTACAGGTGTCAGTGCCTTTAAAGCGGACGTTGGTTGTGATCAATTAAGCATAGCCCTTAACTGCTTTGTGCTTGATCTGATTCGAATCTGCCAGGTCCTAACAGACAATAACCTGGGTTTATAAACAACCTTGATGTTAGTGCACATCATCATCATCTTCTTTTCCGCTCCTCCATTTCAGGGTCGCGGTTATTAGAGCACATTTAATTTTAATACGAGTCTGAGAGCAAAAACCAGTTACACTGAGGAATGTCTGCCTAGCTGCTAGAGTCGGAAAACTGTACACTACGCCATTTTTATTACACTCTTTAGTGACTGGCAGTGAGACATGTCTATAAATTCACAGCTAAAGAAAACAAACTGTCAGACTGCCTGAAAAGTTTGAAAATGATGCAAAAGGTTTAGATTACAAAGTTCCCCTCAAACCCCTGAAAGTAAACAGCAAACTTGGAAACCTCACTAGTGCAGAGATTCTAAAGCAAGATTTCTCCAAAGTTTCATGGCACATGATGTCACTTCCTAAAAATCCAAGTCTGGGGTTTAAAGCAGTTGGCAGCACCAACTTATCTTTCTAGGCTTCAGCGCTAAAGCAAGACTTGTTTCCTCCAACAGTCTGTTACATCTGCAGCTGAGGGTTGATTACGGCAGGAAACAGGTAATGGCAGGTAATGGAGCTTACCGTTTTCTACTTCTTCTATATCATTCATTCATTCATTATCTGTAACCACTTATCCAGTTCACTCACACACTCACACCTACGGACACTTTTGAGTCGCCAATCCATCTACCAACGTGTGTTTTTGGACTGTGGGAGGAAACCCGAGCACCTGGAGGAAACCCACACAGACACAGGGAGAACACACCACACTCTTCACAGACAGTCACCCGGAGGAAACCCACGCAGACACAGGGAGAACACACCACACTCCTCACAGACAGTCACCCGGAGGAAACCCACGCAGACACAGGGAGAACACACCACACTCCTCACAGACAGTCACCCGGAGGAAACCCACGCAGACACAGGGAGAACACACCACACTCCTCACAGACAGTCACCCGGAGGAAACCCACGCAGACACAGAAAGAACACACCACACTCCTCACAGACAGTCACCCGAAGGAAACCCACGCAGACACAGGGAGAACACACCACACTCCTCACAGACAGTCACCCGGAGGAAACCCACGCAGACACAGGGAGAACACACCACACTCCTCACAGACAGTCACCCGGAGGAAACCCACGCAGACACAGAAAGAACACACCACACTCCTCACAGACAGTCACCCGAAGGAAACCCACGCAGACACAGGGAGAACACACCAACTCCTCGCAGACAGTCACCCGGAGCGGGACTCGAAACCACAACCTCCAGGCCCCTGGAGCTGTGTGACAGCGACACTACCTGCTGCACCACCGTGCCGCCTTCTTCTATATCAGTATATTTTTATTGTGCTTCTCTTTCTCTCAAATCTCCGTTTCATAATTCCCCACTCCATCAAATGTCAACCTATCCCCTAACAGAAAAGCAGGAAATTGAAATGAAGAACCAATTCATTCATCGCTTGCTCACGGCACCAGTATTCCTCACATTTCATCCGTCAAACTGGCAGTTCACAAATCACATATGAGAAGCCAAGGCCTAAACCCTGCTCTTTACTAGAAAACAATCATGAAAATGATTGAAAAGTGACACGCTGAGGGTGCGGATGGAAACTGGACATGGAATAGTTTCACAGATAAAGTGGACACACACTCACAGGTGCAGTGCTTGCCGTCCTCAGCGAGTGTGTAGTTTGGTCGACAGCGACACTGGAAGTGAGCTGCTGTCTGCTGGACACAGTAGTGCTCACATCCTCCGTTTCCAACACTGCAGGAGTGGACAGCTACTCACACACACACACAAAAACACACACACAGTTGTCAATATCCACACATATATATCCACAGTGAGAGAGGTTCAGAGGTTCACAGTCAGAAGTGTTCAGTTATTAATCATTTCCCCTAAGCTGAGATTTCCTGTACTTGTTTTAATCGCCCTATTTCAAAAGGGAAGCAACTTTAGAAACGGATCCAACACAAACTGATTCAGGAACCTGTACAAAATAGCTCTCCATTACACAATTACAGATCCATCCCTAGTGAGTCTGCAGCTGAATAACTACAAACTGAAGTTGGAGGTCACTCGTCTGATTAAAGAATGACAAGACACTGACTGTAACAGACAAAGTTCCCTAATCCTCTCCCTGTTCTCTTCCTGTCTCTGGAGAGAGAGACCGTGGGAAGGTGAAATTGTTAGAAATTGCACTGATATTTTGTGCATGAGGCAGGTGTGGATTCAATAACATGTTCCTGATCTACCAGCAAAGTGAGAAGAATCTGAATTTTTTCTTTTTTTTCTTCAAAATTTGACACTGTAAAGTTCTTTCAGGTCACCAATGACAATGGTATTAATCATGTTTATTTACACAGGGCGCTGAAAGGATGAACGCACCATCCTGCCTACACGTACTCTTAGACATGCTTTACACCAGCTCTGTTATTAGACACAAAGTTTATATATCAGTGAGTGCAGTTTCTCTTACCGAGGCAGGTGCGTCCGTCCACATGCAGACGGAAGCCAGGGTTACACTGACAGTGGTAGGAGCCTCTACTGTTCACACACTTATGCTGACAGCCTCCGTTATGAACCAGGCACTCATCAATGTCTGCAGAGAAAAGATAAATACAAACAATAATCCAGCAAAAAAAGAGTAACATTAAAACATTCAGGGTTGTGGTGGGTCCAGAGTCTACCTGGAATCATTGGGCGCAAGGCGGGAATACACCCTGGAGGGGGCGCCAGTCCTTCACAGGGCAACACACACACATTCACTCACACTTTTGAGTCGCCAATCCACCTACCAACATGGTGTCTGGACTGTGGGAGGAAACCGGAGCACCCAGAGGAAACCCACGTAGACACAGGTAGAACACACCACACTCCTCACAGACAGTCACCCGGAGCAGGAATCGAACCCACGACCTCCAGGTCCCTGAAGCTGTGTGACTGCGACACTAACCTGCTGCACCACTGTGCCGCCCCCAGTTTAAAATATATTTAATATAAATATTTTTTTATGTATAATTTTAAACTCAATCCTTTAAACCTTATTATAGATCATATAAACTGTAACAATATAAAATTTACATCCTGACACACAACTGAAAGCACAAGCTCTCACTACAGTTTTTAGAGATAAAATCTGTGTAATTTGACCACCATTACAATAAAATCTAATCATTGCAAACAGAGAAAGACTACCACATCTGCTGTGCAAAATATGGAATACATCAGGCACAGACTCACACAGCACCGACTACATCATCAGATCAGTTTGAAAGCCTTTAGATGAATTCAGATCACTCCGCTGTAAATTGAATGTGAAGAGGAGGCTGATTAGTGACATCATGAATTCGTCTCACTGAGAATGCATTCCATTCAAACAGCCGATATGATTAAAAACAATTGAAAAAAGGGCTTCTTGGTTTTCTTGGTAGCTGGCAACACTGTAAACTGGCTCTGGCTCAGTACTTTATTCATGCCTCATTGAGGAGTCAAAATGTTGCTAATAGTTTTATGACTTTCAAAGCAGACTCCCACTGAGATCAGAGCTAATCAGGCCATGCTCCATTTACCTGGACATTGTCATTCTGCTGGCACTGAACTGAGATCAGATTTAAACAAGCAATGCCTCATTTACAAAGGCAGCATTGCTGCATAACTGCAGTTTGACAAGTTTCCCAGGACTTCTGCAAACAAACATGTCTTAAACGGACTATGGCATTAAAACTAACAAAAGAAAAATATACATGCTTCAAATGTCCTTTCCCAAAGTGTCCAGATAAATAATCACATTACCATTGGCAAGTTCAGGGAGACTACGAAGGCATGATGAAATCACACTTCTATTTGTGTTGCTAGATACCAGGCGTGTATCAGCACTAGACAGATGTAAAGATTTTGCCAATATTTCAAACTAACATCCATCCATCATCTGTAAGCGCTTATCCAGTTCAGGGTCACGGTGGGTCCAGAGTCTACCCAGAATCATTGGACGCAAGGCAGGAATACACCCTGGAGGGGGCGCCAGTCCTTCACAGGGCAACACAGACACTCGCACGTTCACCTACAAACGTCTGTTTTTGGACTATGGGAGGAAACCGGAGCCCCCGGAGGAAACCCACACAGACACAGGGAGAACACACCACACTCCTCACAGACAGTCACCCGGAGGAAACCCACGCGGACACAGGGAGAACACACCACACTCCTCACAGACAGTCACCCGGAGGAAACCCACGCAGACACAGAGAGAACACACCACACTCCTCACAGACAGTCACCCGGAGGAAACCCACGCGGACACAGGGAGAACACACCACACTCCTCACAGACAGTCACCCGGAGGAAACCCACGCAGACACAGAGAGAACACACCACACTCCTCACAGACAGTCACCCGGAGGAAACCCACACAGACACAGGGAGAACACACCACACTCCTCACAGACAGTCACCCGGAGGGAACCCATGCAGTCAGAAAGTCATTTTTATAAGTTTTATTTTATGAGCTGTGCTGACATTGCTAAATGTATTTAAAAAAATTAAAAAATCCTAAATCTGCATCCCTGAAAAGCACATCCACTATTAACACTTTTGGACACGGTGAACTTCTTCTACAACCTCCACGCCTAGAGTTCTAGACATTTTCTTGTCTTTTGTTGTGTCAGTTCTCATTAATTGCATTCACAGTGAAATGACACCACGTTCAATGTTGAAGAGAGAGAGAAAAACAATTTGAAGACCATTGGACCAGAGGACCATTCAGAACAGCTCCATAAATGTGCCGGCAAAATGCCAGTACAGATACCTGAGCCCTTCCAGGACATGCCCCTTGCTGCCAGAGTTCTCTAGAGTGAACTGTATGTTCTCCAAAATGGCTTGTTAAAACAAATAATTAAAAATGGCAAAAATAGGCAAATCATGTGACAAACAGCTGTGAACATATTTGGATTCAAACCTCATTAAAGTGACTTGCAAAAGCCAATGACCAAAAATCTGCACCTGTTAGAGGCTCACCTGTTGTGCCCATTACTCATGGTGTACTAATACAAACAGCTGACACAAAACACACCATGAAATGCAGTGAGCTGGAATCAATTCTTCTAAAAGCATCTGTTACTGTTTCAAAGTTACTGATGTCACTTCAATATCATGCTCTCGCTGTCCGTTTTCTGATTGTAACATAAACAAACCCTCTCTTCATGAAGACCAAACAAAAGAGCAGATTTGGTCCAGACTCTCTGAGGTAATAAATGGCCGTCTTTCCCGACGTCCAGGGTTTCTCACTCGTTTGGCGAAGCAGCGAGAAGCGCAGTCTGCTTCTGAGAGTGACCTTTCCCAGTAGGAAGTATGAATTCCTGAAATGACTCATTCTCTACCAGCTGGGTCCACACATGTGGGTAAATTTCTTGCCCCTTTTTTCTTTAGCACAAACGGCATGTTCTAACTGCTTTCTCTTCAAACAGAACCTGCAACCTCCCGTGCCAATGTAAGCACCGTCTCCTCTAAACGGAACAAAAGAGGCTAGTGTTAGCATCAGCTCTGACCCTATTACACACTAATGACCAGGTTTGTCACAACACCTCTGCAGGAGATATATATATATATATCTTGTTTTGACTGGCATCACTTTCCAGTCGAGAGCCATTATTTGGTAATGAGCGCCAAATGAGTCACCAATCACCCTACAGAAAGCCTTTGCATGTAACTTCATTTCAATCAGTCAATCACAAACCAAACAACTTCCATGAAACTCAACGGGAACGTTATTAAACAAGCCCAGGGAATGTTGGAGCGTATGCCAGATTTTTTTCTTTAATTGGCCAGATGCTTTCTGTTAATAATCAACAGTATATAAATGTAGCTGGGTTCACAGAGGAAACAGTGGAGAACTGCCACTGTGGGATACCTGCCTTGACGTGACAGATTACCTGAGTGAAACTTACACAAGGAATAATCAATGTACCGTTCTCCCAAAGCACACATGCTCTTGTTGAATGCGTGTACATGTGAGCTACCTACCTTCTGCTTTGTATACTACGTTGTGTTTTCAGTCTTCTGCCCAACATTAACGTACACATTTCCCCCAAGATACTGGTTTAGGCCCCACCCCCTGCTGTAGAGGGGCCCACATCCTGAGGACACTCTGCTGTAGATGGTAGTTATCCCTAAATTAGCTTGTTGGTAAATCTTTTACATGCCTTTAAACTATGAGCCTGTTAGGCCTCAAGGCCCCCTAACTGGCCTTAATCAGAAGCACTGTTTCTTAACCCCCCACATGCGTCAGCACCAGAACACATGCAGAGTTGGTGCCGTACACTAATCCCCAGTGGTTCATTGCAGAAAAGTTGCCAGACTGACAACTCACTTTCCATTCCCACCACACACTTCTGCGTGGTTCAGGGGCTCAACTAAATGACAGTGAAATGTGGAGCTCTTGGTATGTGAAGTCCACACATGGTACATTTAACCCGATTAACCCAACCCTCGCCCCTTGCTTCTCTGTTAAAAGTTACAAAATGTATCTACGTACGAAGCCTAAAACTAAGTAAAACGTGTGTAATTGTCGGATAACTGTTGATTTCTGGACCACTGAAAGACTTGCTTGAGTGAAAATTGCACATAGTAAAGGCAGATTGGTTTTCTTTTACGTTATATATTAGGTATAAGCTTCAAATCCATGTCTTTTGTCTTCATTTCAGGCTTAAGCTCTGCCTCAAAATGAATGGGAGGTCTCTGTAGCATCAGCAGATGTGATTATTCATTCATTCATTATTTGTAACCGTTTATCCAGTTCAGGGTTGCGGTGGGTCCAGAGCCTACCTGGAATCATTGGGCGCAAGGTGGGAATACACCCTGGAGGGGACACAACACAGACACACAAATTCACTCACACACTCACACCTACGGACACTTTTGAGTCGCCAATCCACCTGCCAACGTGTGTTTTTGGACTGTGGGAGGAAACCGGAGCACCCGGAGGAAACCCACACAGACACAGGGAGAACACACCACACTCCTCACAGACAATCACCCGGAGGAAACCCACGGAGACACAGGGAGAACACACCACACTCCTCACAGACAGTCACCCGGAGGAAACCCACGCAGACACAGAGAGAACACACCACACTCCTCACAGACAGTCACCCGGAGGAAACCCACGCAGACACGTGGAGAACACACCACACTCCTCACAGACAGTCACCCGGAGGAAACCCACGCAGACACAGGGAGAACACACCAACTCCTCACAGACAGTCACCCGGAGGAAACCCACGCAGACACAGGGAGAACACACCACACTCCTCACAGACAGCCACCGGGAGTGGGAATCAAACCCACAACCTCCAGGCCCCTGGAGCTGTGTGACTGCGACACCTACCTGCTGCACCACCGTGCCGCCCCAGATGTGATTACTGTACGACTAATACAACTGCTACTAGTAGTACTTAATAATAAAAACAATAAAAACACTTTTATCTTCTGGTATTTTTGAGATATAACACTAAAAGTAGAGGTGGCAACGAGGTGATAAAGACAACACCAAAGCAATGTCTCTCCAAAGAAAACAGAATCCATGCTGTTTCACTCTTGGTTATTTTTGGTGACAGGACTGAGATGAACCTACTGCAGTCACTTACCTCACAGTTATTTACCTGGATTTAAACAGAAGTGATCAAAATGAAAGTCATGCCCCATTGCTGTGATCCAAGTTATTCTAATGGGTGTCCAAACCTCCACCCACGCCTAACATCTAAAATAAACAGGAGTACACGTTCTGAACAAGGTGTGTGTGTTCTGCCTTCCATCTCTTGACTTTACAAACTGTGATAGTCCACACTAAAGTGTATTTGGCAGAGTCAGACACAGGGCCAGCCAAGTACACTCCTGATGCAACCTGAACACAGATAAACTTCCCTCCTCCCTCACTATTACAAGGGAGATCCCTGACAGTATCAGTGCTCTGAAGACTAGAGCGGCAGGCCTATCTGGGTGGTACTTGGGGGGGAGTGAATGATAAAACTGAACTTGTGTCTCTTAGTGAAGTGGCTTTCTGCCCAGTACATCACTCATTAGATTAGAACCACACACACACGGCATTTCAGATGCTGTCTGTAACTACTTAGCTTTGAAATTATGGGAAATTAATGCCTGAGAGCCAAAATTTTATTAATGTTTTTAATATTCAAGTGCAACATTTATTCTTATTATTATGCTGGAAT
This sequence comes from Hoplias malabaricus, assembly GCF_029633855.1. NCBI lineage: Eukaryota > Metazoa > Chordata > Actinopteri > Characiformes > Erythrinidae > Hoplias > Hoplias malabaricus. The sequence goes on along the minus strand of NC_089804.1, from coordinate 24,357,259 downwards.
AATTTGTTTAACTGTTACAGCATCATTACACAAGAAGTGATTTTATGTTCCATTTTTGCTTTTGCCTTGTACCTAAAGAATGATAATATTATAAAAATAAATGAAAGTTCACTTCAGATGCACAGTGCTCTATTTGTGAACTGCTAAGAAGAACACTTAAAAAGAACATGAAAAAAGAACAAGAAAGCAAACACTCACCTGGTCTCGGGTATCCCAAGTTAAACCTTTCATACACACTGAGGCACGGCGGCCTATAGCAGTTCCTAAACTGCTGCCAATAGCCAGAATAATAAGCGCTCTGGGCAGGGTGGAGACAAAGTCCAGTGCAGATGACACCAAGCAGCAACCACCTGGGTGCCGTCATGCTGAGGAACCCGTCAGACAGGATGATGAATGTGAACACAGATATGTTCAGGGAGGCAGCAGTCAGGGTGAAGACAGTGTGAATTTGAGTTGTCGGAAAAGAAAAATTAGGACCACAAGTTTTTATTTGTCCTTCATTCCTCCCACTCTCTCACCCCTTCCCTTTTATATATACATTTGTACTTGCTTCTCTTCCCCTCTCTCTCTCTCTCTCTCTCTCTTTCTCTCTCTCTCTCTCATACACACACTCCCTCCCACCTACCTTCCCTTAGACCTCCTCCACATCTTACCCACACCCCTCTTATTCTCTAACCTCAGTATTTTCTTGGTCCTGACTTCGATCATTTCAACAACTTTAACTTTATTCAAAAATGTATTAATCACCCGTCACACACAGACGTGACAAAAAACTTTAATTTCCTTTTTTTTTAATGAAAGATAATGTTGGTTTTTCTGAATTTAAACATTTTTGTATCACTCCTGTACTAATCCCCATAGTGATTTAATACATTAATACATTTCCTATTTCTGGATGCTAGAAAGGAGAAATAGCTTAGTTTTGAATGAAAGAAAAAGCATTCATAATCATTCATTATCTGTAAGCACTTATCCAGTTCAGGGTCACGGTGGGTCCAGAGCCTACCTGGAATCATTGGGCGCAAGGCGGGAATACACCCTGGAAGGGACGCCAGTCCTTCACAGGGCAACACACACACACACATTCACTCACACCTACGGACACTTTTGAGTCGCCAATCCACCTACCAACGTTTGTTTTTGGCCCGTGGGAGGAAACCGGAGCACCCGGAGGAAACCCACACAGACACAGGGAGAACACACCACACTCCTCACAGACAGTCACCCGGAGGAAACCCAAGCAGACACAGGGAGAACACACCACACTCCTCACAGACAGTCACCCGGAGGAAACCCACGCAGACACAGGGAGAACACACCAACTCCTCACAGACAGTCACCCGGAGGAAACCTACGCAGACACAGGGAGAACACACCACACTCCTCACAGACAGTCACCCGGAGGAAACCCACGCAGACACAGGGAGAACACACCACACTCCTCACAGACAGTCACCCGGAGGAAACCCACTACATTTTGTACAGCACTTTGTAGAATTTAAATGTGCTTTATTAAAACAATTAGACTTTTCTTACTTTTAAAACTGCACAATGAAAAAAAAAGCTCACACTGCTGATTTATTAATGACCATCAAGTTTTTGCTGTTTTTTTTTTTTTTTGTTTGTTTTATGGTTTCATGTTTTAATAAAAGTAGAAGGTTATTCATAACGTGGTCCGATATTGTACTTATATTTCAACCCCCCAGCTGTTTGCTACATAATAGCTTCGCTAGACACATCTTGGCCTAATGTCTGACAGCTTGCATCGCTCATGTGGACATAAAAACTGCCCTTCCCTGATAAATAAGAGTGCTGTATACTGGCAGTAAAAAGACTTCTTTGTAAATCGAATGTGTTCACGTCAAAAGCATGGTTTAAAAACACAGATAACGTGTTTTGACACATTTCAAAGTTTAATACAGACTCTGACTAACGAGATAATTCAAACATCAGAGAGATGAAATTATGGCATAAATATGGCATACGTTGTTATGTCTCTCCTGAGCCATGCATGTCGAAAAGTAAATGCTGCTGGTCCTCGGCATACGATAAGACAGAAGTTACTGGCTTGGTTTACGCAGAGTTTGATTTAAGAGTGCTCTTCTTTTCTTTTATCCAGGTTACTGTATATGTGTGTGGCAGAAAATGAAAGGAATCAACGGAAAAGGGCAATGATCTGTCCAGAACTCAGAGGTGATCATGTTTCTGCCGCTCCAAGCCATTCATTCACTATTAATCGGTTAGTACGGTTGGTAAACATTCCTTTTAAAAAACCAGAAACTGCATATTCACACCGGTTTTCACAAGACTTCAAACAACTCCTCCACACAACCCCACTCCAAAAGGCCTGCCCAAAGTGTGGGGCTGACAGGAACTTCACCCAAAAGACATTACACAGTGTCTTAATAATATATCTGTGACATGTGTAAGATGGACTTCTCCTCCAGACAAAGTCCAGTTGCTTGTTCAGGCCTGATCCCATCCAGACTGTTAAACAGATTGTTAGGTACCACGTGCCTGCTTACAGCCATGCCTGCCTGAAAAAGATTAATCTTTCATGGCCTCAAGACAAGTCTGGGGCTGATTAGCATACACATTCCGGAGCAAGTGGTATTCAAGGGAGGTAGGCAGAGTAGAAAGTGGTTAAAGATGGAGAAGGTGAAGATAAAGAACTCTTCGAGATTCAAGTACCGCTCAGCTTGAACCGTCAAGTCACATAGAAGACAATGATCAAGGCTCAACTGTGGCAGCACTAGGTCCTGGTATCTGCCTAGTAACTCCTGCAATACAAGCATCTCAGATCTATAAAGTGATACACAGCAATTCATATCCATCATCAAAAATGTGTGGCCACTAATTCAGAAAGTGAGGTAAGAAAGGTAAATAATTAGGGCCAGGTGTCCATAGTAGTGTAAGCAAACAATTCAACTGTTAAAAAGTGTTCGTCGACAAGCAACTGCTGGGATTTTGGGTACTGTACTCATGCCTTTCATCCCTCAGATGGCACTGCAATCAAATCCAGCACGAGTCTCTGTTAAATATCGAATTTGTGGGAACACTTTAACAAAATGTTGCCAATAAACCCAATTTCTGCGAGACTTCTGCGAGTTTCTGGGCAACTATGTGACCACACAGCATAAGCAGCCAATACTGTCTTTAATACTAAGTGAGAAATTAAAATGTATGGGAACATAATTCCAAAAAGGAATTGCAAATGTATACAGTGTAAGGCTGTTCCATATCATATCATTCACGATAATATTGGCGATAATAAAACCTATATCGTGAAAATAGTGATATTCTGACTTGTTTACGTAATGGCATCATGCAGTTACCCAGAATATGGCATTCTTTCTTTACATGAGGCGTTTAGGCACAGTGAAGTACAGTGGAAAGTGATTATGAGGCCATATAAGGAGGAGTGACTTCAGTCATGTGGAGGTGGTGTGGTTATAAAATATCTGATGTACAATAAATCATGATATTATGCAAGAATATTCTTAATTTAATATAAATAATATTAATATAACACTTATTTTACTGCAATAGTGTGTTCTTGAAACTAACAAAAGTACTACTTCAGTGTTTTGTCACATCTCCAAGAATATAGTTATTGCCAAAACACCCTGATATCATGATATTATTGTAGGGCCATACCATCCACCTCTAATACAGTGTAATGTATTTAATTAGATGTACACCGCTAGAATCACACACCCCTCATATTTGAATCCATATCTGTATTCTTTTGACCACGAAGGACAAAAAGTGAACATGTAGCAAAGTTTCACACATAAAACTCTCATTTAAAAATAGAAGGCGACTGGGGCTTACCTTGGCAGGTCTTGCCATCCTCCTTGAGTTCCTGGCCTGAGGGACACTTGCAGTAAAAGCTGCCAATGGTATTACAGCACACCGCTTCACATCCTCCATTAGTCTCCTCACACTCGTTCACATCTGACAGAGAAAACCATCCAGATCAAACTCATCAGGGTTCACTTTCACAAAATATACATCAAACATCTCAGAGTGAGAGGTCTCTGGCAGAGCTGGGAGGACGAGGAGGAGGTATAATTGATTATATGACTGATATTTTATTTGCTGATTTTATGATAACAGTTATATTATGTTTTAAAAGTATTATCTGCATTATCAAGTTCACCAAACTGTGTTTTTGGACTCCAAACTACAACCCTGGGAAACTGAACTACACAGAGATCAACCAAAAAATTTAGGGCTGTTTCATGGGGTTTGGAATTAGTGCTGTTGGAAATTCATTGCAATAACGAAACCATAATGTGCTGTTTCCAGTCAGAATCCTCCCATCTCAAGAAGGTCCAAGAAGTCCCAAGTGAGGACAAACTAGCAGTTTTCATCACTTAAACTTTCCAGTGTGTGTGTATGAGAACTGCCTGTGCATTGAGAGTCAGAAACTACAGACATTTCACTGTATTTTGTTCCACTTTTTTTTTTTCCTGTTTTTTTTTTCCAAAAACAACATTCCCCAACACTGAGAGCTTCGGAACTGAACTCCAGTTAGGAAACCATACTGATAGCAAATCTAAATGTGCAGCTCATTTTACTTTATGATCATTTACAGGCTCAGACACACTGTCTCACTTCAGACTGAGCCTTGTGAAATTAATTGTGTACATTGTTAGGAGTCAAAGTCACATTTTTAGGATTCAAAGCCCAAGGAAGTATTTTACTGGAGTTAATAAAGATCGCCCCAAAGCACAGCCATGGACACTAGAACGACAGCAAAATAAATGTATCAGATATTCCAGAGGAAGCAAAGAAGACTCAAAGCTAAAAAAATCTTTCATTTAGCCTCAGGCACAATGCCCAGCCCAATTACATACTGCTTATTTGCCCATTTAAAACCACCCAATTACACCAAACTCTCCTCAAACACATGGAGATATTTACGCTGTTTGCAGTTCCCAAAACTCAGTAAACGCTTCACCACACTCGCTTCTAAGGAGCAATTGCAAAAGTTTGGAAGAGTTTGAGGAAAAGGGAAAAAAACAGTATTCATTCATTCATTCATTCATTCGTTGTGAATGGAATTCCATCCCTAGGTTTGGTGAAAGAAATGATGGCTGTTACTGGAGACAGATGTTCTATCAAGACCACAATATTAGCAATGTCTAGATTAAAAGGGATTTTTCCCCAAATTAATTTACATTCACTTTATACTGTATACTGCAGATTAAACCAGTCACTGAGACCTACTCATTTCTGAATAACTATGTGGTATAAAACATCAAGAAGGACATGGGCCAGAGTCCCTAGTGACCTACACATTGTAGGGTAAAACATTATTATTTTGATCCAGTTTTTATTAAAGTATTCTCACGTACACAATGCAATAACAGTAAAGGTCAATGTGGTTCATAAGGCAGCACATTCCTCCGCTTCAAGTTCTGACCTCTGTTCCTAGGTCAGCTTGCAGGTCAAGTACATGATACAAAGGCCCTTAGGGAGTTTCACAGCTTTTATCCCTCTCAGACCACACATTTAACTGAGCTCTTTCAGAATGACCTCGAGTGAGTGAAGGTCAGGGAGGTCAAGGGGCTTATCCATATAATGAAGTTAGGGACTACTGTTGTGGAACGACAACAGCGATATTTCAACATTTCCAACAATTTCAGGACAACTTAAACAGAGGTAAAAATAAAACAAACAGCACAACGTAAAGCTACACAATGCCCTATTGGGCCCAACCATTATCAGAATTTATTTTTTAGAGGGTAAACATTTGGGAACCGATGATAATAGATTATTATGGTCAGACACTATTATATACATGGTGAATTGTAACAGATATATGGACCAGCATGCAGTAATCCTGCATTTTGTGCTGTTTATTTAAAGACAGAATGAATATAACAGAACGGCATAATCCTAAAACTCGAGATGTTGATCTAGTTGATCCCTGAAATCATGCACGGGTCGCCCACAGGCTCTAGCACAGGATACTCCCACACTCGACTCCAGAGGGCAAGAGCAGGAGACTTTGTCAAACACTGCTGGCATGCTTACAATGGAATCTGTGCTAATGGCCTCAAGGTCAAAGGTGAATAAGGAAGAAAATGGTGGTATTTTAAAAATGCAGTGTAATATTCAGTGGTACAGTCCTTCACTGTTGAACCAAAGAAAATATAAAACATTTCTCATTTCCCAAGGAAGTAATTCCCAATCAGCCCTTTTTAAGCGATGTTAAGGAATGCATTGTGTTTCCTACATTTTACACACTCTGGGTCAAGCCTTGAGATGACGGCATGCCAAAATTGTTTAAGAAGATTTATATGATTTTAAGAAGTTTTATATGAATTAAATATGACATTATTTTACAAGAGTTCCTTTATATGAGAACAGATCCAGCACATCCTTAAATGCTTAATCTGAACTGCAAATCCTTTGATTAACTTTACAAAAAGTAATGATTTTCATGCACAGCAGTGAGTAATCCAATCCAATGGAAACTGGTTTAAAAATCTTTGTATATTTCCATAGAAGTTTCCATTTAATGCACCACTTAATGGACCTCCATGAATATTTCACATTATTTTAGTTACTGACATATATAAGTATGAATTAAAATGAAAATAGCAGCTTAATTTGCTTTAAAACTGACAACTTTATTAAATTGACGGAAAAACCCGAGCTCGCTACGGAAATTCTCGAACGCAACCGTGACGTCACTGATGGACAACAGCTGAACTACGCCGCGGTAAAACACCGTTATGACAGTATCTAGCTAAATAACCAACATAATTCATGACAATAGCCTAGCAATAAGCTAAACTCAGATTTAGAGGTACCGTTAGTCTTGTAAATGTGATCGAAGTCGAACTCGAATTCATCCGACACTATAAACCTCCGTAATGCTACGTAGCCGAGTATAATCTGAGCCACCGAGTTTAGCAAGTCAAGCTAACGTTAACTAACACCAACTAAAACAGGCGAAGTGAGTGTCCTTACCCTGTTTACCTCCATGTTACAGAGGCTCTTGAACACCTTTCGTTGGTGTCCTTACATGCCCATATTGTTGGAAAAGCGCCAGTGAAATGAGCTACAGATAACGGAGTGAGCGGATGGTCCTTTCCAAAGTGCCTGTTTAAAGTTGACAAATTTAGTCCATTTTCTGGATATTTTGGGATCTTTGGGCCATTTGTGCACAGATGTCCCACTGTACATTGAATGATTGCAGCCAAAAACAACACACCTTTTCGCCATTTTGCATTAAATTAAGTGCAGCTTCTAGAGTTGTTGTCCACCATCTACGTCACAGCCAAGACGCCTATTAGAGTTTCCGAACACCGTTGGGGGGGGGGGACAACGGTCTTTTTTATTATCTTTTTTAACAACGGTCAACTTTATTCCTTGAATTAGTAAGAAATAACATGTTTTCTGACTATCAATAAACACAAGTTAGGAACTCAAATTCCACTGGATTTATTTGTTTGACACTTTGATAGAGCTGGTGCTTAGCCTTTAAAAAAACACGAAAGTCTAACTTATTTTTGTTTCTTGTGACCTTTGTGTCTCATGCTGCATATTGCACAACAGAACTCTCTTTGTGTCTCTTAGAACTGTACAGAATGCATACAAACAAACAATATAGTCCTACTTTGGGAAGTTTCTCTGAAAGAATGACAGATTCAATTACTCTATTTAAATCCCTTACTTTAAAACAGTGTCCAAAGTGAAAAGTGCTACATGTTTTGTAAAGCAGAGCTGCCGTAATCCATAGATTCAGGCTTGAACAAAGACAGAGTTTTATGCACAATATTCTCCTTGAGTGACAGCTATATACTCCTCAGATACAAACGCTACTTCAGTTTAACTCAGGAATCACTTACTCATTTTAGCCCCAGACTAATAGCCTTTTTCAGATATCCGAGGTCTGAGGTCCCTCTGCAGCATATAATCGACAAATAATTGGACTGCAGTAATGTCTAAATTACGAGAGGCGCCTGGCAAATGGGGAGCAGGTCCATTTTGCTTCGCGCCCTAGGGGCAGGTTGATCATGAAATCCAGACAAAGCAATCAGAGGTCTTCCCCCAGTGCGGGTCAGGGTCAAAACGCATTGCTCCAGGCCGTGATGGCCACAGAATGGTGAATCAATACTGTTCTGTTGTTTTAGATGGGGATATTTTGGGTTCAGGTTTATTTGGAGATATCTGCGTCCCTAGAGTAGAGTGGAAAGAGATGTGCCAAAAAACCATTTTTATTTTGTCCTGCGAAACAGAGATAAGGAAATAAATATATTTATTTAAAAAGAGTAAATCTATTAGACCTGCAGCATTCTTCTTTCCCTGTTATCTATAGCACGGTGAATGTATCTAGAGCAAGTCGGTTCCAGAAGAAAACAATCATGCTTTCTTGTTCTGACCGTCACGCTAACACGCAGCATGTGCTGTGCTCTGCTAAACGTGATGTATGGAGCTTTCAAGATGTTTCTGTTTTCAGCTGTTTCTGATCACTGTGGTCACTCTGTTTATTTTCACGGATTACTGAATTTTAACAAAGCTACTAGTCACATTTCCTTAACATCCTGCAAATCTCAGTCTTCAGGTCACAGCACCTGAGCACCAGGCCTTGGCTATAACTGAAAGAGTCCTGGATGGTCATATCGTACCATAAAACACAGCACTTTACAGTTCTGGAACTCTTTCACTGGAATATCAGTATGGTCCATAAACACATCCATTACCTTAGAGGAACCATTATCCAGCGCCAGTAAAAACTGCAGGGAAGCTGAAGACAAGACTGAGCTCAGGATTCTGTTTTCATAAAGAATTCCACTCGACCACCAGCAATACTTTAGCATTCTGTTCTTTTCTTCAGTCTCCAGTACACGAGGAGCTCTGTGAAGGCTTTACTGATTTTTCACTTGCTTTTGATTCTTATATTTAAAGAATATATGTCACACGCTAGTAGCATGTTAGCATTACACTGACAAATCACAAACAAGCGCTTACAGATCTGAACTTTCAAAATCAAAGTGTATACATTGTATAAACAGCATTTCATGATAAAATACCCGAGGCACAAGGCAGGAGTAGCCACTAAATTCCAAAAAATTGCAAACTTTAATTGTGTCTTAAATCAAGAGCAAGAACTTTAGCAACCCTGTTCAGGTGAGAGAAAACACAAACACACACACACACACACCAGTAAACATTTAGCCGTTGATTCAACGTTGAAATAACGTAATGTCTGCCGTCTAATCAACGTTCTCTTAAGGTTGAAAATGAAAGTTGAAAAGACGTCCAAACACAGACATTGACTATTAGACGTATTTTGGACGTCCATTGACGTTATTAATTGGTCCCGAAATAAATTACTTGTATAAAACGCGTTTTGGACGTCCACTGACGTTATCGATTGGTCACCACTTAACTAACTTATTAAGATGGATTTTGGACGTCCATTGACGTTTAAAATATGTCCTTGACGGACAGACTACTTTTAGACCTATTTTGAACGTCCATGGACGTTCCTTGTTTACTGGGACTCACACACACCCAGCTGCAGATCAGACACACAAGCCAACAACAATGAAGATGAACCAAGCGCAGGCCACAGAATGACCTAGGATTTAGATTCATGTGGAGAGAATACTGTGAAATAGAGATCGCACACTGCCCCCTGCTGATCGCTTGGTGTAAATGAATGTAAATGGAAATTCAACACAACCTGGGGCATGCCACATAAATCAGGATTGCTTGTGACTTTAAATTTACTTTAATGTTGATTCTGTAGCACAACAGTGGATCACCTGGAAACACTGTTTACTCTAATGTCCACTCCGTGTTGGCAGCTAATACACTCCCTCTTTTTGGATTCTTATCTGAACATATGGAAGATTTTAAACAGACCACGTTGCTGGTAAACTTCTCCCTGCCCAGACACTTCTGCTGCTATGAACATGTTTATTTCTTAAAGCCATGTAAAGAATTCTGAACCCTTTTACCACCTCTGCTCTGCGCAGATTGCTTGTTAAATAGATATGTATTTCACATCATCTCCCAGGCACTGCTTCCAAAACCTCTGTGGTTGATTAGGGCTTTTATATCGATACATAGATCTCTTCACAGTTCAGTTTGTCTCAGATATAGATAAATAATAAATACATGCAACACTGACTACACTGACAAAAAAGAGCAGCAATGCATGCACCTGAACTCATCGAATCCTCAGAGAGCATTTCTCACAGTAAAGATGAGACAGACTCTGTCCTCCCTCTCTGCAAATTCTCTGCATATCTCCCTTTTAAACAGCTGCAATTTGTTTTCACACATTTCTTGTTCCCAAGGCATGTGTTGACAGGACACGGCAGACAAATAACTGCCATCTTTCTGTGGATAAGACGTACCCCTCAGCGCTGGCTGGAGATGGCAGTGACTACAACACAACAGCATGGGAATCTCGGTTTAAAGCCAGTATCAAACACAGTTGTCGTCCTCCCCTTATCATCAGATATAACAGAGGCAGCAGAAACTGGACCGGTCTCTAAGAATACGTCTCCCTTATTCCAGTGACCCGATCTGAGGTCCAAAGAGAAATACCTTGGCTATATTTTGACATTCCTTTTCAAACCAAGCTTCATAATCCACAGACCCCTGTAAAGCCAATAAGCTCAGCTCTGTGGACACGTGTTTAGATGATTCCACAGTGTGTTATTCATGTGAATAGACTAATTTGTAATAACTTAATCTGAATCATGTCTGTTATTCCACACAGAGCTGAACTAAGACTCTAGAGATGGGCCTTTCATTCTGGTCATAAACGTCCAAACTGGACTATGGCTTGGCCTGTGATTGATGTCTGCTCTGATCTGCTCTAACCACAGAACTACCACGATGCTTACAGACTGAATATAACAAGTGTGATTATCTTATTATATAAAAATGAACTGAAAATTACATGTATTATTTATTTCCCAGAAATGATGAAGCCCTCTCTGGAGGTCAAGAAGGCCATGATAGTTCTGCACTGTAATTATATACAATTATTAAAATCATTTCTGTCAAGTGATCTGCCCTGAGCTTTAATCAACACTTTTGAAATCTAATGCATTATGGATTTATTCTTTTATTATATTTGTGTTTAGAATAATTCATATAGGGCGGCACGGTGGTGCAGCAGGTAGTGTCACATAGCTCCAGGGGCCTGGAGGTTGTGGGTTCGATTCCCGCTCCGGGTGACTGTCTGTGAGGAGTGTGGTGTGTTCTCCCCGTGTCTGCGTGGGTTTCCTCCGGGTGACTGTCTGTGAGGAGTGTGGTGTGTTCTCCCTGTGTCTGCGTGGGTTTCCTCCGGGTGACTGTCTGTGAGGAGTGTGGTGTGTTCTCCCTGTGTCTGCGTGGGTTTCCTCCGGGTGACTGTCTGTGAGGAGTTGGTGTGTTCTCCCTGTGTCTGCGTGGGTTTCCTCCGGGTGCTCCGGTTACCTCCCACAGTCCAAAAACACACGTTGGTAGGTGGATTGGCGACTCAAAAGTGTCCATAGGTGTGAGTGTGTGAGTGAATGTGTGAGTGTGTGTGTGTTGCCCTGTGAAGGACTGGCGCCCCCTCCAGGGTGTATTCCCGCCTTGCGCCCAATGATTCCAGGTAGGCTCTGGACCCACCGTGATCCTGAAGTGGATAAGGGTTACAGATAATGAATGAATGAATAATTCAGATATATTTATTTTTACATATTGTTTAAAACAATATCTGAAAGTGTTTAAGACACATGTTTTTTTGAAATGTAGATGCCTAAGTTTGCATCTAAACCTACTCCAGCTTCCCTGGGGAACTATTTTTGGTTTCACAATATGCAGAGAAAAAGTACTCAAAGGCGTGCAACAGAATCACGTCAGCTCCAGCACAAGGGAAATAATCTGCAACAGCCACCAACAGTCGCTCTTTTCTCACTAGTTTCTCAGCACTGTTTTTGTCTGTCCTCTCGCGTTAGAAAGTCCAGATCTTTCCATAAGCTGCCGTAAGACACGTTGACATTCAGACAAAGACAAAGCTCCTCTATGGCCCTGAGCCATCAATACCGTCTACTCCTCGCTTCTGCTCTTTATGGGTCTGTGCGGTGAAAACAGTGAAAATATGTTTTTCAGACCTTCGGGGGGGATGAACCTTGACCTTTCTGCGTGCGCTCTGTCTGTGCACTACCTGTTTAGGCTTGACAGTCTGACATTTGACCCTTGAGGTGCGCTGAAACCTGCAGCAACATGGGGAGACCCGGAGGAATGCTTCAATTACTGCTGCACTTTTCAACTTGCCCCTGCCATGATGCATACACTGACATGACTGTGGTCTATGGATTTCATGCAAATACACAATATCAAGGTCGCAATACATAGTAACTGCCAAGTGCCAAGGTACTGATCAAAATCATGATTTCAATTTTACAATAAAGAGAACACTGTGATGCTTCACTGACCTGTAATAGGGGGAATAGAGCCTCTGTTATTGCTACTCCAGGCTCAGCATGAGAGAAACTGCACTATGTAACTTTTAGTGGAGGGTAAGAAACCATCCCACTCCCTCCCTCTATCACCTTAATTTCAGGACAGTGCCCTAAAAGTGAATTACTCTGCAACTGTTGGGGGAGGAGTCCAGGAATTAAAGTACCAAATCTTACCTAGTGTTCCTTTAATCTACTTTCTCTCTCTATTTGTGTGGAGTGTGTAAAGTAAAAAATGTTTAATGGTTGACCTGATTAAACAAATCAATAATAAGCATTTACTGACCTGATCTTGCACACTCACTCAAAAACGTTAGTGTATTTAGCTGTAAACAGACATTGTGCATGTTTCAAGTGACAGGAAATCTGACAGCATCTGAAAACTCTAAGATATTCATTCACTGATTCATTATCTGTAACCCTTATCCAGTTCAGGGTCGTGGTGGGTCCAGAGCCTGCCTGGAATCATTGGGCGCAAGGCGGGAACACACCCTGGAGGGGGCGCCAGTCCTTCACAGGGCAACACAGACACACACACACACACACACACACATTCACTCACACGCTGGAAAACAGTTGGATGTCGGCCACAACATTGAGATGCGGTGTATTTTCCCAGTAATTTGTTCTTATTGAATTAAGATTACTATTAAAAATCTCTCAGCTGGTCCCTTTAAGTCCAGTAACTCACAGTAAGAGAAGAAAAGGTGTTGTGAAAAGCTTTTCAATCCTATTTGGCTACTAATAAATGAGGGGAAGAGAAGGTGACGGTGTGAGAAGATTAAGGCTGTAGTGTGCGTACACTGAGGCAGTGGAGGATAACTGAGTGTGGGCTCAGATTCTGGCTTTGATCTAATAACTGTCAAACCCAGCCTAAGGGCTCTGTTATTATCAAAGCAGGCATGGTCATCCAGCAAGGCATCTGTGTAGGACAATGTGAGCTGACGAGTCCATTGCATTCTCAAATACTAGACGATACGGCAAACTGCTTCTTGAACTGTCTAGACGAAGGGCTTCATCCTGCTGTCATGTCAAACAGAGACCTAAACCCATGTAATGAACCCATTAAAGAGTTCACATCTGCACGCTGAGGGTCACTGGCAGGGCGAAAACATCAGCGGCACTGTGGAGTGTACCGCATGGAAAAGCACGCTCAGAACTTACTGAGGACAACTATTTCTCATCTGACAGATTCATGTCTCTTCAGAACAAGAATCCTTCTCATGTAGTTATGACAGTAAGTAAGATAAATAGCTTTAGAGCAGTAGGAATGGGATGACTACCACTTACCCTTAAAAGATATACTGCGACATACCATCAAATGCAGAACCTGTCATTTCAAATTTCATTGGAGTGTAGTTATGTGTAACTTATCAAATTTTAAAACCCTTTATTAACTATATTTTTAGTCTTTTTTGTGTTATTGTTGCTTCCAAAACTTCCAAAGCTACTAAAAACTCCAACTGTGACCACATCTCACATTAAGAATCCTGGAGTGTCATTATATCACACACCTTGTGTTTTATTGAACACAAAATACTGATAAGTTAATGTGTATGACCTGCTATAACTGAAATTTTGAACTGTATAAACATTCATTGTCTGTAACCCTTATCCACTTCAGGGTCGCGGTGGGTCCAGAGCCTACCTGGAATCACTGGGCGCAAGGCGGGAATACACCCTGGAGGGGGCACCAGTCCTTCACAGGGCAACACACACATTCACTCACACCTACGGACACTTTTGAGTCGCCAATCCACCTACCGACGTGTGTTTTTGGACTGTGGGATGAAACCGGAGCACCCGGAGGAAACCCATGCAGACACAGGGAGAACACAGCACACTCCTCACAGACAGTCACCTGGAGGAAACCCACACAGACACAGGGAGAACACACCACACTCTTCACAGACAGTCACCCAGAGGAAACCCACGCGGACAAAGGGAGAACACAGCACACTCCTCACAGACAGTCACCTGGAGGAAACCCACACAGACACAGGGAGAACACACCACACTCCTCACAGACAGTCACCTGGAGGAAACCCACGCGGACACAGGGAGAACACAGCACACTCCTCACAGACAGTCACCTGGAGGAAACCCACGCAGACACAGGGAGAACACACCACACTCCTCACAGACAGTCACGTGGAGGAAACCCACGCAGACACAGGGAGAACACACCACACTCCTCACAGACAGTCACCTGGAGGAAACCCACGCAGACACAGGGAGAACACACCACACTCCTCACAGACAGTCACCTGAAGGAAACCCATGCAGACACAGGGAGAACACACCACACTCCTCACAGACAGTCACCTGGAGGAAACCCACGCAGACACAGGGAGAACACACCACACTCCTCACAGACAGTCACCTGGAGGAAACCCATGCAGTCACAGGGAGAACACACCACACTCCTCACAGACAGTCACCTGGAGGAAACCCACGCAGTCACAGGGAGAACACACCAAACTCCTCACAGACAGTCACCTGGAGGAAACACACGCAGACACAGGGAGAACACACCACACTCCTCACAGACAGTCACCTGGAGGAAACCCACGCAGTCACAGGGAGAACACACCAAACTCCTCACAGACAGTCACCTGGAGGAAACACACGCAGACACAGGGAGAACACACCACACTCCTCACAGACAGTCACCTGGAGGAAACCCATGCAGTCACAGGGAGAACACACCACACTCCTCACAGACAGTCACCTGGAGGAAACACACGCAGACACAGGGAGAACACACCACACTCCTCACAGACAGTCACCCGGAGCAGTGTGACTGCAAAACTACCTGCTGCACCACTGTGCCGCCCACAGTATAAACAGCCATGTTTATGTCTCAGTCATAAGGTTAAATAACTTTCTATTGAAATGGCTGCAAATCCTGAATGCAAATAAATGAGATATTAAAAATTCTGTGATATGCTTTAAAAAAGACCAGTCTTGGTATTTTTTTACAACACAATTTTATTATGGAATAGAGTTATTTAAATATCTACCATCCCTGTGAAGGACTGGCGCCCCCTCCAGTGTTCCTGCCTTGCGCTCCATGATTCCGGGTAGGCTCCGGACCCACCGCGACCCTGAACTGGATAATCGCTTACAGACAATGAATGAATGAATGAAAATATCTGCCAAATGTCAAACCATACTATCTCTGAAGTGTGGATTACACTTATACCACAAGGACAAAGCCAGATTGTTTAAAGCTCCAGGAAGCAGGAGAAGCCACAGAAGCTAGAAAAGGCTCAGACAGCAGGAGACAAGGCTTGAGATTGTTCAGTGATTGTGTTTTGCAAACGACTGTCAGCTTCGACCCCCTGACGCACTTGAGGTCTGGCACCTCTGCAAAGCCGATACAGACCTTTCCGCGCAGCGAAGGGAGGGAGCTTAATGAGCTACTCCAAGCTGACGAGGTAGAGCAGCACAATTAAGAGAGATTAAGGTGCTAGGCAGGAGGGCAAGGCAGAATACTCATTAAAACTCCCAAATCTGACTGCAGGCTTTCAGCACTTACACAGTCTGCTGTAAGGCCCCTGGACTTCTTGGACTTTAAAGTATCAGAACAGGAAGAGGAGCAAAAAAAAAAAAGAAGGAAGCTGGCCAGGAAACAGTCTCAGATGTGTCCCAAAGTAAGAATGAGACTGACACCTCAGAATGACATTAGCAGGACCCTGTCTTCTTATCTGGAGAAGCTGTATCCTATTTCTTTGAAGGGTTATGATGATCTCATCACCCAGCCGACAACTAGATGTGGCCAACACACAGGTTTAACACTTTATAAACCGTGTAAATCATCATGTTAACGATGCAAACTGAAACTGGAGGAGAACTGAGGCAGAAAAAGTGGTAGAAAAAAAACAGCCCTCATTTTTGGAGGAGAAGAGCTGGTGTGAAAGAGTGTGAGAAAGCTTCAGAAGCGAACTCTGGGGGCACTAAGGCTGAGCACCCCATTCCCCTTCACCCTCTTTTGTCCCACTCCGGTCATTTCATCTGCGGTGCATTTGCTGGGTCATGGAACACTGCACCCTAATAAGACTTTTAATAACTAACTAATTCCTCAAGCAGCACAATGGAGAAAAATGTGATTGGAATGTGAATGAACCCCTCTATTTAAAGATGGTATTTTTTTTCAGCTGAAATTCCGCACCCTGAGATTACAAATCCTGAATGCATATTAATGAGATATTCAAATGCTCCATGGTTTTGTCTGGAAAGCACCATTCAAATACATGTGCACTGACACAGACTTCAGCAGGCTTTGTCATTTTTGAAAGAGGTGTTAAATAGCTCCAAATTCACTATAGATTTGGAAATAAGGGCTGTTTTAATCCTGATATTCGCTTGCATTTTAAAATTCTACCTTGTATTTTTATATGAGAAGCGATTAAAAAAAAATCTACAGTTTTACATTAAGTTCTTCTCATTCTGTGACAAAAGACAAACCACGAACTGTCCCAGCTGAGCACTCTAATGCTTTAACTATGTTGTACTTGCACACAGCATTGAGCAGGGGAGCAGTGGGTCTGCATTCTCTGGAGTAATGGAGCACCATCAATATCTGTAGAACTCAGATGTGCAAATCTGTTGATACACAAACCAACTAGCTACCAATGTATCTAGGTAATCCAGCTTAAACAGTGAAATCTAAATGACTGAAAGTCCAGAGCTTCAAGGGTTAAAGCACTATAATACTTGTACTTTGCTTACTGTAAATAAGCCACCCACCAATTCATTTTACCTGTATGTGTGGACTCAGCTGTAAACCAAGATGAAAGCTAAACCACGAAACAAGCTCGTACTCCTCACAACTGACCCATGGAAACTCGTCAGTGAGAGTTCAGCTCCGCCAGTACCTATCAGGTTCTCTGTATAAACATTTAAACTTAATGGCGTGAAACACATCCCGGGGCCAAAAATGTTCCCCTCCTTCTCCTCCCTTTCCTCTACCACATTCCACAATTAAACAAGGTGCAAGGGGGCGGTGGATATATAAACGTATTTTATGGTCAGTTAAGACTACGACTTATACAAATATATGATGTATAATTATATATTTATAGTATACATACATATATATCTCATTAGTAATTAAATTTAGAAAGCAGAGGTGTGATCCCTTATGATGTCATAATGATTAATTACTGTCTTTAGCATCTCTAGGCGGGGCAAGTGTTCCAAGCATTGGTCCTATCATCTATCATTAGAAAAGCGCAAGATTAATCCCTGTCAATGCCATAGCCTTCTGTTGCCAGGGGTCTCAGCAGGTCAGGATTCAGTGTTTTGGAGAAAACATGTACCAGCCATAACTCTCCACACTGGTAGGACTGTGTACCAGGGAAGACGAAACAAACGTGTGTGAACTGATCTGCGAATCAGGGCTTAAACTGAGGACAAAAAAAGTAAATTTTCAGGCGTTTTTAAGCATTACTTTATTATTTTATTAATATACTACATTAATAAGTGTGCTGTTCCAAATTCAAAACTCCATTGATGCTAAAATACTAAAAACAAACAATTTATTTAGAACCTAAATCAAACTAAAGCTGTTCTGATGACATTTTTAAAGTCACATCATTTATTTTTAGAAAGCTGACAGATGTGAGTGTTTAGCTTTGAATATACGCCACAAGCCACACATCTCCTGTTTTTCTGTCCTCCGTCTGAATGTGTTCATGCCACACACAGCTGGAACAAGTGGCATTCTCATCAAGCACAGCTCGTGCGCTAGCCAGCACCCTGTAATAATAACCCTCATTACAGGCCTTCCATCTGCCAATTTCACACCACCAGCACCAACACGTTCATCAGAACTCCTCTCAAACGCTCACAAGGTTTATTTGGTTTACTGTAACAGACCTTTTCATAACAGCTGAATGTTTTTTTGCAAAAAATGCATGGTTTAACTATGAATTCAGTGAACATGTGCACATCAGTTACGTTTAAACGGTTTCAAACATGGTTTTAACACAAGCTAACAGTTTTATAACACATACTACCCCATACATTCGCTGCTCTCATTTGTACATATACCTGTACATCAGTGGTGATTGCTCTAAGACTGCAAGGGAAGCTCAGCTTCCCCTAAAATGTAAAATAATAAGTGATCAAATATATACTGTTGTTTGTACATGTCATTGAATAAATATGCACTACAACGTGATTAACTTTTGTTCAGAATCAGCTTCTTATCACGGGTAAAGACACGGCTTTCCTCTCAATCATTCCTACAGCTTCACGGTGCTTTAAACAGTGTCCACAGAGTTCAATAGCGAAGCAGCGAAGTGCAGCGAAATGAGACGAGTCATTGGATAAATTCTGGGCTTTGTCCCGCCCATCGGACGCTCAGCGTCTCTGGGGGTCTATGGGGCAGTGGGCTGGCCTTGGCTGGCCCGGACGCTCAGCTTCTGCATGATGATTGGATGATCTGTCTGAGGCTGAATCCCTTTTTGATTGACGGCGAAATGAGCGAATCAGCGATGGTTTAAAGATCCGTGGGAGCACAGGCGGACACACTTCACATGAGCCAAGGCCGTTTAAGCAGCCTAGCTCTGCTGGCCATTGAGAGGACAATAGTCAAGTCCCTGGAAAAGACGCCTTGTTGGTACGACAGGGTCACAGATCATTTTCTTAAAAAGGAACGGAGGGTAGAATTTACGTATAAATAAACCGACACATTTTATGATGTAGGCCGAAATTGAGCTTCCCGTCCTTGAAAGACCAGCATCCGCCACTGCTGTACATATAGCACTTGCCTAAAGTCATCCTTTCATTGTTGTTGTTTCTGCCCAAATGCTGGTCACTCCTGCCTGGCTCACCTCAGCTCTCAGCAGTCACACTCTTCTGAACCGACCTGTGGCTAATTTTATGAGGAGTATCTTGGGATTATGACCAAGAAATGACAAAATGGAGAGGCCTCGGGCCAGCTGCAGCGATACAAGACTCAAATCTTCCAGGGAGTCCCTGCAAAGCTCCCAGAAAAGGTGCTGTCATCCAATTATCACACATACCATTCTGAGAATAACTAACAGTACCGTAAGGTCTCAAAAAGACACAGCAGTCTTTTGTGAAACCAGCTCAGTCTTAAGGGGGTAGCAACAAAGATGTGCTTGCAGTGGGACTGATGCTTTGGAAATGTTTTGAGATGCTCCCAGAGGTTTTCTTGCTTACTCAAGTAATTCCCATCTTCCAGTTTTCTTGTGTCTGATGTCATTCTGAAAGCATCTTCTCTTTCAACAGACCCGGAAAGAAATGATAGATTAACTCTATATGAAGGAAGGCAGATGGAACTGACCTCACTCTCTTCCTCTGGCATGCTGCTGGCCTGTAGGGGTTAAGGTTTTCAGAAAAGAGCTAAATTTATGAGTGTCTCACACCAGTTAGGCCTACACACAGTGACCCTGCTGACCTGACAGAGGGTCATCATGTGAAACCCCACAGGGCATATGATCCACTCAATCATTGAGGTCACAGTGGACCTCTAACAACACTACCACATTCAGCGGGACTGAACCTCAGAGGAAATCCATAATAAGTCATTATCTTCTGATCTTTTAAAAAACTCTAAAACTGTGAACGGCTTTTTAGATCCCTTTCCTCTACTAGCACATTTCTAGTTGATTGATAGGGGTCAAATTGGTTTGAGTGATTTAAGAAACAAAGGGAATATTGATACTTTTAAAAAAGGTCCTGCTTGAGTATTTAACCTGATACAGAATCTATTTAAAATAAATGACAATATGTTCTGTCTTCTTTAGACAACAGACACTGAAACAGTGACCATGACAAATTAAATTTTTGTTAGGACATTTATCTCTGTATTGGACGGTTTATTTGGAAGTGTTCTCCATGGATTCTGTGGAATTTCACCTGAACTTTAAGTAGGACTGGACAATAACTCAATATCATTCATTCATTTTCTGTATCCAGTTCAGGGTCGCGGTGGGTCTAGAGCCTACCCGGAATCACTGGGCACAAGGAGGGAACATATCCTGGAGGGGGAACCAGTTCTTCACAGGGCGACACACACACTCACCCCTATGGACACTTTTGAGCCATCAATCCACTTACCAACGTGTGTTTCTGGTGCTGCGTGGAGCACCCGGAGGAAACCCATTCGGACACGGGGTGAACACACCAACCTCCTCACAGACAGTCACCCGGAGGAAACCCACGCAGACACAGGGAGAACACACCACACTCCTCACAGACAGTCACCCGGAGGAAACCCATGCAGACACAGGGAGAACACACCACACTCCTCACAGACAGTAACCCAGAGGAAACCCATGCAGACACAGGGAGAACACACCACACTCCTCACAGACAGTCACCCGGAGGAAACCCACGCAGACACAGGGAGAACACACCACACTCCTCACAGACAGTCACCCAGAGGAAATCCATGCAGACACAGGGAGAACACACCACACTCCTCACAGACAGTCACCCAGAGGAAACCCATGCAGACACAGGGAGAACACACCACACTCCTCACAGACAGTCACCCGGAGGAAACCCACGCAGACACAGGGAGAACACACCACACTCCTCACAGACAGTCACCCAGAGGAAACCCATGCAGACACAGGGAGAACACACCACACTCCTCACAGACAGTCACCCAGAGGAAACAGGGTTTCCAATTTTAAATTGACTTTTAAAATATTAATATCTTTATTGGAATATTATTGTAACGACCAAAATTTGAGAGATATATCATGATACAAATGTTGACCATATTGTCCAGCCCTATCTTTAAATTAAGGAAACCACTGCTAAGTTCTGGGTCCAGCTTGGAATGAACTGAACAAGCTTAGCAGTCTTAACAAAAACAAGACCATTCTTTTTTCAGGAATTTAACCTAAACCACAGACCAGATATAGTCTGATTCTCATAAAACCATTCCAAAACTATACAAACCACATACGATTAAAGGATGGAGAGGCACTGAAAGTTCTCTGGAGTGCATGTCTGGCAGTACACATTACTGAGGTACAATAATCCTGTCCAGTTAGTAAAGAAACTCTCCTGAGCAGTCTCTGAGGCTACTAAGTAGCTTGGCACTTCTCTGACCTCCAGCGTAGTGCATGCATTCACAGTCCGGAAATCTCTTCTCTTCAATGGAAGAACTTTTGGACACTTTTTTATTGCGATTGTAGCTGTCCAAATTCAACAGCAATACAATCTTCACTGTGGAGATGTACATGTGTGCATTCAAGATATTTCCACCTTCCTTTGTGGCATCCCTAGTTCTCTGAGTTCTCTTTTAACCATCTCCAATTTCGTAAGACACTGACAGCCATGTCAAAGCAGACAGATTACAGCTCAAAGACATCCTTTGTATCTTCTTGTAGGGGATCATGTTATTAATTACAAGCAAATTAAGCTTCCTCCTGGTGTAGCCTATCATCGACCCCATTTTCAGAGTTCAACAGCTTCTTTAACTCTTAAACGCAAACTAAACATCTGAAGTCTGTTTTCCTTTTCTCAGTGCAGTAGACACTGCTCTCTTACAAATCCCAGATGTAGACTGGGATCTAAACGCCTGTTGGGGCTTAAGGATGTTTGAAAAGTCCTCTTCTCTCATAGGGTGCCACTTGCTTAGTGATGATAAGTCAAAGAGAAGCACAAGGAGAAGCAGTTGACTGCTAGCCACAGGGGAATGTGATAGGGTTTTACATAGAGCACAAACTCAGCAAGAGCTCCTTCATGGCGTGCCAACTTCATCCTTCTTTTCTGACTTCATTACGTGCTAAAACCGCATGAATATGTCAGATGTCATCACCTGCTGCCACATGGAACGCCATTACGGGTAAATACACTGCAGTGGAATGCAGTAACAACAGTGTATTATCTAGGAATTCACGCATGACATCCTGCCTGACAGAATCTGGCCTGGTGTTTGGGGATCTCATGTCTATTTGTCATTGTCTATTAAGAGTTGGTTCCCCTGCCAAAATATGCTGTGGTTTTTAAGAACTGAGTTCTGTATTTTGTCCAAGATTCCTTCTGGTCAAGCAGTTTTTAGACACGTTTGTGGATGTAGATTTAACTCGGTATAATCACAGTTTCAAAATATTTTTTTTTCATAAAAAAAGAAGTATTCAACACTAGATAATGTAATTACAGCGCTGCCCTGGAATCGAGGGGGAAGGGGGAAGGGGGAAGGTGGACGTGGGTTCCTGCCCCTCTACTGACGTTACATAGTACAGTTTCTGCAGTGCTGAGCCAGGAGCAGCAAAGACAATGGCTCTATTCTCCGTATCACAAGCTCAGCAGAGCCCCACAATGACTTTAAAGCTGTAATTTTAAGATGAAATTACTACCTAGTGTTCTTTTAATGGTGCAAAAATAAGGTCAAACATCACCAAATTGCTTTACACACTCTGAGTCACATACCAGCTGATCCACAGAGTGAGTCAAATGAGTTCACAGAATGTGTGCAGACCTTTATCCAGGTTTCCAGAGTTCTCCAGGGACACCACAGACATGCAGTGACATTATTAAAAAAACATTAGTTGCAGCTATGATTCCAAGTAAACAATCTTCCATCCACACATTAACAACAGTGTGAAGGCACTTAATTTTCCCTTGGAGGTTGACCCCATTGTTCCAGTTTGGATCTTCTCATGTCTTTTCACAGGCTAGTTTAAGCCTGGGCTACCCACTGCTCCACAGAACCACTACAATGAGTTTATGTGTACTCTTAACTCCACCCCCAAATTTGACCTCAATCAGTGGGACTTTTTCACTGGCAAATGCTGAACCAATCACACTCCATGCTCAAAAGAGGATAAACCACTCGATGTCAATCAGAGAGGGGTGTAAGCAGTACGCTATTCATAAGCTAATTACTTCCCAAAGTGCAGAGGGCGAGACATTATGCAAAGGTCTCCACATTTTAGACCCGCTATCAGTCACAAAGCCAGACAATCACAGCAGGTTTTGACATAGTGGAGAAAAGCCAAGTGGAGCTGATGTTCCCTTTACGACTTCAAATGCATGGACGGTCATTTTAGAGGCAGGGGGCTGACCACATGTGGAAACTTACGAATGGTCTTAATTTAAGCTTTAGTGCCTTTTCAGTCCATATAAAGGACACAGGGGAGAGCAGGGGGCTTAACAAGTTAACCATTTACTTGTCTCACAGACAGTTCAGTTTGGTCATTCCCATTTTATAGATGTTGTCTGCATGTTAAAGTCTAACGCAAATCTAAAGAACATCTGGGAGTCACCACTTTTGAAAAAAAAAGGGCAGAATTGTGCAACAATTGTATTCATCTAGTTTAATGCTAAGTTCTCAGTCAAAGAAAATGAAGAAAAACCAAGAGACTATGAGCACACCCTTCCGCAAAAGACTGGAATCTTGTAACTGGCCTATTCCAAACCAGCTGTCGTTATCTTCCACGCTAAAGTATTGATAAAGCCGTCTGCTTGATCCTCTGACTCTCCACAGGAGCCCCTCAGACACCCTGCCAGCACAGGAAGTCCCTCACACATCAAACGTGACGACTGCAGGGCTGCAATTTCAACACCTACTTCACGTGTCTGTCTCTGCAGCAATCTGTTTACTCCCTTCTGCGAGACACTACACACACAGTTGAAAGAAGCTATGTGGCAAAACAGTCCATTTAGCCAGTCCCTTTATAGTGGAAGACTGCACATGGTCAAAAAAAATAAATAAGCTCGCTTTGTGCAGGCACCTGTTACCACAGTGTGAAAAGCTATGCTGATTCATGTAAGAATAGTGGTACAATGATCTCATCTAAAAGGTTTGTTGAGAATATAAATGTTATAGACTGGAGCTGTTTGTGGCTGTTTCCCATAGTTTTCACAGTAAGGCAAAGTCATATCATGAGAGTTTTATGTCAATATTTATATGATATAATAATTATTATAATATTTATAACATATATGTTTATATGCATGCAGCCATCTTGGATTCTGAACATGGGTTTGTAAATCTCCCCTGATCTTCAGAGTAGGAAAACCAAATTGTGCGGCATTCCAGGTGAAATTTCCTACTTGGAACTTTATGGATTCGTTCTCGAGAAAACCCACAAAAATCTCCATTTCCTGGGATACGATGTAACATTGCTCCACATTTAATTTCAGACGGGATAAATATAACCTGGGACCATTTTTACTGCCCGGTTTACAGTAGGTAAATGACTCAGGAATCTTTCCTGAAACTGGAGCAGGCACTCTGGAAAAATGACTGAAATGGTCTATTCGATTATTATTATTATTATTATTAATTATTATTCTACCAACACTAATGTATGTCCAATATTTTTTTATTAAATACTTATAATGGGGCGGCACGGTTGCGCAGCAGGTAGTGTCGCAGTCACACAGCTCCAGGGGCCTGGAGGTTGTGGGTTCGATTCCTGCTCCGGGTGATTGTCTGTGAGGAGTGTGGTGTGTTCTCTCTGTGTCCACGTGGGTTTCCTCCGGGTGCTCGGGTTTCCTCTGGGTGCTCCAGTTTCCTCCCACAGTCCAAAAACACACGTTGGTAGGTGGATTGGTGACTCCAAAGTGTCCGTAGGTGTGAGTGAATGTGTGTGTGTCTGTGTAGCCCTGTGAAGGACTGGCGCCCCCTCCAGGGTGTATTCCTGCCTTGCGCCCAGTGATTCCAAATAGGCTCTGAACCCACCGCGACCCTGAATTGGATAAGCGGTTACAGATAATGAATGAATGAATGAATATTTATAATGTCTACCAATGCCCCTATGTATGTTAAATTAATACAATTATGAGTACAATACCAGTGTACCAAAATACCAAATTATGCCCTTTTTGGTTTTCACGAAAAAAAAACCCTAGATCTATGGTAGGGAACTGTTCTTTTTAAAATGTAATGGGACCGCTACGTATGTCCAAAATAATACCTTCAGACAATTGGTAAAATTGACTGTCGCCTTTTTTATTTTGGGGTGGTGGTGGGGGGAGGGTGTCAGGAATTTCCTGTCGTGTGTGGATATAACAAAAGAAACAACATCCTCCATTACGAGCACTCTGCTGAACTGGCTACTGTTCCACAAGTGCAGCAGATAAAATTCTTAGCTTTCAGGCACTTGGCAAAAAAAGGCCCACACCAGACAGGAGGAAACTCATATTCTCTCATAAGGAAACACATTTCAAGCCAGCTACATCAATACAGGGAAGGATGTGCCAAGATACTGTGCTGATATTTTGAATAGCCTTATCTGATTCAAATGCAGGAGCTGAAGAACGTTATCACTGAAGATAATGAGCCATGAACCCCAAACAGATCATTAAAACCACACTACAGTCTCTATCTCTCTCTAGAATGAAAGAAGTGTTACGTTGTAATGAGGGATCATAAAGTCTCAAGTCTCAATCTCTAGGAAAAGTCAAGACAAACTTGTTTTACTGTAAAACATTTGAATGTACTAAACTAATGTACTAATGTACTAAACATTTTTTAATAATTCGTACCCACTCATGATGAACGTCCAGATTTTATGATGCAATCGGAAACCCAGTGCATGTAATTATGAGCTGAATCTACTCACCATACTGACAGCTGGGTCCGTTGAAGCCAGGAGGGCAATCACAAAGCTGTGAAGATCCTTCTCTGCATTGGCCTCCATTAAAACAGACACCATAGCTGCAGACCGCTACAGGAAAGAATAAACAAAAGCCAGAGATGAGAAAACACCTGGCAGCTGTCACATGATGTAATCGGGTCCAATGTGAGTCACTCGGGCCTCATTCTCTCAACGTGTGATCATCAACCGTTTCCACACCTGACGCAGTCGGACTCTGGATGTCTGTCTGCTTCATCAGGAACCCTCAAGCCTCCTCACTACAGAGAAAACACTGCTGCTGTTTCTGCACTTTGTTTCCTTTGACTTTCTTGTTTCTAATGCCAGTGGATTTTAATATACCGCACACTGACACATTAATAACATTCAGCTAATGGTCATTTTGGCAGGAAATTAAATAACGTTAAGTGGTCTTGGATTTTGGCACAGTCCTGCATGTTCTATAAGTTGCGATTGTGTGGTTTACTCGAGGGGTTTACCTTGAGCAGGACGTACAGGCTGTGTCATGTTCCGAAACTTAATCTTAAGCTTAGTTAGAGGGGAATTTCTGATTTGGATACAACAGATAGAGCACAGTATCCAGATGATCACCTGCTTTCTTACTGGGTTAATACAAAGTTTATCATTAGGTACCTATCTTGCCTTCTTGACACTTGTGCTGTAACCAGACCTAACAAACACTTTTGATATTCAGTGGCTCTTGAGCAAAATGAATTCCATCAGACGTCACATTCCATAAACTCATATCACTCAAACTAAAGGGCTCCTGCATATATCAGCGTGTACGTATACCAGGTGTATCTGCGTGAGCTTGGGGGGTTGTGCCTATGAAAAGAACCGCATAACATATCGCTTGCCAAGTTATCATAATACTCCTAGTACTTATAAAAAGCCATTGTAAGACCAGCATGATAGAAGATCAAAAGATATTTATCTTATGCAATAACCTTATTCTTCTATTTCATAGGTTTGAGTCTTATTTCTGGTAAATTTAATTGAACCATAGCAAGTATTTTTTACACTACACAAAGTTTTTGAGTGTGTGTGTGTGTGTGTGTGTGTGTACAATTTTGGACTTGATCAATTACACATTTGTATCAGATTAATTAGTTTTACCAAGCAATATCTGATTTACAATTTTCTGCAATTTGTTTTAGACCTGGTATTGGAGTGATGACATTTCCCAGTTGAGATGTTGACGTAAGCCAAAAGCAGTGAAAGAATGTGGGCTGGTCTTTAAACAGATTGTGATATCCAGTGATTCACAATTCCACCTCACTTTTTACGCGCAGCAAAGTGCAGCTCAGACTGAGATCTAATGGATCAGGTGCGGCGCATGACAAATAAGAGGCATGACATTTTGGCTGAAGCACAAACAGGGAAGGTGTGTTCCCCATAATCTCCTTCGGTATGCCATGCTTCTGTCCAAGAATTCTTACAGCCATTGCTAAGGAGAGGAGGGAAGAGCAGTTTTCAGCTTATACAAAGCTACTCTGTACAGATTTTATCAGCCAGTGCTGACGATAATTCTCAAAACTGCTAGAGATACAGAGGGTTACCAATTAATGAAAACATACTTGAAACTGAGTTGAAATACACAATGGAAGCAGTACCAGACAGATGAAGAGGTTAGCATTCGCAACACTGGCTGGTGTTTCAGTAGAAACAGTGACAAAGGTGAGTACTGCATTTAAATCTGTGGGCAGGACATAAATAAGTAAGTAGGTTGTGATCAAAATCCAACATTCAGTGACCATTATATAGAATGACAGATGTCCATCTGTGTCCTGTTATTCTATCCATCCATTCATTCATTATCTGTAACCGCTTATCCAGTTCAGGGTCACGGTGTGTCCAGAGCCTACCTGGAATTGCTGGGCACAAGCCGGAAATACACCCTGGAGGGGGTGCCAGTCCTTCACAGGGCAACACACACATTCACTCACACCTACGAACACTTTTCGCCAATCAACCTACCAATGTGTGTTTTTGGACTGTGGGGGGAAACCGGAGCACATACCACACTCCTCACAGACAGTGACCTGGAGGAAACCCACGCAGACACAGGGAGAACACACCACCCTCCTCACAGACAGTCACCCGGAGGAAACCCACGCAGACACAGGGAGAACACAACACACTCCTCACAGACAGTCACCCGGAGGAAACCCACGCAGACACAAGGAGAACACACCACACTCCTCACAGACAGTCACCCGGAGGAAACCCACGCAGACACAGAGAGAACACACCACACTCCTCACAGACAGTCACCCGGAGGAAACCCACGCAGACACAGGGAGAACACACCACACTCCTCTCAGACAGTCACCTAGAGGAAACCCACGCAGACACAAGGAGAACACACCACACTCCTCACAGATAGTCACCCGGAAAAAACCCACGCAGACACAGGGAGAACACACCACACTCCTCACAGACAGTCACCTGGAGGAAACCCAAGCAGACACAGGGAGAACACACCACACTCCTCACAGACAGTCACCTGGAGGAAACCCAAGCAGACACAGGGAGAACACACCACACTCCTCACAGACAGTCACCCAGAGCTGGACTCAACCTCCAGGTCCCTGGAGCTGTGTGACTGCGACACTACCTGCTGCGCCACCATGCCGCCCCGTCCTGTGATTCTATTTCAAATATAATAACAAGAAAAAGATAAGCAAAAAAAGCAAAACAAAACAAAAGAGCCATTGGGTCCATCTAATGTTGCCAAAGACAACAAGGAAGAGCACACAAAGCTTGGAATGTAAGAAATATGAGCTTGTCAACAGGGACCAGCGCAATTAAAACACTTTGTCAGAAAGCAATGAGGCAGATTCACAGTGAATTTTAAACAATGCAGGTGTCAGTCATCTTCCATCTTCATCACTGATAAGAGCTCAAACACCTGCCCAGTAACTCAGTTACAGTAGAGTATGGTCCTAGTTAATGTTTCTCAAAACAATGACTTCGTGTCATGTTCTCCTTTGGGACGACAGTTGTGATAATTCATAAAAGCATTTTCCTATGAAGTGCAGGTTTCCTTATTTATTTCTTTTGCATTGAACTTGTTTTAAAAAAAAAAACCCAGGATTCTTTAAACCTTTGGCCTAGAGTATATTTAAGACAACACCAGCTTTTCAAAACTGTCTATAGAGTACATCTAGATAACATAATTTGAATTTAATTGTGTCCAAACCAACAGGACCATGACATCACCCGCAGCTGCGAGTGTCCTTAACAAGCCATCCCATCTTTCCTGTGTTGAGAATCAGCCATGGGCTTCAGCTCCAGACAGGAAGACCAGACCCCCTTCTCCAAACCTCACTGCAGAAAAAGGTTAAGGAAGAATGGGAAAGCTAATGTTCTGTCTATCCTTCCACATGAGGTGGGAAACATGTAGCCTTCTGGCAGATCTGAGCAGAGCAGTCAGAGGGGCTCCTGCTCAACATCAACGAATAATCTGCCTTGAAATGATTTGCAAACTGCATGCGCTGGAGGTGAGACTCTGTCGGGTTGGGTGATTTCTCACTGTCTCCCAACAGAGGCACCTTGACTGAGTGGATTAGGAGCGTCCTCTGACCTAAGTGTCAGTCAGTCTCTGAAGGGCTGACTTGTAAACAAAGAACTTCAAAGTCAAGTCTTTGTAAATCTACTTACAACAGTAATAACCACTTTAAAACCAGTTTAACAAAAACACTTCTAAATTTTATGAATGATAGTGATCTGCAAATATAACGCTGGTGTGCAAAGCTTGCCTCCTTAGTTTTATAGCTGACAGCCACCAATTAGCATTATGCAACCTTCATGTTTAAATCAAGGGCGACACGGTGGTGCAGCAGGTAGTGTCACAGTCACACAGCTCCAGGGACCTGGAGGTTGTGGGTTCGATTCTTGCTCCGGGTGACTGTCTGTGTGGTGTGTTCTCCCTGTGTCTGCGTGGGTTTCCTCCGGGTGACTGTCTGTGAGGAGTGTGGTGTGTTCTCTCTGTATCTGCGTGGGTTTCCTCCGGGTGACTGTTTGTGAGGAGTGTGGTGTGTTCTCCCTGTGTCCGCGTGGGTTTCCTCCGGGTGACTGTTTGTGAGGAGTGTGGTGTGTTCTCCCTGTGTCTGCGTGGGTTTCCTCCGGGTGCTCTGGTTTCCTCCCACCAAAAACACACGTTGGTAGGTGGATTGGCGACTCAAAAGTGTCCATAGGTATGTGTGTGTTTGTTGCCCTGTGAAGGACTGGCGCCCCCTCCAGGGTGTATTCCTGCCTTGCGCCCAATGATTCCAGGTAGGCTCTGGACCCACGGCGACCCTGAACTGGATAAGGGTTACAGATAATGAATGAATGTTTAAATCAACACACACTTACCTCAAACCCGACTGTCTTGGCGTGAATTTTCAAATCATGTAGACTTCAAGTAGACTTACTTATGTACTTATGACTCACATTTTTCAAAATGTGAATGTTCTACGTCTGTAGAACTGTGGTACACGCTATACAAGCTGTGGTATGTCAAATGACCACAAGGCAACAAACACACACATTCACTCACACACACACACCTATGGACACTTTTGAGTCGCCAATCCACCTACCAACGTGTGTTTTTGGTGGGAGGAAACCAGAGCACCCGGAGGAAACCCACGCAGACACAGGGAGAACACACCACACTCCTCACAAACAGTCACCCGGAGGAAACCCACGCAGACACAGGGAGAACACACCACACTCCTCACAGACAGTCACCTGGAGGAAACCCACGCAGACACAGAGAGAACACACCACACTCCTCACAGTTTAACTAGATTTTAACTAGATTTTCAGTTTAACGTTTTGATTATTTCGTCATGCATATATTGTCTAAAGCTCGATAAAAGTGCACAACACTATTATTTATTTCAACATGTTCTAGGCTGTATCTATATCTGCTGTTTCCATATCTCCACTGAAAAGTATACGAGCACTGGGCATAGTGGCATTTCCAATTAACTAAATGACCCTCAAATTTTAAAAAAAGCAACAATGTGACATTTTGAGAAAGGAAGTGGGTGCACTAAAAAAAACACAGAACAGACCTCGAAACAATGGGTCACTAAATTGTCACGTCTAACTCAGGGAGAAATCATGTGGCCTTTGTGACCTGCACTGCTGTCTGTAAGGACCTGCCTCTTCCTGACCCGAAGACCACCCAGTGAAGCCCACCAGACAGTTCCATTCCAGCTCCTGCATCCACGTGGACTCCTGTCAAACAAAGGAACCGTTCCCATTCACCAGTTAACAGGAGCAGAAAACGAGAGCAGTGGAGGCACTGGTTCAGGACTCAGAAACATTTCCATGCGCCTTGTCACTCTCAATCAAAGTTACTGGGTGTAATTCATGTCCGATGTCCCTGATCAGGTTTGGGTATTTTCAGTCAATGAGGTCCCTCAGAAAGAGGCTCTTGAGGTTGAGGAGAACAGAAATGTTGTTTAAGGGGAAGGGGAAGTCTTCATAAGCATCTTTAAGAGTTCATAAGGGCACTTAGCAAGAAGAGTCAACGAGTCTTTTAGGCAACTGGTGCACTTGAAAGACAGAGAAAGAAGTGTTCTGCAGGCACACTTGGAAGCGTGCTAGCCAAAAGGACCATTGGCGTGTAGTTAAAGGTTTGTTTACTAGGTACTTAACGGAGACCTGGGAGCTTATTTCTGAAGGTTCTGGTCCTGGACATCCTCGTCTCTTTTGTCCTTTTGACTTTTCATGAGTGGGCTCTATTAATCCGGTGTTAAGCTACGTTTGGCTTGAACTCTGGAATTTAATGGACCTGACTCTTTAATATAGGGTCTATTTCCATATTCCATCCACCATTCTCTTGGAATAAAATAATTTCTAAATATTTTTCATTCATTCATTATCTATAACCCTTATCCAGTTCAGGGTCGCGGTGGGTCCAGAGCCTACCTGGAATCATTGGGCGCAAGGAATACACCCTGGAGGGGGCACCAGTCCTTCACAGGGCAACACACACACATTCACTCACACACTCACACCTACGGACACTTTTGAGTCGCCAATCCACCTACCAACATGTGTTTTTGGACTGTGGGAGGAAACCGGAGCACCCGAAGAAACCCATGCAGACACAGGGAGAACACACCACACTCCTCACAGACAGTCACCAGGAGGAAACCCACACAGACACAGGGAGAACACACCACACTCCTCACAGACAGTCACCTGGAAGAAACCCACGCAGACACAGGGAGAACACACCACACACTTCACAGACAGTCACCCGGAGGAAACCCACACAGACACAGAGAGAACACACCACACTCCTCACAGACAGTCACCCGGAGGAAACCCACACAGACACAGAGAGAACACACCACACTCCTCACAGACAGTCACCCGGATGAAACCCACACAAACACAGAGAGAACACTCCACACTCCTCACAGACAGTCACCCGGAGGAAACCCACGCAGACACAGAGAGAACACACCACACTCCTCACAGACAGTCACCCGGAGTGGGAATCGAACCCACAACCTCCAGGTCCCTGGAGCTGTGTGACTGTGACACTACCTGCTGCACCACTGTGCTTGGGTATATATTTTATTTTGCTTGGGTCACAATTTACCAAGCAAACAATAACCCAGCAAACAGAAAAATACGACTGAACTCTTGTTGAAGGGACATATAGTAAAGACTCACTCTTTCTGTATGTTAATCTTGATGATATTCGGGGCTGGCCAACGCACAAATTGTGAAACAAGACAACTCCGTCTTTTTGATATTTAATAAAATAAAAAGAAAAAAGAGTCGTTCTGATATTATATTATAATGCTACTCCTTATGTAAAGTGCAAACATATTAAAATTATGACATTATTATAATGAAGCATTGTGGGAAACTGAATTTATTTTTCCCATAGTCAACTGAGATCTAAATTCTGATCTAAACAAGGCTTCATTTCCACATGCTGTTCAATTTTATAACAGCTAGTATAGAGACATACATAACACAACAGAAATACAGAGAGTGAGGGAGAAGAACGTCATCTGGGAAAGGCCTTAAATGCACTAATACTTGTCTTTTATCACCATCTTCAGCTGAATAATGACGGTCATTAGGCTAATTAGCGTATTCTGGCGTTTAGAGCTCTAAAGTAGAGTAAATTCTCATGACGGCATTCTCTCTCTCTCTCTCAGAGCCATGCTGTAATTCCCTGGGGATTGATCCATCACTGGGAGATAGCAGCTCCCAGGAGACACCCTTTCTCCCAGGGGCCTCCTTTTGCACATCTTTTATCACTCCTTCAGGTTATAACAGCTCCTCCAAAAGCATGAACGTCCCTTGTGAGAGTGACATTCAGGCCCGCAGATTGAATCGTACCAAATGAAATCGTGTGGATAGAGAGTCTCTAGGTGTGCAGCCAATGAGTGTGTGGGGGCAGCCTTTTGAGCCTTCAATTTCTCTCTGCTTTATCCTTGTTCAGTGGCTTAGAGAAAAGAGTGATTAGCTTGTCCACGTTTTTCAGAGTGTGCCCAGGTCTTGAGTTACAAAGATAAAAGCCCCTGCGTACACCGGCACCACCGCTTAAAGACAGCAGACGCTGTCACAGAAAGGAAAAGCTAAACCCAGAGACTTAGGACCGAGGTACTCAGCAACACGCAGGAATGTGTGTCGACAGACTGTTTGAGCGAGTTTAAAAACAAATCCGTGCTGGGTTGAGCGGGCAGCCTAATTCTTGCCAGTATAATGAGTAGTGTAACCTTCACCGATGGACAAAGAGGCCTTTGAGTGTAGTGTGGGCTCTGGTAATGAAACTCTAGTGAAAATCACAACCTGGGGGATCGACTGCAGCAACCCTTCTGTCAGTCTTGGAGTACCATGAAAGATCTCGAGCCCAGGCAGTGCCCTGGATCTAGCTAGGGATTCTAGCTTTGTTTACACTGCAATTCAAGCTACATTCAGAAGGGAAGGTAGTTCCAAGAGTGGACTTTGTCTGTGGAAAAGGAGCTGGGGTGAGGTGTACCACTAGGTACGGCTAGAAATGGATCAAAATAGGCTTGACATCATACCGGAATTTCTGCTTTTTAATACCAGTAATAAGCGTAGTATCACACTGTCAAATGATACTACAGCACTTCTCAGTGTTTGAATATAAAATGTTCACAGAACTCTACACAGAACCCTTTTAAGAGCAGCCTTGACATGAACCGTGGGATACTGGTGGGTTCTGAGTGCTTTACTGTAAGGCAGAGTAGATTTAGGTAGGGGCTTCTCCTCTTACGCCAAAGATCACTTCAAAGGCATCAGCTGAGCCCTTTAGCTAGGAGAGCAGGGTATACCTGCCAGGGTTGAGGATGAGGAGGCTGCTCTTCGTCAGGGGCACTGGCAGAGGTATGCAGGCTACAGCCAATGAGCCCAACCACTGTTAAATCCTATCAAAGGATTCCAGCTCGGTCCACAAGATGCACGGCTAAACTCCTACAAGGCTCCGGACTGCCAAGCTATTTGGGTTCTGCTCTCGTTAGCAGGACAATGCAAGCTAGTGGACCTGTAAAATTCTCCCACCCAAGCCAAACAGGAGGAAAGGAGGAGACACTTCACCCCCAGCCTCTCAAACAAGTGGTTCTCCTTCAATTATTTTATGATCGTACATGCTCCTGCTTAGTGTCGTGTCCTGGGTATTTCTGACTGCAAAAAAAGCGCAGTACAGTAGGAAAAAATGAAAGAAACACAGAGCGTCTGTCCACATTATATATGAAAAAAGTCCAATGCCTTGGACTGTTCAGAAGGGATGTGTGTGCCACAGATACTCAAGCACATTTTTAATTTAATTTCCCTCCATCGTTGTCACAAGTCTGTGGACCTGGTCACTGCAACACCCTTGATTAAGTACAGCAGCTTAATCTACAGTTCAAAATATTACAGGAAATACTACAGACACCGACTAAGAACAATGCAGTAGCAGCACATCAAGGGATTACAGCAAGTCTGACACTAAGCATTTTACAAGTTCCACAGCAGTAAAATACACAAAAGCAACCATGACCACTTTCTGTGAGTGCTTCAGCAGTTATCGGTCATAATTAGCATGATTTAACATTTTATGGTGCATACATAATGCCTTTCAGATGTCCGAAGAATGTCATTAATGTGCTTTCACAGACACATCTACTGGATAATACATTTCACATCATCTAGTGCCCTTCTTGGACAGCAGAAAACAAACTTCCACTGTAAACCTTAAGTGGTCACATATGACCATGTGTCTCTTAATTATCCCTGTGAGATCAGTCAAGTAAAATGATGTTATATGCATTATTTATACATGTACGTATATATACTTTATACAGTATTGTACTGCAAGAAATATTGGAGCGACAACATACAGTCTAAACTACTTATGATCAAACTGTCAGCGGGAGCCATGAGGGGACAACCATTATGAAATAAAGTGGCACTTACGATAGAGACATCCAGCTTCCCCATTGAGCTGTGACCATCCAGGGCAGCACTTATGCACTGTCTGGTAATCCTGCCGATACACTTGTCTGTATGCAGTATAATACGCTGTCCTGCAACAAAAAGCACATATCCTTTAGTATATTCAACCAAGCACATTCAACATAGCTGTTGTCTGTCTATCCCCCTTGCGACTCTCTCTCTGAGTATTGTGATTTAAGACACTAACTAGGAGCTGATTATGGGCTTAACATGTAAAAGGGCCTTCAACACCAGCCTCAGGTTGTGTTTGTGGTTAGGCAGCAAGTGGGAAACTTGGCCCATGACTAATGTTTGTGGATGAGCTTCGATGTGTAACAGGCACAAAACACAAACAGAGTGTAATTAGCGTCGCGTCTTTTTGGCCCTTCACCCTTTTATGTCGCTCGCTCAAAAGCATGAGACCCAGGCCTGAGCAGACAGCCCTGTAGTTTTGAGCCTTTGGAGGCTGGCTACATTACACTGTGCTCACATCTCTTTGTTTATGGGGTCTAATTGCAGGCCTGGTGGCTTCTAAAAGCAAGGATTAGTTCTCAAGTATGCTGAGTACACAGAGAAAGCGGGCCTGTGCAAGGCACTGGAGAACTTCCCTAAGTTCAGGATGGGGGTGGGGGGAGGTCATGGGGATGCAGAGTGAGCTCAGGCCTCCTGCCTTATGGGTATGCTTGGATCTACTGGAGATGCCTGTCAAATTGCAGCTTTCTGGAAGAATGTGGCTACACCTTGCACTTTTGGGGCATAAGGAAAGATCAAAAGGCGCTGATTACAAAGGACGCATGAATAAAGGACCGAAACAGAAACGTTTAAGTGATGGGGGACAGACTGTGTAGTTTTGAATGGATTATTTACAAAAAGCCTGCATCTCTGTGGATGAGGTGTTACATGTCAAGTTTAAGTCTACAATCTACTGAGAGCCTCCAGAGAAATTACATTTAAAATTCAAATTTAAGGCCAATAAATAAGGATATGGAAATAAATGGAAAGCTGTCCTTAAAGACGGTAAATTAAATGTATGTGTAGGCCATTATTTATTCAGATAATTGAACATGTTAATAGATCAGTAAAACATAAGTAATAACTCAACTCATCAGAGTCAAGCGGCTGCATCTGAAGGTGTGTGTGAATGTACGGACTGATGGATGTTATAGTTGGTCCCACCTCCTCTCATAGCCCATGCACCAAGTCTGTCCCTGACATCCTTGCTTCCAAACCTTGACCATACGGGTAAATGCCTGAACGCAGGGCTGCATTTGAGCCACCAGTTTCACTTCCCGCTCTGTGCACACATTCGGCCTGCAACAAAACACATGAACAGACAGTGCGTCAGAGGTTTGTCACTGACAGGATCAATATATCATAACTAGTCCAGGAGGGTTTGTTTTCATCTTTCACTGCTGGTACATCTAAGAACCTTTAATATGAGTCAGTCAAAGTGTGCCCTGCAGATAACAATGCTCTGTGAGATCATACCTGCTGTAAAGGTTCATTTTCTTAGTCACTTAGTCATAGAGGTGCGTGGTCCAGATTGGGCAATGTTTATAAGAACCAAGATGATGGATTTCAGATCACAGAGGATTTTTTTTTAAATCTCTGCTGAATGGTTAGCGTAAAATCGGTTATCACATACAATAATCTTGGTGTGTGTCCCTCTATTTAGTGTCACACCTATTATAGGTGTGTGAAACTAAATACAGGGAGATGCACTTAAGCTTCAGTACCTTGCCGTTGACTTCTGTTTTATGTGTGTGTGTGTGTGTGTTTAAAGACAACAGGGTTCTTGCTGTATGCCACAGAGAGAGCAGATAGAGATTAGGATGAAAACCCTTAGATAAGTAGTTTAAAGAAGGACAAACAGATGTTTCGAAATTTCAGCAAATGTAAACAGCTATACTGAAGAAAACAATGTTTACATCTTAACCATCAAGATCCCCGGTCACCACCATGATGAGCTGGTTTCTTGAAGTTAAATTCCCATTCATCAGAATGCACAATTGCTAAATTAAAAAGCTCATTCACATCAATCACTGTGTCAATCCAGAACACAAAGCATCCATTACATGTGACTCTTCTTTCACTCTCAAAAGTGTATTTTGTGTATTAATTATATGCAAGAAAACGGCTGTAGCTACTTAGACACTACAAACGTTATTTTCTTCAAATAAAATATGTGGAACGGAGGTGACGTTTCTGCTCCACCTTAAATGATACAACAGTTACAGTCTGGAGCAAATAAATACTGCAGCATTTAAGGGGGAAACCTAATATCTTTAGAGTCAAAACAGACTTGCAAGTATTTTTCCAGTCAAAGTTAATTCATGAAGAGTTTTGTTGAGCTCAATTTCAGGGGTCACGTAGTGGAAATCACCTACAACAAATTCTTGTAGGGCAGCCTTTATTTATTGTAAAAACTTACTCTAACAACCGAATCATTCATTAATCACCAATGATACTGAACCATTAGTTTCCCCTGAAACAAGAAAAAAGACAATGACTCACATGTAAGGCAAGAGATCCCTTCCATAGCGAGAAGTGGCGTAAATGCCTTTAATTAGGAGAATCAGTAAAGGGGTGAAGAGAATATCCATCTTGTGAAGTCGCTGGACACGACCTTATAAAGTTCACCGCTAAAAAGAGCGACGTTAAAATCTCTAAAAGGAAAAAGTAATGGGCTCCATGCTGCAGCGTCCCAAAGGCAGTGTGGAAGGAGCTGAGGAGCGGAGCGGACTTCACGAGTGAAGATGAATGGGGAGGGAACCAAGACACACTCAATCACAAAGAGAGGACTAAATGTCAACTAACAAACACACACTGCTCAAACCCACGAAAAAACATCACCTAAAAATCATCTCAGAGACCAAGTTTCACACCAGAAAAGCTGTATAACGCCTAAATGACCTTACCTGAGAACACGTACCAAGTAAAAACACAAACCAAATGTCACCTCTGGCAAAGACATTTGAAACAATATTTTAAAGACCAAAGTTAATCGTTCAAAATAAAACGTTAAAATCACGCCAGAGACCTAATATTACCTCAGAAGTTTATTCATTTTTTAATCTACCTACAACACAAACATGCCTAAGACAATCAATTCAGAGACATGACTCAAAAATACCTCAAGACAGAAACAATGGCATTGTGAACACTATTAATATGTCTTAAACTTCAGTAATATTTTGGATTTCATGCGCCTTTAGGGGGATTTCACAAACAATTTACCATTTAGCACAAATTAATGTTTGGTCACAGCCTGGTCTATTAATAGATTTAAAAGGAATGTCTTTAAGAGATTTTAAATCCCTTTATAATTAATCACCTTTTTACGAGAAAACCCATCTACAGCAAATTCAAATGAACCTAATGTGGTACATACATATTTACATTTGTTTAAAGTGGTGGAGACAGTCACTTTGCGAGGTATTTCAAGAGCCTCACACATGCTGAAAATTAAGGTTACACTCGAGGTGCTACAAATGTTACTGGGCCAAAAGCTTGGCAAAAAGTATGCAAAGTATTCACTGGTTCAAATATCACGGGTCAAGGCCAGTCAAGGTTCAACACCTCCTTCCAATGTTAGAACACAATCAGAAAGCTAACATGCAGCTACTGATATTTCAAGACACACGGGAATATTTCAGGCATGTAAACACATATGGAACCCTTTTTAAAGGCATGATGGGCAAATTAGATCTTTTGGTATTCAGATTATTATTAATATTCAGGGTACACATCAAATGTCTTACGATATTCATGTAAAAATGACAAAAACTCCTTTTCTCAAAAAAATTGTGGTTCATTCAAGGTAAATCTTAGAAAACTCATTTTAATGTTTTTAGATGTCAGCAGTTTTGACTGTACAGTTTTCACTGGCAAGGGCATCACAAATCCCTTTAAAAAGATCGATATTTATGGGTGTTTATTTTAGCAAAACAAGGATCACAGTAACATGGACTTTAAGTACCCAATAAAAAGAGCACTCACCTCATATAGAGGAACCTGAGTGATTTATGTCTTTCTTTCCTAGCATTGCTATCTATGGACACAACTGAACAATATGGAGTAGGGAACATTTAGTCATATTAGATGGAGCTACAAGAGTTCTACCCTTGAGCAGCAGTGACCCTTGAATTTAATCATTGATCCTTCATTCAGACTGCTGTGGATGAAGTTAACACAATCCCAGCTGGCCACCAGCGTCAATAGACCTTGATATTTGCTTGAATGTACGTTGTGACATTGGTTGGCCAAATGTCAACGTCTGGTGATATTCATGGTCACCAGGTATTCCTACATGTACAATTGTTCAAACTGAGATACTGTAAGATACTGTGTTCCCTCAGAGGGACTTAGATCTGGACTGTTGTTTGTTAAATCAAATTTGACTAAAAAGAGGCTTTGTTTATACTGCTGGCTTGAAGACTGAGCCACCTGCAACTTAGCTTTAGCTAAAAAACTCAGTGAATAATTTCTTTGACGTTAAGCAGAACTGCGTCCTTCAATGATGGCAAGAGCCAAGTCCCAGTGCAGCACAACATCTCCAGTCCACAACACTGCCACCAGCACAATCAACTCGTCATGGTCTCAGATATAACAAAACACAGTTCCAAACAGTACCATTGGTCCAAATTATATGATTATTTTTGGCAGTTATTGGCAATTTTAGATGTTCCTGTTTCACAAGCTTCTTTCATTTCTGCTATTAATTATAGCTTGCTAAGAAGAACCAGATCCTGGCCCCTGCGGGCTTCCATGCCTCCAGGACTGTAGTTATTGGTTAATCAGTTAGAACAGGTGTGTTATTCTTCGTTGGAATCTAAGGTTTGCTTCCATAATGGACATGTTCGTTTTGAGACAAGTCAAAATCTGTCACAGTAAAATATGTTAACCATATGGTAAAATATAGTTTTTGTAAAAAGAATTCCATCTATCAACTTCTCCAGAGTGGTTTAAGTTCAATATAGGAATGACTGCTTTCACACCCAGAGACCATCTAGCCTGTAAACACAGTAAACTATCGTAGTAACTACTTAAAAAAATTAAATCTGTAATTAATTCTGTCCTTAATACAATTGTAAGTAGCCTAGCAGAGCTAGCTAAAGTGTAGTTCAAATGAGACCCGCCAACTGGTATAATTTAGAAATACTAAATATCAATTCAGATTTGGTAATAAATCTAGTATAAAACATAACTGTTATACATGTTATTAACATAAATCTACACATGTTATTAAGATTTACAGCATTTTATATAAAGTATTATTTTATTATTATTATCCAAATCAAAACAGGGCTAACCTCATTTAATTGTGCTAACATAGGGGTTACACTGCCATCTGTTGGGCGTAAAACAAACTCCAGTAAAGACCCCTTCCAGTGAAAATCATGTTTTCCATACTGTGGTTTATATTTATAGCTAGACTAAGACTAACCCTGAGCAAACTAATTGGTGAACGCTATGGTTGGCCATTTCCACTTTGAAACAGTGCTCCAAAGACTTAAAGGCTAAGCACCAGCGATTATGAAAGTGTCAAAGAAATAAATACAGTGGAATTTGAGTTCCTAACTTGTGTTTATTGATAGTCAGAAAACATGTTATTTTTTACTAATTCAAGGAATAAGGTTTAAAAGACCGTTGCCCCCCCCCCAACGGTGTTCGTTACGGAGGTTTATAGTGTCGGATGAATTCGAGTACGACTTCGATCATATTTACAAGACTAACGGTACCTCTAAATCTGAGTTTAGCTTATAGCAATTGGCTATAATTGGCTATTGTCATGAATAATGTTGGTTATTTAGCTAGATACTGTCATAACAGTCAGTCATAACGGTGTTTTACCGCGG
Organism: Hoplias malabaricus; assembly: GCF_029633855.1. Lineage (NCBI taxonomy): Eukaryota > Metazoa > Chordata > Actinopteri > Characiformes > Erythrinidae > Hoplias > Hoplias malabaricus. The sequence goes on along the minus strand of NC_089804.1, from coordinate 24,315,868 downwards.
CGTTGTTCAGCTATTGTCCACCAGTGACGTCACGGTTGCGTTCAAGAATTTCCGTAGCGAGCTCGGGTTTTTCCGTCAATTTAATAAAATTGTCAGTTTTAAAGCAAATTAAGCTGCTATTTTCATTTTAATTCATACTTATATATGTCAATAACTGATATAATGTGGTGCAGCAGGTAGTGTCGCAGTCACACAGCTCCAGGGACCTGGAGGTTGTGGGTTCGATTCCCGCTCCGGGTGATTGACTGTGAGGAGTGGGTGTGTTCTCCCTGTGTCTGCGTGGGTTTCCTCCCACAGTCCAAAAAAACACGTTGATAGGTGGATTGGCGACTCAAAAGTGTGTGTGTTGCCCTGTGAAGGACTGGCGCCCCCTTCAGGGTGTATTCCCGCCTTGTGCCCAATGATTCCAGGTAGGCTCTGGACCCACCGCGACTGGTTAAGCTGTTACAGATAATGAATGAATAATAAAATGTGAAATATTCATGGAGGTCCTTTAAGTGGTGCTTAGCCTTTAAATGCTGACAGGGTGGGTATCTTGTGTCATAAACTACAACCAACTCAACGTCAACTTACATAGTGGGGATTTCAAGGCTGAGGTCTAAGAAGAGGCCAGTGCGTACTGAGCAAAGGCGACGGTGTTAAGTAATGTATCTAAGCCACGTTTTGTTTTTTAGTCTTTATTTTTTTACTTTTAATTTGGATGCAGTACATTACATTTTATGGCTTTAAACAGTGGCTGGAGGTAGCTTTAAAGCAGAGGAGTTCCTGAAATGTAAAAAAAACAGGAATTGTCAAACCAATAAAACTGAGAAAATTATATAGATATGAAGATAGGGCACACAGGAGAATATATAAAACCTTTATCTAAATGTATAATTGTGATAACTTAGACAGTAATTTGCAGAAATTCCAACCAACTAAATTTAAACAGAGAATTGGAAGTGTAGTTTTTCCAGTTTAAAAGATTAACGGAGTTTTGCTGGCACCGTGTGGCTAAAGGAAGGGCAACAGTGTGAAATCTGGGAAAGTGAGTAAACTTCACGATCTAAACATTTGCTTCACTGGAACAAACTCTGTATAGTTTTTGTGAGGTATGTGTTTGTTTTTTCTCGAAAACAGTCCAATCCGGACATTGATGGGTCAAAAGTGCGGTCTATAAGTAAACCAATGGCGTTTCCCACTAGCGCTCTGCCCCTTTTCGTTTTTTGTCGAAACGGGAAATTTTGACACGGTGCCTCAGTTGACCTGGAATTCGTTTGGTCGGTGTGTCGTTATGCTGTGCGCTCTGAGAACGGGCCTCAGAGCAGCTCCCCTGAAACTCATTCCAGGCTTCTCTCTTCCACACTGTGCGCGGTTTATCAACATGTCGTCGTGTAAATCAGCACAGAGCAGTGTCCCAGCGACTCTTTTGGGCTCTATGGCTTTCGGAGGTCGCGCGGACGCTGAGCTGAGCGCAAAAATGGTCCGCGTGTTTCTGGAGCGTGGTCACTGTGAGCTGGACACTGCTTTCATGTACACAGACGGAAAGGCAGAGACCATTATAGGAGGCATGCACCTGCCCAGTTCAGGTAACATTTTACAGTAGTCCCTGCAGCACAACACAGACATGTGAGAAACAAAGACCACGCGAGCCTCAAAAGCAGATTCATTTTGGCTTTAATGTTGTTGCCAAACTTGTAAAACCTTAACAGATCACTGCACATACTTGTATAATTGGAACAGGGTCAGGAGGTTCAAAGGTCTTCCTTTTATAATTTCTTAAGGCTGTAAAATATTGTGTAACTCAAGCGTCTCAGACATCACAAGGCTCAGTCCTGGAAAACCAGGGGCCAATGCATTTTAGTCATTTTTATACTCAGTAAAATATAAACAAAGTTCAGCTTAAGCTCAAGGTCATTCCTGTTGAAGAGTCCTCAAATCTGGGCTTAAGATTCATGGCTAATTGGAAAACAAGTCCCTTGTCACGTGTCTATGGGGTATTTGTATGATGACCATTGACAAAACCACCATGAATAACAATTTAAATTATTAAAATACTGCAAAACAAAGTGAACCAATGGAAAGTAATGTTGCTCAATGTCGATTTTTCCAGTTAGAATTGCCACCAAAGCGAACCCTTGGGAAGGCAAGACACTGAAGCCAGAAAGTGTGCGCTCTCAGATGGAAACCTCTCTGAAAAGGCTGTGCAGACAGAGTGTGGACATATTTTACCTACATGCCCCGGACCACGAGAACCCTGTGCAGGACACGCTGCAGGCCTGTAATGAGCTTTACAAAGAGGTAGATGCAACTCAGCGTGTCGCATTTCTGTTCAAGGCCCGTGCTCATGATACACATACTTTCACCTCACTAGTTGCTTGTTGCTTTATGACCCAAAGGTTATTACATCTTGAGTCTGAGACTGAATGACGTCTACTCTTTTTTTCTTCTCCTCCTTTGAATGATTCTGTCCATCACTGGTGTAAATACACAAGTCCTGGACGACTGTTTAAAGGTAGTGTCTCTGTCACAGCTCCAGGGACCTGGAGGATGTGGGTTCGAGTGCCGCTCTTGGTGACTGTCTGTGAGGAGTGTGGTGTGTTCTCTCTGTATCTGCATGGGTTTTCTCCGGGTGACTGTCTGTGAGGAGTGTGGGGTGTTCTCCCTGTATCTGCATGGGTTTTCTCCGGGTGACTGTCTGTGAGGAGTGTGGGGTGTTCTCCCTGTGTCTGCATGGGTTTTCTCCGGGTGACAGTCTGTGAGGAGTGTGGTGTGTTCTCCCTGTGTCTGCGTGGGTTTCCTCCGGGTGACTGTCTGTGAGGAGTTGGTGTGTTCTCTCAGTGTACGCGTGGGTTTCCTCCGGTTTCCTCCCACGGTCCAAAAACACACGTTGGTAGGTGGATTGGCGACTCAAGTGTCCGTAGGTGTGAGTAAATGTGTGAGTGTGTGTGTGTTGCCTTGTGAAGGATGGCGCCCCCTCCAGGATGTATTCTTGCGCCCAATGATTCCAGGTAGGCTCTGGACCCACCGTGACCCTGAACTGGATAAGGGTTACAGATACTGAATGAATGAATATGAGTTTATTCGCGGTGTGAAATGGTAATACATTAATTACAGAAGCACTGAATATACAGTTTCAAACTTAAGATGTTTCCTCTTACCAGGGAAGGTTCAAGGAGCTGGGCTTATCCAACTATGCCTTTTGGGAAGTGGCAGAAATCTGCACCATCTGCAATTATCTGCAATAATTTAGAAATACTAAATATCAATTCAGATTTGGTAATAAATCTAGTATAAAACATAACTGTTATACATGTTATTAACATAAATCTACACATGTTATTAAGATTTACAGCATTTTATATAAAGTATTTTTTATTATTATTATCCAAACCAAAACAGGGCTAACCTCATTTAATTGTGCTAACATAGGGGTTACACTGCCATCTGTTGGGCGTAAAACAAACTCCAGTAAAGACCCCTTCCAGTGAAAATCATGTTTTCCATACTGTGGTTTATATTTATAGCTAGACTAAGACTAACCCTGAGCAAACTAATTGGTGAACGCTATGGATGGCCATTTCTACTTTGAAACAGTGCTCCAAAGACTTAAAGGCTAAGCACCAGCGATTATGAAAGTGACAAAGAAATAAATCCAGTGGAATTTGAGTTCCTAACTTGTGTTTATTGATAGTCAGAAAACATGTTATTTTTTACTAATTCAAGGTTTAAAAGACCGTTGCCCCGGTTGTATACCCCTAACTGGAAGAACTTGTAGTTCAATTCTCCATGAACACAGTGACAGTGGACTGTGTGCGAATAAGGGATGCTATGTTTGTAACATGTCACTTGTTTGGTCCGTTTACATGCTAATAGCATACGTGTGCTAGTTAAATATATAGCTAGTTTAAACATCCAAATGCTAGCTAAACTTAGTCTACTGGCAGATGTTCAACAATGAAGTGGAGTATATGCCAGTGTCATAAAACGGATGTCAATGTCATCAGCATTTGCGCAAAACAGAGGCATATGCCACTGTCAAAAAAAAAAATCGATGTCATTGGTACATGCCACTGTCACCAAATAAAAAAAAATTGATGCCACTGTCACACGTACGTAAGATGCCGATGTCTTTCCATGTTAATACTGCCTCTCCTGAACTGGATAAGCGGTTACAGTTAATGAATGAATGAATGAATGAATAATAAAATGTGAAATATTCATGGTCCTTTAAGTGGTGCTTAGCCTTTAAATGCTGACAGGGTGGGTATCTTGTGTCATAAACTACAACCAACTCAACGTCAACTTACATAGTGGGGATTTCAAGGCTGAGGTCTAAGAAGAGGCCAGTGCGTACTGAGCAAAGGCGACGGTGTTAAGTAATGTATCTAAGCCACGTTTTGTTTTTTAGTCTTTATTTTTTTACTTTTAATTTGGATGCAGTACATTACATTTTATGGCTTTAAACAGTGGCTGGAGGTAGCTTTAAAGCAGAGGAGTTCCTGAAATGTATAAAAAACAGGAATTGTCAAACCAATAAAACTGAGAAAATTATATAGATATGAAGATAGGGAACACAGGAGAATATATAAAACCTTTATCTAAATGTATAATTGTGATAACTTAGACAGTAATTTGCAGAAATTCCAACCAACTAAATTTAAACATAGAAAATTGGAAGTGTAGTGTTTCCAGTTTAAAAGATTAACGGAGTTTTGCTGGCACCGTGTGGCTAAAGGAAGGGCAACAGTGTGAAATCTGGGAAAGTGAGTAAACTTCACGAAGTAAACCTTTGCTTCACTGGAAAAAACTCTGTATAGTTTTGTGAGGTGTGTGTTTGTTTTTTCTCGAAAACAGTCCAATCCGGACATTCAGGGGTCAAAAGTCCGGTCTATAAGTAAACCAATGGCGTTTCCCACTAGCGCTCTGCCCCTTTTCGTTTTGTGTCGAAACGGGAAATTTTGACACGGTGCCTCAGTTGACCTGGAATTCGTTTGGTCGGTGGCCGCTCCCCTGAAACTCACTCCAGGCTTCTCTCTTCCACACTGTGCGCGGTTTATCAACATGTCGTCGTGTAAATCAGCACAGAGCAGTGTCCCAGCGACTCTTTTGGGCACTTCGGCCTTCGGAGATCGCGCGGACGCTGAGCTGAGCGCAAAAATGGTCCGCGTGTTTCTGGAGCGTGGTCACTGTGAGCTGGACACTGCTTTCATGTACACAGACGGAAAGGCAGAGACCATTATAGGAGGCATGCACCTGCCCAGTTCAGGTAACATTTTACAGTAGTCCCTGCAGCACAACACAGACATGTGAGAAACAAAGACCCCGCGAGCCGCAAGAGTAGATTCACTTCGAGTAGATTCGCGACCCTGAACTGGATAAGCAGTTACAGATAATGAATGAATGAATATGAGTTTATTCACGGTGTGAAATGGTTACATTAATTACAGAGGCGCTGAATATACAGTTTCAAACTTAAGATGTTTCCTCTTACCAGGGAAGGTTCAAGGAGCTGGGCTTATCCAACTATGCCTCTTGGGAAGTGGCAGAAATCTGCACCATCTGCAAGCACAACAACTGGCTGCTTCCCACAGTCTACCAGGTGAATATGACACTCCGGTAAAGTTGGTTTCATATTCGCATATTCAGATTTCTTTCTTCAATAGCTCTCAAACGGTGCATGCAAATGACTTAAAACTTGCAAAGTATTGTTTTTGGGATCCAAGACAAGCAACTACAACTCAGTTTATGTCAGAATTGTTTGCCATTTAAAAAACACGAAATATATTGTTTTCTATGGGCTGCAGCAATCTCCGCGAGAGCTAAGGGACCGTTTACAAACTACACTACACAGTAAAAACGAAGGTGACGAACCTCACACATGATGTATACTACATCTCTTACCTTCATAAATTTAACCCTTACTGGCTCGTGGTGATACATTTTTCATTACAAATTTCAATAGCTTTTGAACCTTTGATGAAATTGTTTCAAAACAAGTTGTATTTGAACAAGTGCCACCCACATGACATACTTCACCTCTTATTTTGGTAAATTTAACCCTTACTGGCCAGTGGTGATAAATATTTCATTATAAATGTCAGTAGCTTTTAAACCTTTCATGATATTGTTTCTAAACAAGCTGTATTTGATCAAGTGCCACCCACATGACATACTACAACTCTTATTTTGGCAAATTTAACCATTGCTGGCCCGTGGTGATACATTTTTCATTATTAATTTCAATAGCTTTTGAATCTTTTATGATATTGTTTCAAAACAAGTTGTATTTGATAAAGTGCAACCCACATGACATACTACACCTGTTATTTTGGTCAATTTAACCCTTGCTGGCCTGTGGTGATACATTTGTCATTATTAATTTCAATAGCTTTGGAACCTTTGATGATATGGTTTCTAAACAAGTTATATTTGATAAAGTGCCACCCACATGACATACTACACCTGTTATTTTGGTCAATTTAACCCTTGCTGGCATGTGGTGATACATTTTTCATTACAAATTTCAATAGCTTTTGAATCTTTTATGATATTGTTTCAAAACAAGTTGTATTTGATCAAGTGCCACCCACATGACATACTACAACTCTTATTTTGGTCAATTTAACCATTGCTGGCCCGTGGTGATACATTTTTCATTATAAATTTCAATAGCTTTTGAACCTTTGATGATATGGTTTCTAAACAAGTTGTATTTGAACAAGTGCCACCCACATGACATACTACACCTCTTATTTTGGCAAATTTAACCATTGCTGACCTGTGGTGATACATTTTTCATTCCAAATTTTAATAGCTTTTGAACCTTTGATGATATGGTTTCTAAACAAATTGTATTTGATCAAGTGCCACCCACATGACATACTACACCTGTTATTTTGGTCAATTTAACCCTTGCTGGCCCGTGGTGATGAGTTTTTGAAAATAAATTTCAATAGCTTTTGAACCTTTGATGATATGGTTTCTAAACAAGTTGTATTTGATCAAGTGCCACCCACATGACATACTACAACTCTTATTTTGGTCAATTTAACCATTGCTGGCCCATGGTGATATATTTTTCATTATAAATTTCAATAGCTTTTGAACCGTTGATATGGTTTCTAAACAAGTTTTATTTGAACAAGTGCCACCCACATGACATACTACACCTCTTATTTTGGCAAATTTAACCATTGCTGGCCTGTGGTGATACATGTTTCATTCCAAATTTTAATAGCTTTTGAACCTTTGATGATATTGTTTCTAAACAAGTTGTATTTGATAAAGTGCAACCCACATGACATACTACACCTTTTATTTTGGTCAATTTAACCATTGCTGGCCCGAGCAGACATTCCCAGAAACAGAGACTACCTTATGTAATGCATAACATGAGATGTGTTGCTACTTGTCTTGGACAATGTCCTAGATCCACAATGGCCATTTACAGACAAACAGTCTCTGTTTCTGGGAATGTCTGCTCCAGCTTTCTTTAAATGTATCCTGTGGATACACCAACATTTTGCATACACCTACTGTATGTACACCTCTGGCAAAAGTTATGTCTCTCATGAGTCAGACAACTTAATTTTTACATTGAATGTAATTTTTTTGGATTATAACTATTGCTGTTTTTTTGTGTGTATATACTTACATTCTGCAAAATATTGACAGTTGGTCGATAAAAATATTTTAAAACCTGTTTAAAAAGCTGCTCAAATTATTGCCTACCCCACCATTACTTCATTCAAACAGCTACATGTTTTTTTGAGCAATTTCATTAAACATTTAATTGAAGCTATTGAAATGTATTCTCAAAAATGCATCATCATGGGCCATTAATTGTTAAATTGACCAAAATAAGAGGTGTAGTATGTCATGTGGGTGGCACTTGTTCAAATACAACTTGTTTAGAAACCATATCATCAAAGGTTCAAAAGCTATTGAAATTGATTTTTTAAAAACTCATCACCACGGGCCAGCAAGGGTTAAATTTGCCAAAATAAGAGTTGTAGTATGTCATGTGGGTTGCATTTGATCAAATACAACTTGTTTAGAAACCATATCATCAAAGGTTCAAAAGCTATTGAAATTTATTTTTTAAAAACTCATCACCACGGGCCAGTAAGGGTTAAATTTACCAAAATAAGAGGTGTAGTATGTCATGTGGGTGGCACTTGATCAAATACAACTTGTTTAGAAACCATATCATCAAAGGTTCAAAAGCTATTGAAATTTATTTTCAAAAACTCATCACCACGGGCCAGCAAGGGTTAAATTTACCAAAATAAGAGGTGTAGTATGTCATGTGGGTTGCATTTGATCAAATATAATTTGTTTAGAAACCATATCATCAAAGGTTCAAAAGCTATTGAAATTTATTTTCAAAAACTCATCACCACGGGCCAGCAATGGTTAAATTTGCCAAAATAAGAGGTGTAGTATGTCATGTGGGTGGCACTTGTTCAAATACAACTTGTTTAGAAACCATATCATCAAAGGTTCAAAAGCTATTGAAATTTATAATGAAAAATGTATCACCATGGGCCAGTAAGGGTTAAATTGACCAAAATAAGAGGTGTAGTATGTCATGTGGGTGGCACTTGTTCAAATACAACTTGTTTTGAAACAATATCATCAAAGGTTCAAAAGCTATTGAAATTTGTAATGAAAAATGTATCACCACGGGCCAGTAAGGGTTAAATTTATGAAGGTAAGAGATGTAGTATACATCATGTGAGGTTCGTCACCTTCGTTTTTACTGTGTAGTGTAGTTTGTTAACGGTCCCTTAGCTCTCGCGGAGATTGCTGCAGCCCATAGAAAACAATATATTTCGTGTTTTTTAAATGGCAAACAATTCTGACATAAAGGGAGTTGTAGTTGCTTGTCTTGGATCCCAAAAACAATACTTTGCAAGTTTTAAGTCATTTGCATGCACCGTTTGAGAGCTATTGAAGAAAGAAATCTGAATATGCGAATATGAAACCAACTTTACCGGAGTGAATATGACAGCAACTCTGCAAAACATACTATATAAAAATGTATTTTGCGCAGACTTAAACAGATCTCTCTTTTTTAAAGGGCATGTACAATGCTACCACGCGACAAGTGGAGACAGAACTCTTACCCTGCCTGCGATATTTCGGTATCCGTTTCTATGCATACAATCCTCTTGCAGGTACAGCACTGCTTTTCTTTCATCCTTAAGTCATCCTCATTTTGCTTTGGCTTAAAACACACTCTCAAACAAAACACTTCACAAGGGCTGCTATTTGTTACTTTGTATTTGTGACACTGTGTCCTCATTAACGTAAGCTGGATGTCATCTGTACAGGAGGTATGCTCACCGGGAAATATCATTATGAGGACAAAGAAAAGAACCAACCTATGGGACGCTTCTTTGGCAATAACTGGGCTACAGCCTACAGAGACAGGTAATAACCATACTTGTATTGTACCCTGGGCTGTTGGATTTTGGAATCGGGAGGTTATTAGTATTAAATATCGTAGGTAAAAAGATATCTGATTCAGTTCTGTAACATCTAACCTGAAAGAGCAAATACTTTTGTTGCCTTCATTCATCAAAGCTGCATACAGTCAAATGTAATTCTAAAATGTGTGGAGGCAAATTTCATTAACAGTTTTTTACTATTAGTAATAATTAACAAAATATCTGGAATAATTGTATTTTTAAAATATATTCACATGGTAATTCATTAGAAGAATGGAAACAGTTGTATTTTACATGTATGCTGATTATATAAAGGGTGGCATGGTGGCGCAGCAGGTAGTGTCGCAGTCACACAGCTCCAGGGACCTGGAGGTTGTGGGTTCGTTTCCCGCTGACTGTCTGTGAGGAGTTGGTGTGTTCTCCCTGTGTCTGCGTGGGTTTCCTCCGGGTGACCCTCTGTGAGGAGTGTGGTGTGTTCTCCCTGTGTCTGCGTGGGTTTCCTCCGGGTGACCCTCTGTGAGGAGTGTGGTGTGTTCTCCCTGTGTCTGTGTGGGTTTCCTCTGGGTGACTGTCTGTGAGGAGTGTGGTGTGGTGTGTTCTCCCTGTGTCTGTGTGGGTTTCCTCCGGGTGACTGTCTGTGAGGAGTGAGGTGTGCTCTGGACCCACCGCGACCCTGAACTGGATAAGCGCTTACAGATAATGAATGAATTAAAAAATGATTATATAAACAAAGGCTGCATCTGTTCCAAACATATAGATGTCTGCTGTAAGTCTATATTTCACACAGTTTCAGCATTTTGAGGGTGTGATCTCCATAAAGGGAGATGGGACTGCCTTGGGAACCTTTTTTAGCTCAGTTTTCTTGTTCAGCCCTCTCAGAGTGGCTGGGTGTAATTGTTGTTCAGTGGAGTAGCAGTGTGCTTGAGTAGAGTGAATAGTTTTTAAACGCTTATTTTAAGTGAATAGGTTCAGAGAGAAACAGCACATTTTAAATTTTATATAATTTTAAGTCATCTTTTTTCTGTTAAATAGATTAGACTCGCTTTTGTGGTTTCTGACACTGATTTATTGTGAAAAAACATGGTTGAAAACAGTATTAACAGCAACTTTGAAACCTGAAATCTCCATCTGTGTAAATGTGTAAATAGCTGCTATGTGCTTGCCACATGGTTGCTGTGATTTTTGTTATTTAATACTAATAATTAGTTATTTAATAAACTATAATCTTGGCTGATTACTCTTTGTAGTTAGAGATTATTTTAAAGTATGAAAATGTCTTTTTTTTAAACCAAAAGTATTTCAAAAGGCTACATTTCATAGCGGCGTTATAACACGAACCTACTGATGGCTAAAAGCGTGAAATTATTAAATTGAAGGATATGTTTGTAGGTGGGAAATGGCACATCTTTTTGGTGTTCTCAACATTTTCTTTGTTTCAGATACTGGAAAGAGAGCCATTTCCAAGCCATCGATTACATTCTGAAGGCCCTCGAAGCTGCGTATGGTTCAGAAAAGCCAACATTAACTTCAGCTGCCATACGCTGGATGTATCATCACTCTCAACTGAAGGTAGAAGTTCCTCTCTATTAAAAGCCCTCTCTGAAACAAAGTACCAAAACTGACCTTTTCGGACCCTCAAGTATTGGCTTTAAGACTCTCAAGGGCTTTAAGTTTCAGTAAAGTACACTGTCCAAAGACCTTATTAAATTAGAGAATTACAGCTGACTCTACATCTAGTTCAATTTTGAAATAAATGTTCTGACGTGGGTTGGGGGAGATTTTCATGGTTCAGTTTGCTGCAGTGTGTATGAGTTACTCCTAAATCCAGTACCAAAAACCTAATACTCATGAGCACCGCACACAAGCAGTGCCACCAGCTCATTTCTGGTGCAGTATGATGTAGGATGAGTTCAACATGAGGGGCGCTGTAGAGGCAGAACTGCCCATTTAGTGTCTGTGTTCCCATTGCTTTGAGTTCATGATTCTGTAATCACTGCCATTTTCAGGGCGACCTCGGTGACGGAGTCGTCGTTGGCATGTCCACCATGGAGCAGCTTCAAGAAAACTTGGCAGCAGCTGAAGAAGGTCCTTTAAAGCAGGAAGTTGTAGATGCCTTCAAGCACGGCTGGGACCTGGTAGCCCACGAGTGTCCAAACTACTTTCGCTAGATACAAACTGCGCTTAAGGAAGACCCCTTTCATCTGACTTGCGACTATGCACTTCTACAATAGTCTATTTTTCCAGAAGATTGTTTACAAACTTTAATTTTCTAAGACCCTGTAGATGAAACACACCTTAACTGATTAAATGTGTAATTGAGGTTTGCGGTTAAACATCATGATAAAAGCCAAATATTTTCAGCAAGGGTTTTTTTTTTAAACACACATTATGAAGTCTGAGAAGCACCACAAATACAAACCACACCAGAAATGAGGCTTTGTAATGTCACTTATTAATATGTTGTAAATATAACACAAACTATGTATATTCGCTGACTCATCTGTAAACAAATACCATAGGACCTCTACTTACATAGGAGACTTTGGCAAGTATCAACAGTAATAAAGTTAAATGAAATTTAACATCTAGGAGAACAATCCAAAATTGTACGTTGATGTACACAGTTGAATTTGCTGATTGAGGGTAAATTTAGAGCACAAAAATACAACCCATTTTTAATGTCCCTTTGCAGATGTTGAAGTAAAACATCCAAGAGAAATGTCCACTGGCCGCTTAATCATCTTCACTATCTTCATCTTCATCATTCATTTGTTCCTGATTGTCCTCTTTATCATCTGCTAAAATCTCAAACTCTCCAGACTCTGAGTTCCACATGCACTTAATGCTCATTTTGAATTCAGCCATTTCAATCCCAAAGAGTTTCTGAAATAAACAAAACATAAATTAATTTCTTAGTTTGTGTTTACGGCTTCTATTCAATGATTTGGCTTCGAATGAACAGAGCAGTTGCAAAGTTTCCATAAGTGTCACTTTATAATAAACTCACTGTATGGGGGAAATATATATATATATATAATGCAAATAAATAAACAAAATTTGATGGAATTGCTCCATAAATATGAATGAGTTTTTATCAATTTCTCCCAGAAGGAAACCATTCATCTATTGGATGTAGGACTGGGGCAGATTAGAACTGAAAATATTCCTTAGCGATATTGGAATATAAGGCAATGCTCTACGTTCCTCTCAATACTAAAGGATTTATCATCAGTTCTCTGGATGTTCCATACCTTTATCCTCATCTGTACAATGACAATGACAAGGAAACAAGCTAGAACAATTAATTCATTCATTATCTGTAAGCGCTTATCCAGTTCAGGGTCGCGGTGGGTCTAGAGCCTACCTGGAATCATTGGGCGCAAGGCAGGAATACACCCTGGAGGGGACGCCAGTCCTTCACAGGGCAACACACACACATTCACTCACACACTCACACCTACGGACACTTTTGAATCGCCAATCCACCTACCAACGTGTGTTTTTGGACTGTGGGAGGAAACCGGAGCACCCGGAGGAAACGGACACGGGGAGCTAGAACAGTGCAGAGTAAAAATTGAAATATACATGAAACAAGGCTTGCCAAACCATACAAGGAAACCCAGCTATTGCTCAGTCCTCATTCTGTTACAACAGGAAAGCCAAGCCTAAAGTGGTCCATCCAACTCACCAGAATGCGAGCCTGTTCTGGAGTCAGTGTATCTCCCTCTTTACAGACTTCATAATCCTTTAGTAACGTCACAACTCCTGCGCACACAGAACACACATTTATAACCAGGTCATTCAGTCCTATCACTAAAATCGGGTTAGAAAAATAGCTACATTTTGATTAGCTAAAACAAATGGTTCAGCAAACGTACAGAGGTAAGTAAAACAGAGTTATTATGAAAACCACTACTTCGAATCTGCTTTACCTTTTTTGAGTGCAGTGGGAAGTCCCAACTGTCTGAGCTGAGGCTCCATGGAGTGTGTGAACTGCTCCAGCGGCCCTTCGTCTAGCGTCACTGCCATCTGTGCCATGTTACCAGATCGGGCGTAATCTGTCTCCTTGAAACTGTTAAAATACCTGGAGGACAAAGTCATTAAAAACGATCAGCTCACAAACACAGGCACGGGCTGTATAAAGGTAGCAGTAAAATACAACATTTACTGTATGTTAGGATTTAAATGCATGAGAATTATTCCTTAAACTATCACCATGTGAAATGAATTTCCCAAATTGTTTCCCAGTTTGTTTCCCAAATAAATGCAATTTAAAAACTTTTTATAAAACCTTAACGTCAACTTACTCTTGGACCTCCTCCTTGGTTTTGTTTGTGAACAGGACGCCCACTTCACCTCTCAGAAACCTGCTCATCTAAAAAAGGAGACAAAATGTAAAGACTCAGGTTCTACACAACAACTTTTCATTGTCAAAATTAAGCTGTGAAAGAGTCACAAACCTTGTGCAAATTATCCTTGTACTCATCTGTTGGTCCTTTCCCAAGTGCAATCATCATCACCTTATTCTTGCCAAAAAAGAACCTTGAACACAACACGCAAACGTATTGGTGACTACACCCTCAAACGCCACAAAGGAGCGTCGGTAAATTAGGCATGCGTTCAGCATCTCACCGGCTGTGCTTCCATGCTGCTCGGATATCTTTCAGTTTGCTGTTCCTCATGTTTTCCACAGAGAAGATGAACACGTATCTGTATGTGTCTACACATTTCCTCAGCTGTGTCGGGGAGAAGTGCAAAAAAGTAGTCAGCCACATCATCTGTAGACATTATGCATAATAACCTTTTATCTCTACATTGTAGTAGTTTCAAAAAGTCAAATGTCTCAATATATAAAGGCTCAGAATGCACCCTTCTGACGTCATCCTGCAACTAAGGGATTATTCATATATTTATTAGTTTTCACAAATGTCCACCTGAGGATGGTACAATGTCACTGAAGCTACATTTAATCACAAACTTAAAAGCCTTTGAGAGCAATAAGGGTTGCTGTATTGGTGAAATGCATGCTGGGCATTGTAGTCCAAACACGACAAAACAAACAAAAATTATTTTAAACCATGGATTGTGTCAAACCAACGAAGCTAGGTATGCACTGGTATATTGCACATTACTATTTAACATGAATAATCAAATTAAATGGTAGTTTTAGTACAGAACTGGCCTTTATATATGGATATATATTTGGTACATGATTTACAGTGGGGGGAAAATAAGATTCTGACCTCCTCTATTAAGTTCTGCTTTGCTTCCAGGCCCTTTTTGACTGTTTTTGTCAAAGACACTGCGGACAGAGAAGAAAACACATAATAATTAGATATAAAAAACAATAATAGATTAATAAGAAAAGCGTAAATACTACCAGCATGGTCTGCAAAGCTATGACACACCATGGTTAGCTCCAGCCTGAAGATTGCCAATTTAAAGGATAAACCTATGAAGTCGGTAAATAGAAATCCTTTTCTCCCAACAATTTAGCAGCTGGCTACATGCTTCAGACACTGTTTTACATGTAGGCTCAATCTAAGTAAGCTTAAACCGCAAACACTGCTTTGTAAGGACAATGAGGCAAATCTGCTCTGTACCAACATGAAAAAAACAATAAACATATATAAATAACGAGAATTTAAATACCTTTCTTGTCCCTCTTTGATTTCGGCATGGTTCTCACGTTGCTCCTTTCTTCTTCTTTAAGTGAAATCAAAGAAAAAACTCCACACACTGCCACCTAGCGCCTGTTAGCGGTGCAAAGAATCTGGCTGCAAGTTACATTTCATGACCGACAGATGGCGCTAAAACATAAAATACATGGAATGTCAATACAATGAATAAATAATTCTGTAGCAATAACTTTATAAGGAAAATCGACTAATATTTCAAACTCACTGACAAATTAAATGGTTTCAAAAGGGAAAAGATGCCTGAAGAGGTGAAATGAGGAAAGAAAATAAATAAATAAAGACACATTCTTTTTATTATCAGTGTATAGCAGTACAGCAAAATTTAGATGCAGAATTTAACCCTTCTCTGGCAGTGAACACACACACACACACACAAATAACAGTGAGCGCACATGCACAGACGCCGGTAGCAGCTGGCAGGCTATTTGGCACCCAGAGAGCTAATATGGGTTAGGCATTTAGCCATGAATGTGGCTAAATGTGGCTATGAATGGGAGGGGGCGGCATGGTGGCGCAGCAGGTAGTTGTCACACAGCTCCAGGAGGTTGTGGGTTCGATTCCCGCTCCGGGTGACTGTCTGTGAGGAGTTGGTGTGTTTTCCCCGTGTCCGCGTAGGTTTCCTCCGGGTGCTCCGGTTTCCTCCCACAGTCCAAAAACAAAAGTGTGTCTGTGTTGCCCTGTGAAGGACTTGGGCCCCCTCCAGGGTGTATTTTCCCACCTTGCGCCCAATGGACCTACCGCGACCATAAATTGGATAAGCGGTTACAGATAATGAATGTTGTGGGAGGAGAAAGCACTGTTTCTTCAGCACTGCCATTACCCTCACATACCCTGCCAATTCAGACAATTGAACTGGCAACCTTTCTATCAAAAGCCCACTTCTCTAAACTGTATCCCACATATCCGATGCAGTAAAAGTACCTTCCCAAGAACAATTTAAGAGGACATACAGATGTAGCAGCGCTACTACTGAAAAGCTACTACTTTATAACTACCTATGTTATAAAACATAGGCTACGTGATGATTCCTGAGGCCACACGGCAGATTTTATTGCCTCAAGGCAAGAGAAATTTGTGCCGTGTAAGCTGAGCATAATGTTCATTTCCTCTGTCTATCTGGGCAACTATAGAGCTTATGAAACAGGACAGTTATGTAAGAATTTGCTCATTATAGGTGTGTTACCTGAGCAGCTTCATGAGGAGTCTAAAACAACATGTTGATTCTGATGGGTGTTCAAACCTGCCCATGTTTGCAAGGGAGGTGTAATGACTTCGGATCTTGAAGGAAAGTTATGCTTTATTGCTTAATGATGTCACAACACAAATCATTAAATCATATTTTTCAGAACTGTCATATTTGGGTCTTAATCATGATAGATCATGCCCATAGCAGCTCTGGCAAACTTGGTAATATCAGCTAAATGGTTTAGTAACCGAGTGCTAATAAATCACTAAACTAGTGAGCAATGCATTCTAGAAGTACACTACAGAAAGAACATAACATAACTACAACACACACACACACACACACACACACACACACATATGGTAACCCACATGACAGTGATTTATTTTTCTTAAAGGGGAATTCCATTTACTTATTTAAAAAAGATGAATATTAAAGGTGTAATAAAAGTCCTCCAGATTTATTTGATGCCGTGACTCTGTGGTGGTAGGATCCAGACATGAGAAATATTTAAAGTTCCTAAAACAGGGCAGAAAACCTACATTATCACAAAAAATGTCTCCACATACTTTAAATGGGGAAATTGTGCTTCTATATAACTGAAGTAGACCAATCAGAGGCAACCAAACACTGAGCTGTTTACATGACAACAACCACAACTAAATAACACACTGGCACTACATTCGGCGCTCAGAAATTAAAGCCAGATGTTTTTGGTTTCCTTGGTTATAAAAAAAAGGCTTGGACATTTATTTATTTTCACAATCACGGCACTGGTTCCTAAAGTTATTTTCCTCCCATTTTTATACATTAACAAAAGATTTACCACTATTTTAGCATTTTAACCAATGCCCCTTTAAGAATGAAAAAAACAAACCACAATAAACTCTTATGTCTTGTATAAACTTTGTGCTTCTTTGTAAGAAAGTGAGGAAACAGTTTACAGAAAGGTTTTCACTTTTGTATTAAATGCATGGGAAGCTTTTAAAAAAACATACTTATGAAAATCTGCACTCTGGCACGTGTATTAGACGGGTGTATTAATCTTGACTCTTAATAACGCTGCTGAGTTTAAAGGATGTGTAGGAATTGTGGGCGTGGTTTAGACATAATATGTGGGCAGGGTGTTCTACATGGTAATATGTTGTGGTGGGTGTGGCCTGTTGCCCTGCAGTCAGGCCGTGGGCGTGGCCCTCGCTGCGGTTACTGCACTGTAGCGCCTCTGTAATACGAGCCGTTAGGATTCGGATATAAACCAATCTCCGCCGAACCACGCGGTAAAATCTGGCTATGACCGCGTAGAAACGGCTGTCTGGGGCCGGCGTCGTCTCTGAATGAGATATTTTTAAAATATACGTGATGTTTAAGTTCTAAAGGCTGAAATAAAAATAAAAGTTTTCTTCCCTAACGACTCAGTTTCACGCAGCGCACGAGGATCACTTTGATCCTGAGGGAGAAGGCGAGCTGACGCGGAGCAGTTATTCCTGCGGTGAGCCCATGTTTGCGCATATATTTCCACAGAATACAGGATTTGTAAACCCAAGAAGACATTCCCGGTGATTGTGAACAATTTATCCGTCGCGTTTCGAGGTTTTTATGCGTTTTAGACAGAGATACGTTACGGGGAAACTGTTATTAAGCCCACAGGCGACCGTTAAACGGTAGGGTATTTTAGCCTCAGATGCTACCAGTATTAAAACTGTAGGGAGGGTATGGCGCTAGCCGAACTCACCATATCAGAAGGAAACTAATACCATTTCGTCGAGTTTGGGTAATACACTGTAAATAAAATCAGAGTGGGAATTAAAACAAAAAAACGTCTGAAAACTTAACCCACCATATATTAGTTATGACATGCGCATGCGCAGATGGGTAACCCAAGTTGTTAGAACACCTGGCTACTGTAAGTGACAAGTGAGAAGCCGCAGTGGCTCTCAGAGCCGGGATGAGTTCGCTTCTTTTCGGCGACTCTCTCCACTCGGCCGCCGCGATGCTCTCGGCTCTCCCGGGCCCCGGAGCTCCGGCGGCTGCGCTGAGGGACGACTTGGGCTCCAACATCCACGTCCTGAAGACGCTGAACTTGCGGTTCCGCTGCTTCCTCGCCAAAGTTCACGAGTTGGAGCGGCGGAACAAGCTGCTGGAGAACGAGCTTCGGCTGGCGGCGGAGCGCGCACGGTACCGAGGCCTGCTGGCGCGCGACGTCGCCGTTCAGACAGACTCCGGGGTCGAGACCCGACTGCCGGGTACCATCTGGAGCTTCACGCACGTGAGGAGGTCCGGAGAGCGCGTGGAGACGGTGCACGGGCCCGGTGTGTCTTGGACCCATCCGGACGGAGTCGGCGTGCAAATCGACACCATCACGCCCGAGCTGAGAGCCCTGTACAACGTGTTGGCCAAAGTGAAGCGGGAGAGGGACGAGTACAAGAGAAAGTGAGTGTCCAGAAAGTTTAAAGTAACTATAAATTGTCATGGTTTTATGAGTGGTATTGCCATAGGCTATTGTCCAAAGGTCTCTGGACTACTCTTATTATAATGTAACTTATGATAATGGAAAACATTATGGACCAGGACGTTCGTTTTGTGCACAACTGAACTTTAGTATGCTCTTCGAAGAAGAACGAAATAGGATGCTCTATAGCAGCTGCATATGAGCTTAAATAACCAAGGTCAGTGTCAAATGCACGGTTGAGATTTTGGTTCTCTGGAGCAGTGGGACCTCATTCTGTGGATTGGTGAAGCTCCAGTGCCTTTGGGATGAGTTGTGGCAGTTGTTATGATTCAACATCAGTTCCTGATTTTACTAAATTCCTCGTGACTCATGACACAGGAATCCAACATCTAGACTTAAGTCTTGCTAAAGATTTATAAGAGGCTTTTGAAACAGTCTTCATTTATTAAAATGTTAAATTAACAAGTGTACTGGCCATTTGTGAATATCACACTCTATGTATTTCTACTGCTAATAATTTATATATATATATTAATTTCACATGGACCTGTTTAAGCCAAAGTCGAGACCAATATGATTTTCCAGTCGTGATTTACCATTGACACAGGTTTATTTTTTTCTGGCCCTGCATGAAAAAGTTCCAGACACTTTTTGCATTAACCAAGTTGTTAAACAAGGAGATTTGTGATCCATAAATAATAATCACACATAAATAATCACACACACAGACACATGGCCTAGGCCTAGATTCTCATCCTGACTGATTGTCCCAGAACACCTCTAGGGATTTGGAACTACACCTGGGACTGACAAGCTTCATTCATTCTTATTCATTCCTAATTCAGTTTAATTCCAGCATAGCAGGCCTGCAGCTTAGTCTTGCGTTGAGTCTCCTGTTCTCTTGGTCACCTGCTCATTTGTGTTTGTTTGTTTTGAAGGTTGATTCATTGCAGTAACATGGCAAAATGGTCAGATTGCTTAGAACAAAACCCAACGCATGGGCCTTTTGAATGTGATTCTGAAAGATTTACTTTGATGCAGAAGGGGTATTGGAAGCTCCTGGAGCAGCGTGAATAATTCATGGTCTACAGCAGGGTTGTTTCCATGTGTGAGTATATAAGGTCATGATCAATAGCCGATAAGTCGATCATGATCACGTGTGTCTGAGCTGAGAAATCACTAAACTGCAGAGGGATTTGTCCCCAGAACCACAGTTTGACACTACTGACAGAAGGTATTTGCAGCCCTACAGCCAGATGAAAGTGGCCTTCTAAAAAAGGAGCTTTCTGGGTTGTTTGTTGTGTTAAAGATGTTTCCACAGCAAAATGGATTCCTCTGAATATGTCCTTGGCTGCTGTCCCGCACAGAATAACGTGTTTTGTTTTGCCAGTGCTAGTTTTTCATCTTAATTACATCAGTAACATTGCTTAATTATGTTCCCCCTGAAACACCCTGTCAGATCGTGTTTTCACAAAACTATTAGCTGACTGTCAAGTCCTTTAGCTGAACAATGCTTGTGCAACCAGAATGCACTGTTTTATGGGAAGGACATTTTTTAGTTTTCATTTCTAATGTGCTGTGACTATTCCATATGTGGGTGCTTGATCATAGATTGCTCAGTGATCCCTACAGGTGTTTGAAGTTGCTTGAAAGGAATGTGTGCTTCCACAAACAAATATTAGCATCTACGTTATCTTTGTTTGAGGTGGTTTTCAAAGAAATACCTGTTAAATAAAGGCACTTGGAAGTTTTCCACTGTACTTTGAAGACCAGACCGAAGAGGTACCACCATGAGAACCACAATAAATAAATACATGTTTGGCCTCTCTAAACATATTTGCTGCTGTTTATATGCACTGTTAATATATTCTGTGGTAATAACATTGTAGTGTATATGTATCCCTTCTACTGTGGCCATATACTAGTGGAGATACTAGCTAAAATAACTGATTCTGGGCTCATGAATAATATCTCGGTTTAAAGTAAATGACAGTATTAGAATATGCCGTTAGGAATCGGTTGAAAGATGATTGTTGATGGAATCATAACTGCTTAACTGAATTTGTTTCTTTCGCACAGTGCTCAATGGACTCGCAATTGACTCTGTGTTTCTGTGTGGAATGAAACCTTGAAAGGCTATCAGACACTAGTAGTAAATTACTGCAGTATGAGGAACAGCAGGCATGAATAAAACATCTCCTTGCAGGGTGATTGTCTTCAGCCAAACGATCACTTTGACAACAGTAACTACTGTGTACTTCAGGCATTCCAGGGACATCTGAAGAGACATACAGTCAAAAACACTGATCTGCAAGCAGTTGTAAAGCTTAAGATAAGTTTTGTATAGTATTTAATCAGTGGCTGTCCTAAGATGACCTTATATAGAGCCCTTATGAACAGCATTTCATTTGGATGCCGGGGACGATTACTAATGCATGCTGGAATGACCACACAAGTGTGTTCAGAGATGTTAGCAGAGGGGAAGTGAGAGAGAGAGAGAGAGAGAGTTAATTTTCGTGTGAATCAGATGCTGTTCCGTGCTTCTGTTATGGAGCTGTCCCTGCTGCCTCGTCGTCCAGGCATGTGCTGACTCACCAGTGAATTCTGCCTTACTACCCAAAAAAGACAGTAAGCCAGGCCTGAAGGAGAAAGGGAACAAACCCTTGTGCTGTTCTGACCACAAAATATTTCCAGGCATCTGCCACATCCTGGTTTGAGAGATACTGAGTTGCTCATACAGCCACTGACTCATTTGGAAAAGTTAAGATCTACTGTTCATTATAGAGTAGAAGCAGCAGATTTCCCTCACCTTACCTTTTTGAAATAATAGTAACTGAGGTATAGAAGCACAGAATACAATCTGTGTGTAATTTAGATTTTTTCATTAGGCGAAAATTACTGACTCATTTATAATACAGTGGAACCTCTACCTACGAATTTGATCCGTTCCGTGACGCGGTTCGTAAGTGGAAAAGTTCGTTCCTCGAGTCAATTTTCCCCATTTAAAATAATGGAAAAGCAATTAATGCGTTCCAGCCCCCACCCCGAAAGTCACGCTTTTTGCACTGATATATGTTTACAACACTCTCAAATTAGTAAAAAAAAAAAAAAATACATGTAGTGTTACTAAAAATAAAAGAGAAATACAGCGGTAACAGTAATAAAAAAGAAATAAAAACGTTTTAAGTGGTTACACATCGCTACCTTGAAGACGTGACGACTGGCTGGAGGAGTAACACAGGCACTGGCTGTATTACGGGAGGTGGGGGTGGGTGGAATAACAGAGAGTAGGCGAGTGAATGTGGGGAGACGAAGCGTAGATACGGCTTAACTTAGCACGAATTTCGATGTCTGCTATTTACACTAATGCTAAATTGCTAAAGCTACAATTTGCTAATCTTAAAAGCTCACTCAAGTCTGGGCGCTGGGAGACTCGCCGATTGGGGTCAGTGGTCATTTCCAGCCGCCGGCTCGGTGGAGGCCCGGGCTCGTTTCTAGAGTCATGGTTTGTTGGTGGAGGCAAAAAATATTCAAATGCCCGGTTCGTATGTTGGAAAGTTCGTTAGTAGAAGTTCCACTGTACATCAAATTATTTATAATTTGATGTATTCTAAATAAATTTATAAGTTCACATTTATTCTTTTTAAAGAAAACACTTGTGCATATTGAATTTGCCTGCGTTAAATGTTCAATGGTAACAGAGACATGAAATAGGCTACTAAATGAAGGGATTTTTAAATACACTTTAAACAACAAGTTGTTCTAAGGGATTTCAATTCAAATGGACTTCTATATCTTTCTCACACATTCATGAAATAACCTGAAACTATGTTTAATAATGTACTTTCTGTATTTATATAACGTTACGTGCTTCTGCATTAACAATAATGGCACAGGAGAGTTTAGCTTATTAGTCTGGATCAGTGAAAGTACTGAGAAAAAACATTTGGACAGTTTGACCCTAGGCTAGATTTTCAATGATTAAAGGCCTGATTAGCGCAGTGTGACTAACAGCTTCCTTCAAGAAGCATTAAGACAGGATGAATTATTGCAAAATTGGTTTCAATGCCAACAAGTATTATATAAATTGCCATTTGTATGGACAAGTTTTATTCCTATAACTATAAGCAGGGGGCAACATTATTGGTTGGTATTAGGTTAGTGGGGGTAAATGCCGAAAACAAATATTCCTTGTTCTTTATGTTATGTTTGCCGTGTGAAGGAGATGTGGAAGGTGGAGGCATTCGCAGAAGCGGACATTTGTTAACATAGACACAAAGGAACACACTTCATTCACAACAAACAACAAAGACTTACAAACGCTAAAAGAAAACAAAGGGAACTAAAAAGGATAGTAACACTTTTTAACTGTCACATGACATGCTCAGGGCTCACATTTGCAGGGCGTGGCCAGGGGACAGGACAGAGAGAAACACTCTTGACATGGCAGGAAAAACACTAGATACGTTTGCTTTTGGTTGCAAAATGATTTAATAAATATCGATTCTCATTTCAAGATTTAATTAAAATGGTTTAACCGATCAAAGTTTGGCAGTCTATCCACTTGTTTAGTGTGCCACCACACATGACATTTCACAGGTCCAAGCACGCCTTGCCATACATTTATAAGACGTGTTTACTGTTTGAATAAAACTGAATGTCTCAATCAGTTATGTGATCTCAGTTCAGGAGCAGACTGACTGTGCTGACTCT
This sequence comes from Hoplias malabaricus, assembly GCF_029633855.1. NCBI lineage: Eukaryota > Metazoa > Chordata > Actinopteri > Characiformes > Erythrinidae > Hoplias > Hoplias malabaricus. The sequence continues at coordinate 24,292,387 of NC_089804.1, read as the reverse complement.
GGGAGCAGAGCAGCCGTGCCAAGTGAGCTGTGTCACCTGCTGCTCTGTCCCTCTAGCAGAGGAGCTGCAAAGATAGAGCCTTGTCTCTCGCAGTTCTGTCTGGGAGCAGAGGAGCCGTGTAGAGAGAGGGCTGTCTCCCACAGCTCCGTCTATAGGAGCAAAATGGCTGTGGAGAGAGACCTGAGTTATTTATACAGAAAGTCACTGGTACTATTCTGTTTTTTTTGTTTTTTAAACAACTCGGATGTGACAGTTCACAAGATTGACACATCACAACTTAACAAGTCGATAGGGAAGATTTCAGTTAGACAGCCAGTGAAAAAGAAGGCTTTTAGTGAAAAGTTTTTTTTACCTTGTTAACATGCCAGTGGGCGGCACGGTGGCGCAGCAGGTAGTGTCGCAGTCACACAGCTCCAGGGGCCTGGAGGTTGTGGGTTCGATTCCCGCTCCGGGTGACTGTCTGTGAGGAGTTGATGTGTTCTCCCTGTGTCCGCGTGGGTTTCCTCCGGGTGACTGTCTCTGAGGAGTTGGTGTGTTCTCCCTGTGTCTGCGTGGGTTTCCTCCGGGTGACTGTCTGTGAGGAGTTGGTGTGTTCTCCTTGTGTCTGCGTGGGTTTCCTCCGGGTGACTGTCTGTGAGGAGTTGGTGTGTTCTCCTTGTGTCTGCGTGGGTTTCCTCCGGGTGACTGTCTGTGAGGAGTTGGTGTATTCTCACTGTGTCTGCGTGGGTTTCCTCCGGGTGCTCCGGTTTCCTCCCACAGTCCAAAAACACACATTGGTAGGTGGATTGGCGACTCAAAAGTGTCCGTAGGTGTGAGTGAATGTGTGTGTGTCTGTGTTGCCCTGTGAAGGACTGGCGCCCCCTCCAGGGTGTATTCCCACCTTGCGCCCAATGATTCCAGGTAGGCTCTGGACCCACCGCGACCCTGAACTGGATAAGCGCTTACAGATAATGAATGAATAAATGAATGAACATGCCAGTGTGGTGTTTTTATATGCTAGATAAGGTATCAGTGAAACAAGTAATCAGTGCCATGGCTGAGTATTTCGAAATTGTAGTGTGCCATTGACAATCTCAAACAGGACGATTCAGACAGGTTTTCTTACACCACATTACATCTTTGCCCAGACTTATCCTACTAGTGCCCTAGTAGAAACTCCAGGTAAAGTCAGAGTGAGCGCATGTGTGGATAGAGCAGCTAAAGTTCCAAAGAATCATGCTGCATGTTCTCCACACTCTGCACAGGAACTGTCCCATGCCTAAAGCATGCATAACATTTTCAGCTTTGAGAACATGCCCGAAAATCTCCGGTTGTGTGTTAAAATTTCCAGACCTGATTCTCTGGAGTTTCTCTAGAGTTCAGTTGATATGTGAAAATGGCTCTGAGGAACTAATCCCATGAAATTGTGGGGTGTAGCTTTCCATGAAAGACTGAACTGCAGGAATGGTGGGTGAGGACTAATTGCACATCCTTAAATCCCGCAAGCCAAATGAAGGTGCAGGTGTACATCTACATGTAAACCTCTTTTAAGGCATCCCTGATTTTCATCTTGTTTATTTTTTTATTCTACCCTACATAATCTCTTTGTATAGTCAAACCTCTGTTTACAGTTCATTTTGACTTGGCTATGGTTCTCAGCAGCAAACTGCTTCAGTGACTGATTAAATCCCCACATGTATAGACACACAGCAGGAGATGGATCTCCTCCAATCATATTTTTAAAGCTCTTGGCCTGCCAGCTTGTACTCATAGTGGATCACTTTAAGGATATCGCTTCTGCTGGTTCTTTATTCAATAAGCCCAGGACTGCCGAGTCTCTGTGTGAATGACTGGCTGATTTTTAAACGTTTTTATTAATACAGTTTTAATCAGACACTTGCTTTAATATGATTCAAAATAAATACACATTTTGTATTAAGAAGTTGAAATTCAATTGAGGCGAAAACAGCCTGCTATATTTCTTGCATGAATCTTGCGCAAACCCAATGCGGAATGAGGCACACAATAATCAACGTATTGTAAGGGGCTTGCTGCTAAGCTATACAAGACATAACAAAGCTCAGTGCTGTTTTTCAGAGTCACAAAATGAATGGCAGTCTGCTAAAGGGCTTTAGCGAACTTTCATTTTCTTCTTTCACACTTTTACAGCCTTTTTTAAGGTCCAAAGTGAATGCCAGTGAATTTATTGTCCATTTTCTATTGAAATTAATTCATGCACACACACTATTATACATGCATGAGTGAACTCCTGCACACACTCCTTAAAGCACAATGGTAAGTCACTCTGATATTATTGATATGATTATTTTCATAAAAGAATAATCTAGCAGAGAGCTGTAAATGCCATCTTAGCACTGACAAATGAGCAAAGAATAATAAAGCCTTGTTGATGCACACCTTTCAAAATAGACAAAGACAAGTCTCCATTGTAATGCTCACATATCAAAACATGTCCCTCTTCCAAACTTATCGCCTATTGTGCTTGACAGTCATAGAAGTGCAGACACAGTCTCAATGGTTATTTAGTAAACAGGTTTAGGCTTGTAGCAGCTGGCAAACCAGGGCTTCGCCTTGTTTACTTCCTTTAATCTCGTCTTAGCTGGTGAAAAGTCTTGGATTAACGAACATAACAAAAGTGCATTCAAAGCAACATATCTGTGCCATGCAAAACAACATCAATCATTATGCTGTTTGACTGGTGTTCAGTTGATGTAATTATAATTTTTTTCAATGTAGCAACTGTTATTTTATACTTTGACATTTACACTGACATTTAGAAAAGCAACTATTACTGGTAGAACGTTCATTCATTGTTATCCAGTTCATGGTCGCGGTGTGTACAGAGCCTACGTGGTATTATTGAGTGTAAGGCAGGAACACACCCTGGAGGGGGCGCCAGTCCTTCACTGGGCAACACACACACACATACGGTCACTTTTGAGTTGCCAATCCACCTACCAATGTGTGTTCTTGGAATGTGGGAAGAAACCCATGCTAACACAGGGAGAACACACCAAAATCCTCACAGAAAGTCACCCTAACCGGGACTTGAACTCACAACCTCCAGGTCCCTGAAGCTTTGTGACTGTGACACTACCTGCTGCGCCTCCGAAGTGCCCTATAATTATTTTAATTTTTTCAATGCAGCAACGGTTATTTTATACTTTGATTGACATTGAATCAAACTAGCAACAGTTACTGGTAGAACGTGCCTGACATAATCAAGAGTCACTTGATGTGTCTCTTGCTAACTAGACAAGCATGTTAGTGACATTGACACTAATTATGCAACAATAAATTAGTGTGTGAGATTCCAGGCCGAATAATTCCTCTAAATCACCAAGTCCAAAACAGATTATTAATTGCTCTGACCCTATGCTTTCCTCACAAAATACTGGCTATGTCAGTCACGGAAATGTTAGAACAGCAGTACTCAAATTCATTCCTGATGAGCAGTGATTTCTTTGTTTAGAAACTGTTTATACTTTGTATTCTTTGTCTTGGTCATAAGCAATTTTCAAGCTATGCTGGACACTGGCCATTCATGCAGTGCACCATTCGAATGTCATTAAATTGCTCAACCCTAGTTGAAAAACCGAGTGTTAGCTTGAATAGCTAATGTGCTATAGAATCAAAATTAAATCAGATTAATCATTGGGAGGTCAGATATTCACACCTGTACAGCTGGAGTGACTGGCCTGGTTATATGATATAACAGTAATATGAAACACTATGCAGTTTACCGACAGAGTCCTTCATCTGTCCACTGTGGCAGTCAGCATGACCCAGACCCTGCTACTGTTGCTCTATAGAAAGATTGATGAGATGTAGAGCCATTGCCCACTCAGCACTGTGGCCTAGTATATATAGGCGTACGTGGGTGTGTGTGAGTGAGTGAGGAAGAGAATGTACTGAAAGCCAGGTCAGTGTCATGTGCATGTATTGATTGCTTCAAGGGGGCAGGTATACTGCTGTCTGGTATGGGAAATCTTCTCTGTTGTCATATATGTCTGGTCTGATAGTCATATGCAGAACAAATCTTGTGTACATCAGTGTCTCCTATGCCATCAGAGAAATTTGTCAATTGCCAAGTATGTTTGAGGATTGAAGTTTATATCTTTAATTTTGCAGTAGACATAATAATCTATAATCTAGTATAACAGAACTCACCCAGTATCTTTTGGGCTTACATATGACAGTTATATCCTATTAGGGACACATTTCCACTTCTGTTATGTGAGTATATTGTCATATAAACTAAACTTAAAAACACCAGAAAAAAAAATTGGACAACATTCATTACTGGGTATCTTATATTTCTCTCCAGCAAAATCTTGAAAATGCAATAGACAATAATGATATCGATGTCAACGATGATATCAAAACATGCCCACACCTGTTCAAAAGGGCATTTACCCATCCAGCAGCTCCTCCATGCTTGCAGAACACTTTCCTCTCAATGAATAATTGAAATGCAGCAGAATTTAGCTCATTGCTTCAGATCAATTTGAGGCCAGCACTGAAAAGAATCTTTTGGAAGCTTTGATCTCACAGCCAGAATTAAAGACGAAAGGTCTGATTAGCGGCCGGTGGCTAGCCGTATCCCATGAGAAGCATTAAGACTGGAAGAGGTATTGCAGCAACATTTTTCTGGCTGGCAGACTTATAAATATTATAAATTATTTCCAGTTTTAATGACTCCATAATCACATAAACACAAAGTGAATTAAAGTGTGTATTAAAGTGAATCAAATGGCAAATCTTTTGGAACAGTCCCCACACACTATCAGACGCAGAGGGTTATTTTGGTCTCTGCTTTGTCATTACGGCCATACTCCATTGATTTAAAAAAGAAGAGTGCTGCTTGTCTGTATGACCAATTGAGGCTGTACTTTGCTCAGAGAGTTTTAGATTCATAGGATTTTGTTGTGTAAATAAGAGTCTCCCATTGTATGCTCTGCTTTTTCAGTTTACCCCAGTCAGACATCTAGATGGCAACTATTTTTAACTCAGCCATCATTTATTTTATTTATTTGTTATTTCATGTTTATATACAGCAGCATTTTAAGAAATCTCATAAGTAATTTTATTGGGTATTACTTAACCGTTTAACAATGTTTACATATTTGTGCATACATAAGCAAAAGGTATAAGATTCCATGTCAATATTGGGTAAATTCATTTTGTATCCTTAGGACAAAAGTAAATAACAAACAAGGCATGGCACATGGAGTAAGGGGAAAATGTGAAAATGGGTTTTTCGACTAGCCATTACTTTAAGTAGCATATTTTTGGCACCCGGCTATATGTGCTAGTGCAGTAACATTAGCAGGCTGTGAAGCCTGGGCAAAATTGGTGCCTTGTCAGCTCTAGGATCAGAGGCACTGTATCTGATCTGAGCTAACTCTGCTTCAGCCATTTGAGAAAACAGGCCATCATTCTTTGATTTACTGGGCCATTTTCCTTGTTTTCAGTCTTGCTTTTTTTCCCTGGTCTGTTTTCTCTAGTTTGTCCATATGGACTTTGCCTAATGCCCTCTCCTTGTAAGTATAATAAGTTTTGGAAGAATGCTAGCTGCAGAACTAATTGAACTAACAAGTACTGGAACCTCATATACACCAACTATCATATTGCACACTGCACTTTATCCTATTTCATTGGTGATACTGCAGTCAGTTTATTATAACTTGGTCAATGAATGGAAGAAGGAAACAGCTGTGACACAAAGGCAGAGAAAAAGGAAAAATGAGAGAGAGAGGGATGACTTGTAGATGTGTTGTTTCTGGTTAAGGACCAGTGTTACCTGTCAAGCTGGCTGATGTCCACATTGGCAGATTGCTGGGTACTACCATGACGACAGCAGGCCTATCTCATCAGTGTCTTTAAGCATAGGAGCTGTAGACACATATTCTTTACCTATATACTGCCACAGATAAAGAACAGTGATGTGGGAAACATTGGGAACTAATTTGTGGCTAATGTAGCTGACAAGTAATGAATGATTCTAGGCTTTAGTTTGTGGCAGTTGCAAGCCTGGTTCTCTATGCTCTTGCTCCAAATGGCAGTGGATTGTTAAGTAGTCTCAAACAGACTTGTTATATGGTTTCTGACACCGTTTGTTTATAAACTGGGCAGAATATGACTTTTACAGTGGCAGCTACTTTTGTTTTTAGCCATGCAAAGTCCTATTTCTAATTCATTTATGAATACTTTATATTGTGGCCTATTTTGTGGTAATTTGAGGAAGTGTTGGGATGTTTTAGACATGTAGTTTGCTGATTTCAATCTGTGGCAAAGCTTCTAATATATTTGTTTGGTGTGAATTTCTCTATTTACCAGTGGTGATTTCACTGACAAATTTAGATAGAGTTACAAAGAGTTACAAAGATATATGCAGAGATAAATCCCAGCTTTTTTGGAAGCAGAGTCTGTAAAATGATAATGGCAAAACATCATGACCCACTCTGAATGATCTTTCAAAGATTGTATTATGCAGAAATGTGCAAAACTGTAGATTTTTTTCGACGATTGTTTTGAAGAATATGATGTAAACTCTTATTCTAAAATCATAAGGACAACACAGAAATAAACAACATATAGCACATTTCATGCCATGTGCTGTTGCGTGTGTACTGTAGATTATTAGTATAATTATGCCTGAAATTCCTTCATATGTCAAGCATCATATTTTACCATACTTTTTGCCCCACCTATATCAAGCCTGAACTTGTGAAGATGTTTGTGTTATAACATTAGTGGAGGCAAAAATACGTGTAATTGATGAACAAGTAAATCCATGTCTTCTATTGTGTTTCAAAGATTTATCCTTCATCTTACTTTCAGAGCCCCCCTTTTCCCTGCATTATTCTTAGCACCGTGTACTGTAGCACATTTACTCTATAATGAGTAAACAGCCAATAGAATTTACTTTCCCTTTTTAAGGGAACTTCCAGAGAACCATAAAGACCTCTGCAGAACAAACATTACCTAAAGGTATTATCAAGCCTGGTAGAAAAAGGGCAACTCTGAAGACCCTGCCCAAAATCAACATCCTGCTTTTCTTCCAGTTTGGCTTTCCTGAAGGTCATGAATGATTGAAAGGCCTTTTTGTGTTTTGATGCATTATATATCTGTACAACTACTTCTCTGGAGAATGGAAAGTTGTAACCAGGATTCAAAGGGCTTTGCTGTTCTTTGATGATGATTCAGGGCCTGTATCCATTGGACATGAAGAAGCAAGCTAGGACAAACCAAGCCAGACATTATCAGAGAAACACTCATCATCTCCATGTTCACATTGACGTTCCTTTCAGCAAAGTTCATGTTTGTTGTTCTTTCATTCGTTCTTAGGCATGGATGAGTTGCAACAAGTCTTGTGGTCCACCCTTCCAGTGTACCGTTTAAATAGAATTACACTCAAGTGTTAAATCATAATCTCCAACCTTGATTTTATAATTATTCTTATATGTTGCTCCAAGCATTATCATTTCACTGTGCCAGCAGAGAGGAATATGTTAGCGTTTGACTGTTTTGTTTTGGCACAGTTTCAGGCATTTACCTGGAAAATCTTTGATCAGAGAACAGCTTTAAGGCAACACACGGGCACACCTGTTTGTAAAGGCATATCTCCGAGTTGGGCGCATCCTATTACAGGGTGTGTCCCTCTATAAGGTTTTTAGCATGACCACTAAAAGCCCCAGGGTGTGTAGGATAGAGGTTTGTGCCTGTCAGGCTGCTGAGGGATGAGATAATGAGTTTGTACAAAATAAATGAGGTGTGAACTCAGCAGCATTGTGGGCGAGGTAGGGTGGGTGGTAGTGGGATTATGGTCTCTCTACAGAAACTGCTGCACCTCATCCGGCTCACATGAACCCCTCCAACCGAAGAGGTCCTTGCTTCATACCCTCTCAGGGCAGACGCTAATTTTTATGTTGAGTGAATCATTTTACAGTCACCAGTGTGCAGCACCCACCTGAATGACTGTAACTACAATCAGTGCCAGCAGTTCACTGTGGAAGTGAAATGTGTGTGTGTGTCTGTGTTGCCCTGTGAAGGACTGGTGCCCCCTCCAGGGTGTATTCCCGCCTTGCGTCCAATGATTCCAGGTAAGCTCTGGACCCACCACGACCCTGAACTGGATAAGCAGTTCAGATAATGAATGAATGAATGAAATATGAATTGGAAAGCTCAGCATGTTGATCATATTCTGGAACATCCTACCCATTAATAATAATAGCCAGTAGCTTTGTGGGTAATGTTACGAGTGGGAAAAGCCTCTTATTTTGGGGATATGTGAATGCATAATGGACAGAACAACTGGACAAATACAGTTTGCTGTGTAATTTGAGACAGACATTCCAAACTATTTGAGTGTCAGTTTCAGATATATTTTTGTAACTTTAGCATGGCTACCAGTGAATAGTGTGCCTGGTCTAGTGTGACTATAAATAACTGTAGTAAAGACTGCCACAGAGTGGATGGATTTGTATATAAGTACTCTGTTTTCAAACTGTTAGAATTTCAAATAATAAACAGAACAAGGTATCCAAGTAGCTACGTAACTAATTAAATATATTATGTAAGGAAATGACTTTCATTTAATAAGCTATCAGTCAAGATTGGTTGACACCAGGCAATTTCCCCAATATTTGTAGAACCCACGGCAGGAAAATATAGTTGTATCTCAAAGCTTTATTTGAAATTGCACCAGAGTCATGCTGTAGGATGTAAGATGAGTTATGGATCGAGAAAGGGATAGAGAACAATAAATCACAGCGTTAGTGTGTGCATACCCTATATATGTGTGGAGAGGGGAGTCATGTCTACCAGGCTTGGAGGTGTTTATGTGACAATGAGAGCGTGATTGATGTGTGTGTATATGGAAGAGGGTGTGTTCACTCCTGCAGTTTGCACATTGATTGTGTGTCTTCAGTACTAATCGTGCAGGAAATGCTGATTTTCTGCAACATGTTGTTTCTGATTTCTGCACACAAAGCTTATGCTTGGATGTGAAAATTTGTTTATTGATTTTTTAATAAAAGAGATGCAGTGCATTTCTTACAACACATTGACTTATGAGCCGCCCGGACAAGCACTTTTGCTCACAGAATATATTTCCATAGGATAAAAAGCATTGAGGTTTTCAAGTACAAACAAGAAATATAATAAAAAATCTTATTTATGCAATGTCTCCATGGCAAATTGTACATGGCATATGTACAAGGTCCTGTGTAAGCCACTCGTGTCGCCCACTTACAATGTAGGTCAATGTATCATGGTCTAATTTTGAAAAAATCTTCATAAAAAAAGATAATGTTTAATTCAATTTTCTTTTATAAATTATGTCAAAATGTTATCAAAATTATTAACTTAAAATTATTTTTAGGATTTAAAAAATGTATTATTTCAAGACTATTTGTCTATGAATATTGAATAGATAAAATGCACCAGCGGAAAAGCTCCAACTGTTAGTACCACAATTAATTATTATTAGTAAATATTACTAATACATTTTTATTAAAAAAACAATAAAGTAATAAATGATGGCTGGTTAAAAATGAACAGACCTGTCAAGGGCATCATTTGAAACACAAAACACCCAGCTATCAGAGTCAAATGGGCCCTTGATGGGTACAGGGACGTGTGTGTGTGTGTGTGTGTGTGTGTGTGCGCGCGTGCTGTGAGATTGTTTTAGGGTGCCATGATTATAGTTTATTGCTGAGTAGTGAGTAACAATACAACTTAATGAGCTTTAGGTCCTTCAATAATTTGGGTTTAAATTTTTCCGATATTATCTTTTATACAAATAGAGTAGAATGAAAATAAAAGCTCAGCATCCCATGACCAGACTTGCTCTAAACAATTAGACATAAGAAGCCAGATGGCTTTGGAAATTCTTGGTCACCCTGTGAGTCTCCTCTGTTGCTCCAAGGCCTTGTAAGGTGACTCTTGCTCTATATTTGCAACTCAAACAAAAGGGAGAAGCAGTCCAGGATTCCTTATATGCTGCATGATGACAGAGCCTTGAAAGAATTTTCCCATGCACTTGTTTCTGGTTTGAGATGTGATATCATTCCAGACGTCAGACACGTATTACCTTTGTTTTCACTTGTGTCTCGGACTGATCAGAATGCCATCAACCATAAAACATTCAGGTGTGAAAGCCACCAAGACACATTAGAGACAGAATGATCTGAAGAATGATCTCCCCCATGACATTTGTAGGCCGTTTGAGATTCTAATTTTTAATTTAATTAATTTATTTATTTATAGCAGTTTAGACAGAGAGGAACTGTGTCAGCAATTAAGTAGTTTTCCCCATTTTTAAAAATGCAGTATGCCTAATGTATATGGTTTAATGGGTAGAACCTTGGCAGTTTGCACTTGACATTATCAGCCACAGTGTTGTCTAGATTAAGATGACTTGTCATTTCACATAATAATTAGCTGTTGTTAATTCCGTGACGTCGCTGTGTTCCCCTGGCAATGACGTCCTGCTGCATCCGAGTGATGTGCCACTGGGGACGGTGTTGTTATGTGATTGGCTGCTTCTGCAAGGGAAGTGATGCTGCTTTGAACTTCGGTGAACTCTGGAGCTCAGCGTGCTGCAGCAGTGTTTTGAACACAGAGGCAAAGCCGCAGAGCCAGCAGTTTGAGCCCCAAGTTTCAATCGCAGCAGCAGCCTTCTCAGTGACAGTCCTTTCAGTCCATTAAATGTCGCTAGTGCTTTTGTTTTAAAAGGAAGACCAACATGCTTGCTGATAAATTGCACCAGCAGAAAAGCTCCAACTATTAGTACCACAATGTATTATTATTAGTATTTACAAAAACAATAAAAAGTGAGTAAATGATGGCTGGGTAAAAATGAACAGACCTGTCAAGGGCATCATTTGAAACACAAAACACCCAGCTATCAGAGTCAAATGGGCCCTTGATGGGTACAGAGACGTGTGTGTGTGTGTGTGTGCGATTGTAAACCCATAACAGTAACTCAGACCAGACAGAGCAATGCCTTATTAGCAGGCTGACGTCACAGAGCTCATCTGTACGCTTCATGTGCCCTCCGCTGCAGTTTGGGGGTCAGTGCGCTAGCCATGGTGCTGTTTACTGTCTGCGCTCCATGGTAACAGCCAGTGTTCATTTGGAGAAATGGGCCTGTGAATGTGATGGTGAGGTGGATGTGCGGTCACAAGCTATTTTCTCCCCGCCAGGGTTGCCATAGCAACCCAGAGTCATCCGTCAAAACCAATTTGATTTTGGATATGTTAAAATGACACTCTGCAACTGATAGGCTGAGCCCATATTTGCACAGGTTTGAGTAGTGACCTGTTTACCAGGTGAAGCTTTAGATTATGTGTAAGAGAAGAAAGATTATCCATTCCTGTAAACAACATATTGATCTTATTCAGCATCATGATGTGCAGATTACAGACTAAAATAACTATAGAAAATTTGCAGTACCACATTTAATATGAATTGGTGAATGCTGAGGTCGAGTCTTTTATAAGGAACTATACTTTAGAAAGAATATTCTATTGATTCAGCATTTTGTGAATGGACAGATTACATTTCTCTTGTCACTCTACTGGCTTTCCATTCATATTAGTGTTGAATCATTCTTACAGCTCCATGCATGTATAAACTCTCTGACCTGGCACTGCTCTGCTGCGTCTGGATTAGGTTTCACTGCTGCCCTGCTCCAGACATCCTGCGGCCATGATGCACAGAATACAGACGCCTGTGCAACACGGCCATAGCCTTTTACACATAAAGTATTTTAACCATTATATTGTGAGGCAAAAAGAGTGGACATTACTGTGTTGTCATTGTTTATAAAATTAATTAATTAATATGCAAAGTCTTTTTTTTTTGTTAAATGTAAAATGAAGCTTCTCAAGAAGTATTCAGCATCAGAATTATTCACAGCAATGGTGTTAGGAAACAGATTGTTTAATGCAACATATTTTTAAATCCATCCATGGTGGCAGAGTGCTTGGAGGGTGTAATAAAGCAAAATAAAACTCAGAACATCTTTAAACATATAATATACGAAAAATGCTTTCACAGGGATGAAAATGGGATGAAACAAGGGATGATACATGTCAAACGACCAGCATGGACATGCACATACACTCTGGGAGATTTGAATGTCTTAAAGGAGACAAAGGCAGAGACACTGGGGATAGGTTGTGAAAGAGAGTTATAGCCAAGTCAGTGTTTGAAATCAAAGACTGGAAAAATCGCACCCATTCTGCAAATGGGCAAGTTAATGCTGACTGCATTATTACTCACACAATTATTCTTCTACTGCATTAATAAAATTTAAGGTTAGGTCTGTGTCCGTCAGTACCAAACACACAAGGGTGCACACCTGCTCTCTCTAGTCTGTACACACACTCATCTGAGGTGTGTCTCATGTTTGCAGATGGGAGGAGGAGCTGTCCAGACGAGAGCAGATGGAGTCAATGGTGGAGACGCTACAGGAGGTGATCTCAACTACAGACACACACACACACACACACACACACACACACACTGAGCTGTCTGACTCTCCTGTTGTGACATCAATTAAAGCTCATTAAATGAGGTACTGTCTCCTAAAGGAATTTAAGGAGAATCCATTGGGCTGGTTACTAGTCATTGAAGTAATATTTTTTACAAAGTAAAAAACAGTAACTAACATACTGTGATTCACTGTATTATAGTTTATTTATAATACACTTTTAGAAACCACATTAGAGAATGTATTTGATATATGCGTATAACAACTAAGGAATGCACATTTATCGCTTTTGTTTGAAAAGGTTTGGGTATAATTTTCCATATTTTATAGCTCCATTCTGCTCCTAGCTCCAGTGCAAAACTGAAGAACCTAACTTTGGACAACAAATACATCTTGACTGATTTGCTGTATTGTTGTAATTTGTTAAAATTGGACTTTTGGCAAATCTTTCGCTTTCAGTAGATGAAAGACACCGCTGCATCATTCTAAGTGTCCACTCCTCACAAAGTGTCTCAGACTTTCTGGGTTCCTGTCACTCAGTTTAATTACAGTTATATTGAGAGAGTCTGGGTCAAGGATCTAAAGCTACTGTGGCAAACATCAGAGCTGAGCTCATATAGACTGTGAACATTGGTACCCCTGCTGCAGCACACATTCTTTCCATCACATCACATAAATTATTCAGCTGTGGCAGTAACATAGTGAGTTTATTAGTGCCTCACCCATTTGGACAAACTTGATTAAATGTATAAGAGTAAATATGGTCCTTATGTATGAATTTATTTTAAAAACAAAACCTAGGTGTCAGCAACTAAGGTCTCAGTATAGGTTTATCTCCCTTAAGCCTGCTGCAAAATCATCCCAGGTAGCTCCTTATGAAGCTGCATCAGAGAGTACCAAAGGTGTATCGAAAGCTGTGTTAAATGCAAATTGAAGCAGCTTTGTGGAATATAAAATATTTTATTACAAATGACCTAATGTTTCTTCATGCTTTAAAAAAATATTCAGGATATTTAGTTGATTATTAGCCGTGAAATCGGATGATAAGGTTTTTCTTTTACCAGCACTTAATATGTTGGCCATAAATGTATAATGCAGCCTTTAAAAACAGATGTAGATGTGTCCAGACCTTCGGCTGGTATTGTACATGTGTGTGGTCTCATATAAAGAAAGCCTGCAGGTGTTAAAAGGCCGTCCCTGCTGTCCGCCCCAATGTGGCTGAAAATCAATATTCTGCTGCATCTCTGTTTGTACTGGATTATGGGTCAGCAGAAAAAGAGAGCGGAGGCTGTTCCCAAGAGAGCCTCAAACTCCAGAGCATTTTACATTCTGCTCTGAGCTCACACACTAACCTTGTACACCTTTGTGCCAGCTACAGAATATGGACTGTTCCTTCACTACACTTTCTTTCCTTACTGAGAACATCCTGACTGTTCTCTAAACTAAAATATAACAATGAGATTTAACTAGTAGCAGTAAAATGTAATAAAATAGAATTGTTCACATATTCTCTGTCAATTAGCTTTAATCTGCACAAGCAGGACACCTAGTGGTACAGATACTGGTAATTTTCCGTCTGTGAAAGTAATGCATTATCAAATATTTGAAAGTAATTAGAGATGATAAAACCTAATCCTGCCTCGTTATATATTTTCACACAAGACACTGGAGGTTTTATGTGAAGTTTTAAAAAATTTAACATGAATAGGGCTGCAACTAACAATTAATTTTGATTGATCAATTCGGTGGTTTATTTAAAAATACATATAAAACAGAATCTTCAATATAAAAAAATTGAAAAGACTATTACAGGATCAATGAAAAGCCTTTGTAAAATAATAAGTTTAAAAAAGATCCAATACATTTTTAAAATATAAAATAAAAAATGGCAGTTAGAGTGAACGGGCACATACATTTCTTAATGCAGTGTTGTTTTAAACAAAAGAAAGATTTTAATTTTGAAATGTTTTCATCTTACATTTAAAATACAAAATAAAAATGCAGTTTTGTATTGGCCAACAATTTTTTGGCCTCCTTCCTTCTAAGTGTCCCATGTTCTGGGCTAAGGCTGGAAGCTGTATTGCCGCTGAAAAGAAGATACTCTCAGGTGTTTTTGCTGAGGGACACATAAGTAGGACCTAGCTAGACACCTCCTGAATCAAAAAATCTGCTCTTTTTTTAATGGACTTCCCATACTGTTCATTTTAGAGATGAGCAAGACCAGTGTGCAGTTTGAATAAACACAGCACTTTAAAATCAGAGAAGATTTGATTATTTTTTGTGATTAAATCACAGACTGTATCATCTTCTGTAAGCGGATAATTGTGGCCATTTTTAATGTTAATATTAGTCCTCAGAATTTAAAGCATCAATTCGTTTGAAAGCCAGTGGAGAACATTTAGGAGCGCAGACAAGTGATTTATTGTTCCTTGTGGCATGGAGATAAGTCAGTGTAAAAACGTTTTAAATAATGATAATGGAGGGGGCCCATTTTGCCACCTCTCTGTTTGATTACTGTGAACACCCAGAGTGATAACCAGATTGAATATGACCTAACTTACTGATTGAATTTATGAATACTGTTGGCAAGTATCTATATCTATATATATATCTATATATTTTTATATTGATGATTTTATCTGTTAATTTGTTGTAGCCCTAATCGTGACACATTTTACAAATCATGACAATAACTTCCAGTGTCATGCTATTATGTATTGCCATATTGCCCACTGAGGTTGGTTAGGTTGTATCCTATGTTTTTTTGAATGTGTAAAATATTTTGCCTCTCACTAAAAGCATTCACTAGATCTCAGATCTATCTTTTGAATACAGTTAGGCGCCTGTATCTGATCACCTTGTGTTTTATGTCCTCAGAATGCTCAGGAGTCAGAGGCCATTCAAGATGAGCTGAATAATAAAGTGGAGAGGTTAAAGGCCGAGCTTGTCGTCTTTAAGAGCCTCATGAGTGATGTGAGTATCCTGCCACAGATGTAGAGTCATGGATTATATTAACTAGGGAATCCAGAATGTTGCGCAAGTCACATAGTTTCCGTGACTGTAAAGTTTATAAAACCAGCCTTCATATCCAGTGGCAAAAGAGTGAAATAGGCCTGCTCATTTCACAAGGTTAATTCCTACATAAGCTAAGATTTATTGACTAATTCTGCCTAACTTTTTTCTTTGATCCTGGCTCTTGTGACCAGGAGGATACAGAGCTTTCTAAACTTCAATATTTTTATTTTAGCAGAGAACACGTCTTAAAACTTATGACTTTGGCCTTCTTTGCATAGACATCATTTCCAGTTTCATACCTCACAGGGCCTCTGCAGTACATCACCACTGGCCTGGTTATTTAGGAACTAATAAACAGTTTATCTAGATGGCATCTGGATTTCCATTGACTTGTGTTCTGTTGTAAGGTGTTTATTAACCAGCTTATTCATCAAGTCAGTTAACCCAGTTTCTGGTTCTACAATGTCCTGAGAATTATACTATTTAGCGTAGCCTGAGTATATTGTGTTTTAAGGGACATCAGGTTTAGCAGTTACGTGATAAAATGCATTAATACTTACGCAATTCATAGCGACCAACAGAACTACAAAGACACAAGACCTCGCTTCTCATGAATACCTTTAGCATTATATAGCAAGCTACATGACTAATTAACTACTAAGAATTAACTCAACAATAAATCATTAATTTGCTCTGTAAACATTGGTTTATCATATGTTTCCTATATTAAACATATGACCTGCACTTGTTACACCTGTAAATGCATTAGTAGATTCTAAGTCTGTGAAGGACTTTGTGATAAATTATTATTGATATTTATTGTAAAGGACAGCAGGCGACTGGGCTCTCTCTCTAGAGCCACAGAAAACCAGAGGAAGTTCCTGAATCTAAAAGTAAGAGACAGTTAGACTGCTCTTTCTCTTCAAGACTAACCTGCCTGTTGTGAATCTCGTGGACCATGAAGTCATAATGACTTTATAATATAACCACAGTCAAAGACCTAACCAAACTGAACTTCTGAGAATAAGGAAGAAAGATTGGGGAGTGGGGTGGGGGCAGGAATATTATATTAATATGTATGATGGGGATTCTAGGCATGTGAAAGGGCTGGAAACATTTGTTGAAATGTTGAAGGCTTTGTAATCTTTACTCACTGGCATGTAGTAAAGAATTCATTACTATTCACGTATTTAAAATAGACAGTGTTATGGTTTCCCTCTAGAATTAACAGTTCCAGTCTGATTGCCTGATAACATGGCATTATTGCACTCCTGCTTGCCTAAAATAAGCAATAATGTTAATGTTTTTTTTTTCTTGAGCTGCACAGATTTTGGGCCACAAAGATTTTCTTTGAAACAGACATGCTGTTATTTCCTTTTGTAGCAAATGTCTGATTTGGACTCCAAAATCCAGGAGAAAGCCATGAAAGTAGACATGGACATCTGCAGGAGGATTGACATCACAGCAAAACTCTGTGATGTAGCACAGCAAAGAAACTCAGAAGACATGTCCAAAATGTTCAACGTCAGTCCGTCCAGGGCTTCAGCGGTGCGTCTCTCTCTCTCTCACACACACAAACACACACACACACACACTGCATTGAGACATTGGGTTGTGTGGGCATGGGCGCATGTTTGGCTACTCTAGCACCCCCCCATATATTGCTGACTGCTGAAAGAACCCACACAGGGTTGAAAACAACTGCAGATACAGCACCCACTTGGGTCTAGCACTGGGAGTTTAAGGTGTTAATTAAAATGTTGTAACTTTGTTTCTGCATTGCAAAATTGCATGTGAGCTTGTTGTTTTTTCTGATGCCTGATGGTGGCTTTTTCCTCATGTGTGTGCTCCCAGGGGGCTGTGGCCTGCAGGAAGAAGGAGAGGAAGACAGGTTCAGATGAGGAAAGTTCAGAGATGGATGCAGATCCCAGCACCTCAGAGGAGGAAGTGCCTGGTACACTCAACATTACAGATGAAATGAAGCGAATGCTCAATCAACTGTAAGTGACAAGATGTATAACAGAATCCTGCTTATAGTGTGTGTTATAGCTTGCCCTCAGACTCACAAACTGGTGAAAAACTGTAAGCATTGTTCAGGTCCTAGATGATGTGTGGTGTTTTATTTTTGCTCGTGTTAGGGTTAACCTTCCATGTGAACTTTGTCTGCGTCTCATTTGTGTTTTGCTTGAACTCTTTCACATCTTTTCTCTCCAATGGACGCTTTTGCTTTTTGTCTTTTCTTCACTTTCTGCTCTGCTCTGCTTTCTTTCCTTTCCTGTCTTTTCCCTTCCCCCCCCCCCCCCAACACACTGCAGACATTGCTCAGATAACTCATTTGTTGCCAGGCGGGAGACTTTTGACATTGACGACGATTGTGACAGTTTGACGTGGGAAGAGAATGAAGAAACACTGCTGCTATGGGAAGACTTCACCAACTACAATGTACCCTATGCCCTCAACAGCACAGCCAATGGTTCAGACAGCAATGGGTGCAGCCAGGAAGCTGTGAGTTTGTGACTGACTCCCAGAAAACTAATTATGTGTTAAGAATTCCTGAAGGACTAGTGCTCCTTTTAAAGCGAAATTTCAGCAAAAACCTAGTAAACATGTGCATTTAACCCAAATATTCTTAATCAGCCAGTAGATGCTTTGATGTCTGATGATGTCATGAATTGCTTCTGTAGTTTTTACATTCTCTAT
The DNA here is from genome assembly GCF_029633855.1 of Hoplias malabaricus. Taxonomy (NCBI): domain Eukaryota; kingdom Metazoa; phylum Chordata; class Actinopteri; order Characiformes; family Erythrinidae; genus Hoplias; species Hoplias malabaricus. Next base: position 24,274,170 of record NC_089804.1, on the reverse strand, counting down.
TTGTGCTTCTCTAGATGTCACAGGACTGTAGTCTTGGCAGCCTCATCGATGAAACTGAGTCTCTTTTCAAAGCCAGAGAACAAGAGTACCAAGCAACTATTGGCCAGATTGAGGTTAATAAGTCTGCCCTGTGTATTGTTTATTAATCAGTGTTTCAGTGCATGTTCTTTGTGTTTTTTGCTACTTTTATATTTCTATAGCCTCTCTGGGTGGACTCTGTTTGTACAGGGTGAGTCAAAAGTGGCAGGACACCATTTTATTTATTTGATATGTTATATGACCACTTTCCTATTGGAAATTCTTTCAAGATGGTGGCCATATTCCAGACATAGCCTAAAAGATAGACCCATCACCCATTATTTGCTGGGTTATTCAAATATAAAGATATCCTGAGACTTTTGACTTACCTTTTACATTAAATTATATTGTTGCCTGCCTTGAGGTTTACCTTGTGTTTTCCTTGGGAAATAAATTGCTATTTGATTTGTAGCTTATGGTTACAGCTGTCAAAAATTTCAAAACATGCCCAGAGAAAGAAAAAAGATTTACAACTGATTTGTGAGTCAGATCATTGTGTTGCACTTTCAGCAGCTGGCAACTTTGCTTGATATCATTCTAATTCATTTACTTCCTCTTCATTCTCCTCCCTCCCTCACTCCCTCCCTTTTCTTTCTATCCCTAATTCACATATCTGCTGTCTATAGATGGAGTTGGCCACAGCTAAGAGTGACATGAACCGGCACCTGCATGAGTATATGGAGATGTGCAGTATGAAAAGAGGGCTGGACGTGCAGATGGAGACATGCAGGAGAATGATAAAGGGGGGCAGGTACTGTCCGACTTCTATTATACAATACACAAAGTTCCCTTCTCTTACATAGAATATAAAGTAAGATATTGCAAGAAACGAGTTATTATTCAGTCTGTCCTAAGGCTAAACAAGTTGGCTTGTTTACAGTGAGTTACATTACAATTTTAAATGTGATTATTTATGTAATGCTTAACCTGGATTTGGTTTAGTCACACTGACCGAGTGTTGCTTTTTTGTTCACAGGAACTCTCCGTCCTTCAGCTCGGTGGCGAGCAGTGACTCAGGGAACACTGATGAAATTCAGGATGAGTTGGACAAGGATGGAGACACAGACGGACCAGTCAGCTGATACCTTCCCTGAGCTCCAGTCGACTCCTATCAGCTACAAGGCCATTTAGCATTCGGCCATTAATACTGAGCAGTATCAATCCAAAGGAATTCTGGTGGACAGGTCCTATTTCTGAGAATACTGCAGGTGCTTTAAAAAGTCTGTTTCTTTTGGAGGAAGATGTGGAGGGCTGTTCGTGTGCTTTGTTTTTTGAAATAGTTACACAGTGTCATGGCTGTGCTCTCTTCCTCTGTATGCTTGGGCTCCACACTGACCTTGCAGGGGTCACCTGAAATCAAACCAGATTAACCAATCACAATCATCATTCACAGCAAAGCAAACCATGAATAAAAGTACAAAACAGGGTACCAAAGTCTTAAAGAGCCATTTGTTTGAAAATCCAGCATGTGTTTAAATGTTCATTAGGAGAAGATGCCAGATAGTATTTTATGCGTTTCATACAATTTACCATAGTCACATGAATTTGTTTATTACAATACATGCAGGCTCGGAATAGGGTATTTATGGTGCTTTCAAATCATCTGTTTGTAATTGTCAGTTTTTGGCCATCAGGAGATTTATCATAAACAAAGTATTTGTTAGTTGCTTATAGACCCCTGCCTGTTTAATATGGTAGGCTTAATTTTAATTTAATTTGTTCACTGTTTAGGGCGGCACGGTGGCGCAGCAGGTAGCGTCGCAGTCACACAGCTCCAGGGGCCTGGAGGTTGTGGGTTCAATTCCCGCTCCGGGTGATTGTCTGTGAGGAGTTGGTGTGTTCTCCCCGTGTCCATGTGGGTTTCCTCCGGGTGACTGTCTGTGAGGAGTATGTTGTGTTGTCCCAGTGTCTACGGGTGCTCTGGTTTCCTCTCACAGTCCAAAAACACGTTGGTAGGTGGATTGGCGACTCAAATGTGTGTGTCTCTGTTGCCCTCTGAAGGACTGGCGCCCCCTCCAGGGTGTATTCCCGCCTTGCGCCCAATGATTCCAGGTAGACTCTGGACCCACCGCGACCCTGAACTGGATAAGGGTTACAGATAATGAATGAATGTTCACTGTTTATTATTGTACTTAAATTGTTGATTTCAGTGTCAGTTGTACGTGTATAAAAATCACAATACCTTTATTAAATTTTGTTAGATATAACCCTTTGAAATTCCCTCCAGTTTTATCCACTTTTAAAGGATATATGTTACATCTTGTTGGTAAAAACCAAGACTACTTGAAGTTTCATCAGGATTTTACATTTGTGCATTTTATGCCAACTCGACCTACTGTATTTGGGTAGAATTAGAAAATAATAGCCGCAGAATATGTATGCTACTTGTAGCTATGAGATTGTTACCCAACTGAGTGCAACTTAATGTGGTCAACTCACATGTTGATGTCTGAATGCACCATAATTACACTTTCCCCACCCTGTGTTTAATGATAAGCAAAAACACCTCTATGTGAATGCTGTAATCGCTAATACAGCTTTCAGAGGGTTAGCTTAACTAGCCTTTTAGCAACCTCTTATCACTAAAGGTAGCCCAGTGCTGCGAGTGGAACACAGCACAGCTCGCGCTCTCTCTCTCTCAGTTCTATGCAATCGGTGAGCCTTATTTCACAACCGATGTTGATCTGTATTATTTGCCTTCGTTTGCTGGGCAGACATTTTTCTCTGTCGTACTTGTGCCAGTGGAGACAGAGAACTGGGAAGCTGCTATGTTTACAAGCCCAGAAGAGGAAGTGGAACAATTTATTCAGACCTTTTTCAAGAGCACTCTGCTAACACATACAGGTTCTGGCTCCTGCTTTCAGTGTTTCAATCAAAAATTCAAATTTGACAGAGCTATGTGCCTGACTTCTGACGGGACTTTGTTTTGATGGCCTTACTGTATTCGCATTGCTTTTTAGAAGACTGCACTCTGTGTGAATGTGCTAATAAACTTGTTTTATGGTCTTGGGTTTTACTTTTTATCTTAGTGATTGTTTGGGACTTATACAAAGACAAAGCTGCCGTTATTTTACTTTCAGCAGCTTTAACTGATTTTAAGATATTTCAGGTAGAAATTCTGATTGTAAAATAGACATTTAATGAGAGCAGGTTACAGTCACTACCAGTCACCAGTATACATAATATACAGTACACAAATATATTCCTTTAGTATTCATAGTTTCATTAATTTTATTCTTCAGACCAGCAAAATCAACAAACTACAAAACAGCCAGCATGATCCAACTGCTCTCATTTGTCCAACAGGGGGCCTTGCCCCATTTGGCTGGGCTAGAAGCCATTATAATTTGTGGAGTTGCTTTGTCATACCTCGGAGGCCTTTATGTTCATATTGGTTTGTTTCGTTTTTTTTTTTTTTACTATCTGTAATTCTTGTTTGAGCTTTTGTTATTGTTATATTTTTAAATATTTTAAACAGATTTTGTTCATAATCATATTAGCTTGGTCTATGGTCTTGTTTATATATATATGCATTTCTTTAAGATTCAAACTGTCTCTGAATGTGTGATGGATGATGTGATAAATGGGTCTGTGTAACCTGAAAGGAGATTTCCGCCAGTTTTCTGAATTTCACTTGGTGAGGTGTAAACTAAGTCATGCAGCGTGGTTTGATGAGAAATGGGACATTGCAAACTCATTTTCTGTTCAGTGGTTTTTTATAACAGCCAAGATTTTCAAAGTCGAAATACAATTATAGTAGCTTTATTTTCTCTGCAGAAGAACTAGCATCGAACATTTTTATCGCTGATAATGGGAAAATAGAAGACAAATCTTTGGAGACTACATTGCCATAAAACAGCCTGCATGCATCTGTTCTTAGACCACTCTGCCTGATTTTGTTTTACATCTTAGAAACGTGTAACGTTACACACAACAGCAAGGTTTGTTCACCATCAGTGAGTGGTCGATGCTCTTTAAAGCATTTCATCTGTCAAAATGAAACCTGTTTTCCGAACTTTGATTATAAATGCTGGATGAATGTAATGTAAGGGATTTCCTAATGTATCTAAGATCAAAAACCTTGCTTAAGAGTTTTGTAAAATCCCCTTTTTTATAAAGTTCAGGGTGTGTAGGGGTAATTGTCTCTGGAAAATGAAACATGCACTAACCCTTGACTTTTAGCCTGAAACATTGACGCCTATCTTTTTATTAACACATTTGAAACAGACCCAACACCAATGAGACTGTCTTTATTTTATTTATGTATATTTTTGAGGTCTCAGAGCGAGAGAGAGACCCTCTAATCAATGATTTTTCTGTCATTTTGACTCAGCACAATGTAAGGAAAGGGTTGCCGAATCTGTTTATTTTATTGTTATCGTATGTTAAAAAGTATTTGTGAAACTCTGTACGACCGCTGGTCAGAGACGCTTCAAAAATGAGTTTCTAGAAAAACAAGAATATGTTAGCGTCAGATCTAAGCACAGATTTAAAAGGCCATTGATTTTGGTGTTTTTTCTTTTTATTTGTTGAAGTTCAACTTATTGAATCTGTATGTATCTGTATGGATATGATAAAACTCGAGTTGGAACATAAAGTGATAAGAAAGTGCATGTACAGCTAACAAAAGTCAATGAAGCGTCATCATGCAGGATGTTATAATAATGATAATGGTATAATAATTTAAAAATATTGATCAGCATCATACTGGTGCTTAGATTTTACTGATAATGTTTGACACTGACATTTTACTCTGGGAGAGGACAACATTTAGGGTGTACTTGGTTACTATGTTAAAATGTCTCATTTTTATTTTATTTTACTTCATTTGTAATGTTGCATTTCTGTTATGCTGCTGCAGGTGAATTTAGTTATAAATTATGCATTTAATCATTCTATGGTTCAGAGTCAGTAGATCTGTGTGTGGAAAAAATCTTCCATTACACTCAGCCCAACATTCCCATATTGATGCAGTGGCCATTTAAAGTGTATTTACTTAAATATCTTGACTGCATCTTGATTTTACACCTGTGTCGAATTCACATTTGTTTTGAGATTTACAGTGCATTAAAATACCTCAGTCAGTGATTACCCAGTAAACAATTAGCCGTTGATTCAACGTTGAAATAACATAATGACTGCCGTCTAATCAACGTTCTCTTAAGGTTGAAAATGAAAGTTGAAAAGACGTCCAAACACAGACATTGAAAAGACGACTATTAGACGTATTTTGGACGTCCATTGACGTTGTTAATTGGTCCCGAAATAAATTATTTGTATAAAACGCGTTTTGGACGTCCACTGACGTTATCGATTGGTCACCAATTAACTAACTTATTAAGATGGATTTTGGACGTCCATTGACGTTTAAAATATGTCCTTGACGGACAGACTACTTTTAGACCTATTTTGAACATCCAGGGACGTTCCTTGTTTACTGGGTATAAGGTCATACTGAGACATTTTTGATTTGTTGTGTGTGATTTTAACTCCTATTGTCTCCTTTTTGCTGATTTACAGGACGCTGGGCTCTCATTGCTTCACTGCTTTGTAAAGTGTCTGTTTTGTGTATGACTGTTTAAGACAATTATTAAATCACACTTGATTATGCATTGAGCATAAACCTGGATCTGGATGTAGCTCTGGTTGGGCCTAATCTGGCTGAACAATTTACCAACAGACGAGAATGACTTTATATAAACAAGGAATCGTTTTGTTTTTGTGTTTGGGAATTATATGTTATTATGTTTTAACATGTTACTAAATTTATTTGACATTATCAACACAGCCATAAGCTTCATTAATAGAACGTCTTCCAGTGTAAGGGATGTTATAAATTCTCTTACGGGTTTTTCTCTTTTTGTTTTTAATGTCTGGAAATTAGCATATATATTTGAAAATGTGCTTTTCTGGAAAATGGTTAAAATATTTGTTTATGATTACAATCAGTACTTTTTCATTTGGAGCACGGGATATATGTACAGACGATTCAAAAATGATGAATGTGATTGGTGCTGGGTTTAAAACAAAAATAAAAAACCTGAATTTCTCACTTTTTTATTGTGTTTATCACCATTTGGATGCTTCGAGATTTGAATGAATTATGGGCAACAGGTTGGTTAGACGTGAGTGGTGCTCCACTATGGGTCACCTTTCGTCGGTTGGGACACGCTGCTATAAAACGAATGAACCCTAGACGTCCAAAGTTTTCTGAAATTACGTTTTATAAATAGACTTTTCGTGTCAGAAAATTACTGTACTGCGATTGGCTAAGAAAGCACACCTCCAATGCTGATTGGCTAGTCAGAGAGTCGCCCTCTGGCGCAGTTCATTCCACAAACGCAAGGGGGAAACAGTATTGTTAAAGCTTATGTACCACTTGTATGTGTAATGTGTTCTTTTGTTTTAGGTCGATATACACTTAATAATAATTAAAAACTCATAACATATTTCTAAAATGTGGCAGATTTTAAAATATTGACGAAATACGTATGTAATAATGTGGGTCACCCCCCATTAGAAAGTGAGTGGGTCGGTCTCATTTGAATGCAGAGGATTCTATCTCTATCACTGACTGTTTTTTAAGGAGGCCGCTGTCTGAGGGAATTGTTGCTGTTAAGTTGCAGCTGGGTCATTTATTCTTTGCTCTAATTCATTTTTGAGGTAAATTGTCCGGGTTTCTTCAGAGAAATGCTGAGAGTGAGGGCGGCGCTTGCTCAGTCTTGGAGGGGGTATGTATGTCACTTCACATGAACGAACACACGACTTTTTGCCTTGTGATTTGTGACCAAAGTGCCTTGTGTAAATGTCCAAAGTAACGACGAAATTCAGGCTGTGAGAAGAAAGCACTGAAGTGGAAACTCTTAGGCGAATTACTGGACTATTTCAGTAGCACACAGGAGGATAAATAAGCGTTTGGATGGCTTTGTATGTCTACTGCTGTTATATAATTAAAGACTTCCCACACTATTAATGGAAACAAAAAAGTTTGCAGCTTAGACGCGACGTTTGCCTCACGATTTTATTTACCATATGCAGAGGTCACGGAATTTACTAGAACCCCGTCTGCCTCCTCCATTCAGACAGGCTTTCTCTTTCCATTCACTCTGAATTTCTTGAGTTACAGGAGCTACACAATGTCACATAAATAACATTCAAAAAGTCATAGAACGTCAATTAAACTGCTGTAAATAGTAAAATCTCAAGGTAACATTTGGAAAGGTTTGTTAATGACAGCTGCAGACAGAGGTGGGTGGGCAGAGTTCTTCTGAATCGTCCAAGCTCACACTGGCTTCTTAATAGAATTAGCATTTCCACCTTAAATGACACAGGCGCCATTTAAGGTGGGACGGTAGTTTCAGATAACAATACCGGTCACATTACTGGTATTCCAGTGAATCAATGTCTGAATTATTCGATAGTTATGCAGGGTTATTGGGCTTTTATCCTAGGATCCATTTGCACAACAAAATGTGTTGAACCCTCTCTAGCTGGGTTCAGGATAGGCTTGGGCTCTGGGTGGGTTGTCTAAATTTGGAAGTGTGTAGGCAGTCCAGTAACTTTCTAAATACAATGCCCTAATGTTTTCACAGTCTTTATCTTGCTGGACTGGTCATATCCTACATAGATGCGTTGGTTGGGTTGTTAATTCATGTCTCTGGTCATGCATTAATCATCACACTGTTTGATTTGTAAGACAGACTTTGTGTTCTCCTGTAATCCTTGATCAAAGTGCAGTATTTTTGGCCAGCTCTGAAAATTAAAACATACTGAGTGTTTCATCACCATGCACCAACTGTTGGGGCACTCACTGCTTTACAGCTTTATTCATTCATTCAATCTGTAACCCTTATCCAGTTCAGGGTCACAGTGGGTCCAGAGCCTACCTGGAATCATTGGGCGCAAAGCGGGAATACACCCTCATACATTCACACCTACGGACACTTTTGAGTCGCCAATCCACCTACCAATGTGATTTTGGACTGTGAAAGGAAACCAGAGCACCCGGAGGAAACCCTCGCAGACACAGGGAGAACACAACACACTCCTCACAGACAGTCACATGGAGGAAACCCACGCAGACACAGGGAGAACACACCACACTCCTCACAGACAGTCACCCGGAGCGGGAATCGAACCTCCAGGTCCCTGGAGCTGTGTGACTGCGACGCTACCTGCTGCCCACTTTGCCGCCCACTTTACAGCTTTATTTTTGCTGCTTTAATTACATGCTGACAGTAAGATCTACTGTCTGTCAGCTTTCCACAAACTAAGAGAATGCTCATTTCATGGTTAATGACATGCAAATTACGTGCCAAAATATCTATGAATATGTTTTATCATAATATATCGAACCAAATGGAAATATTTCAGGATTGCATTAGTGTCTTCTTTGTTTCCTCATGTTGAATCATGCTGAGTCCTTGTTGAAACCCTTGGAAACATGAGGCGACTCCATAGCAAAATAAACATCGCTAATGTACCCCACAGGTTCAGAACCTTCCCTTGTGCAGCTGTGGAGGTTAAGAATGAGCCAGTCTTGGGGTTCAAACAGGGGAGTAAAGAGAGAGCAGAGCTGGAAAAGGTAACAATTTTATATATACCAGACACATAAGACATAGATATACCATTTGTATTTATTATTAAATTTATGTATAAAAATCTGCTGAAGACTCTCATTTGTTTATCAGGCCTTACAAGCGCTAAAAGGAAAGACAGATGAGATTCCTTGTGTCATTGGAGATGAGCAAGTGTGGACCAAAGATATCAGATACCAGCTGTGTGTGAGTACATGTTTACTTCTCTGAAGGAGGGATAAAACCAAATGTCCTGTGCATATTTCTTTACTAAAGCCTTAACTCTGTGTGTAATGTGTTATTTGCATGCTGGCAATGATTCAGAACGGTAGGCCCTAATAGTTGTTATCATGGTCTTGATAATGCTTTGATTTTCTTCTCTTATTTACAGCCCTTCAACCACTCACACAAAGTAGCCAAGTTCTGTTACGCTGATAAGGTAAGGAAAGGCATGTGGACCACAGCACCTTCACCTAATTATTGAAACAATATTGAAAACAATATTGAAACTTGATCGTCCCTATTCAACATAAGGAATATTAGGCCATACCTAACTCAACATACAACACAGCTCCTCGTTCAGACGTTAGTAATCTCCCGTCTAGACTATTGCAACGCCCTACTGACAGGTCTTCCGGCCTGTACTCTGAGACCACTACAGATGATCCAGAATGCTGCAGCACGCCTTGTCTTCAACCAACCAAAAAGAGCACATGTCACGCCCCTATTAGTTGAGCTGCATTGGCTACCCTTAGCTGCTCGCATCAAATTTAAATCACTAATGATGGCCTTCAGAGTACTCACTGGTTCTGCTCCCATCTACCTCAATAGACTCTTAAAACCATGCGTTAGCGCCCGCCCTCTCCGTTCCTCAAAGGTGCGCCAACTAACACGACCAACCCCCCGTACAGGTCAGTCGAGGCTATTCTCATCTCTGGTACCACGCTGGTGGAACGAGCTTCCAAGCACTATCAGAGCAACAGAAACCCTCTCCGCATTCAAGAAATCCTTGAAAACCCAGCTCTCCCGAGAGTATCTTTTGCACTGAATGTCTTTCTTTAATGCACTTATTACTTCCTGGCATATTGCACTTAATGTAAGGTATTTTGTATAATTTGTGCTGTAGGTAGAATGTTAGATCCTCTTTTGTAAGTCGCTTTGGATAAAAGCGTCTGCCAAATGCACAAATGTAAATGTAAATGAAACAATTATTATTGTTCTAAAATGCCCAATGCTTTGTGTCTACTGTCCACAGGAACTCCTAAACAAAGCCATTCTGGCCTCTGTAGCAGCAAGAAGAGAATGGGACATGAAGCCAGTGGCAGACAGAGCCCAGATCTTCTTCAAGGCTGCCGATATAATCAGTGGCCCAAAGAGAGCAGAAATTCTGGCCAAGACGATGATTGGCCAGGTAGCACTTTACACTACACTGTAAAATTACGCACTCATTCAGCACAATCTAATAGCTTTAAGTGTTTTTAAGACAAATGAAAATGTCCGTTGGTCTGTAACAATGTGACCTTATGTTGCCTCATTGTGTCTCTCTCAGGGCAAGACTGTGATTCAGGCTGAAATCGATGCAGCACCAGAGCTGATTGACTTCTTCAGGTTTAACGCAAAGCATGCGATTGAGCTGGAGCAGCAGCAGCCACTGGACAGTGACGGCAGCACTAACACCATGTTGTACCGTGGCCTGGAGGTGTGTTCCCACTATCACCAGAGCACGCAGCAGTGTTTTCCAAGGTGTAGGGCATAGAATTTAGTTGTATGGTGTACACCTAGATAAACCGATTTTGTGCATTTGATCTGTGACTGCTTTTTCTATGGGAGGAGATTGCATACATTTTCCCCGAATTTCCTTTAATTAAAAATTTGAACAGCACATTATTTCACATGGAGTGGCACGGTGGCGCAGCAGGTAGTGTTGCAGTCACACAGCTCCAGGGTTTCCTCCGGGTGACTGTCTGTGAGGAGTGTGGTGTGTTCTCCCTGTGTCTGCGTGGGTTTCCTCCGGGTGACTGTCTGAGGAGTGTGGTGTGTTCTCCCCGTGTCTGCGTGCGTTTCCTCCCACAGTCCAAAAACACACTTTGGTAGGTGAATTGGCGACTCAAAAAAAAAGTGTGTGTGCGCGTGTTGCCCTCTGAAGGACTGGCGCCCCCTCCAGGGTGTATTCCCGGCTTGCGCCCAATGATTCCAGGTAGACTCTGGACCCACCGTGACCCTGAACTGGATAAGGGTTACAGACAATGAATGAATGAATTATTTCACATGAACAAAGGAAAGAGTTGCTCTCTCATGTGTGAAATGGCTCCATTATATGCATTATTGCACAATATAGTCCTATAACCTCAGTCATGTTTGGAGGTCGTCTCCCTGAGGGAGATTATGTTAGAGTTGAAAACTTCAAAAGCTCTGTGTATCTACATGAAGGCTTGCTTTAGCTCAGCGTGTTTATAGCTTATCATCTATCTCCATATTATTCTTTTGTAGGGTTTTGTAGCTGCTGTTGCACCATTCAACTTCACTGCTATTGGTGGGAACTTGGCTGGCACACCGGCGATAATGGTGAGCTCAGTGCATTCATGATAATGAGTATATATTCATCTGTTATAGCTGGGAAAATAGGAGTTTAATTCATGAAACCTTTATATAAACTGACCTTAAAATGATCGTATGACAGTTTTACGTTTTGACCTCAATTTTCCTGTCCTCACTCATTAATATGATTTTAGTGCCTCCTGATTTGTCTGATTTTAATACATTCAAAGCTGATCAGTAAATTTGGATATTATTCTGAATAATGTTAAGAAATCCGCCAAATGTGCAAAGTAAATGTTAGAAATAATAAAGACTATACAATGAGTAATAGTATATAATACACGGGATTTACATTGGGTTATTTAAAAAAAATTCCACATTTCATAATCGTAGCCTGAGAATGTTGTCAATAATGAAGGAGGTTATTGTGTGATTGTAAACATTAATATAATTTTCATGGATTATCAGGGTAATGTGGTGTTATGGAAACCCAGTGACACAGCCATGTCTGCCAGCTATGCAGTCTACAAGATCCTGCGTGAGTCCGGCCTCCCGCCAAACATCATCCAGTTTGTTCCAGCTGATGGCCCGGTTTTTGGAGACACTGTCACCGCCTCTGAGCATTTGGCCGGAATCAACTTCACTGGCAGCGTCCCGTATGACCCCATCTTTATTTTTAATTGACACCAGGGTTTATTTCCCCCACTTACAGTTCAACAACTATTTATATTTTTTATAACTATTTATACTTTAACTTTATGCAGCACTGAAGTTTGATTATTTTTTTTCCTGAATATGCTTCTAGGGAGTGTGTACAGGTAGGAAACATATTATGGGTTGTTTGTTTATCTCCTTTCCAGAACATTTAAACGTTTGTGGAAACAGGTGGCACAGAATCTTGACAACTACAGGAATTTCCCTCGAGTGGCAGGAGGTCAGTGTTTTTAGTTTGTCTGCACACATTGACACAAACTCCTACATGAAGTACTCCTAATCCTTTCATTCATTCTGAAACCGCTTATCCAATTCAGGGTCGCAGTGGGTCCGGAGCCCACCTGGAATCACTGGGCGCAAGGCAGGAGCACACCCTGGAGGGGGCGCCAGTCCCCCCACGGGGCGACACACACACTCTCTCACACAGACACCTACGGACACTTTTGAGTCGCCAATCCACCTACCAACATGTGTTTTTGGAGCGTGGGAGGAAACCGGAGCACCCGGAGGAAACCCACGCAGACACAGGGAGAACACCACACACCCCTCACACACAGTCCCCCGGAGGAAACCCACGCAGACACAGGTAGAACACACCACACTCCTCACAGACAGTCCCCCGGAGGAAACCCACGCAGACACAGGGAGAGCACACCACACTCCTCACAGACAGTCACCCGGAGGAAACCCACGCAGACACAGGGAGAGCACACCACACTCCTCACAGACAGTCCCCCGGAGGAAACCCACGCAGACACAGGGAGAGCACACCACACTCCTCACAGACAGTCCCCCGGAGGAAACCCACGCAGACACAGGGAGAGCACACCACACTCCTCACAGACAGTCCCCCGGAGGAAACCCACGCAGACACAGGGAGAGCACACCACACTCCTCACAGACAGTCCCCCGGAGGAAACCCACGCAGACACAGGGAGAGCACACCACACTCCTCACAGACAGTCCCCCGGAGGAAACCCACGCAGACACAGGGAGAGCACACCACACTCCTCCCAGACAGTCACCCGGAGCGGGACTCAAACCCACAACCTCCAGGTACCTGGAGCTGTGTGACAGTGATTCTACCTGCTGCGACACTCTAATCCATATCTTTAATTAAAAGTGTTTAATGTTTTTAATGTAAATTAATTTAATTAATTTATGTTTACATTTTAATTAAGAGTAACTCAGACAGTTATTATTTATATTTTGCCTAATGGTAAGTTTGCACCAAACACACACACACACTTAAGGCTGATTCATTTTTCTTTGCAGCTGATGGTTAAAGTAGTAACTTAATTTAACAGATTAAAACTCCAGGATTTTCAGTAATTTAATTTAGTAAATCTGTAACATTTGTGAATTTTGTGTTAACCGCCGTAAACTGCAGTTAAATGTGTTAAACCCCTGAGTATTTGTTCTGTGTCTTTCAGAGTGTGGTGGCAAGAACTTCCACTTTGTGCACAAGTCTGCAGATGTTCACAGTGTGGTGATGGGCACCATTCGCTCAGCATTTGAATACGGAGGTCAGAAGTGTTCAGCTTGCTCCAGGATGTACGTCCCAGACTCGCTGTGGCCTCAGATCAAACAAGGGCTGCTGGATGTCCACAAACAGATTAAACTGGGAGACGTGAGTGGATCTAGGTTCTGGTGCTGTTCTACAGATACAGTGGAACATGGCTCTTTGTGTGACATAAGAGTGCAACAGAGATTGTAGAAGTTTTTTTTCAGTTTTTCAAGAAAACTAGTCAAGTAATATTTAATGTGTTCAGGAGATGTTTTTTTTTCTTGCAAAAATTAAAGAGGAATAAATAAGCGTTGCAAATTTTTTTAACATTTGTGTTCTGTTTCACAGCCAGTTGAAAATTTTGAAACATTCTTCTCAGCAGTTATTGATGACAAGGTAAGAAGAAATGACTGGTAACACCCTGGTATTTGCTCTATTTACTGACGCCTTTTTCTACAGTTATACTTATTTTTTGATTTTGCTCAAGTCCTTTTCCAGGATAAAGGGATGGCTCCAGCACGCTAAGACCTCTCCCAATCTCACTGTGATCGCTGGTGGAAATTGTGACGATAAGAAGGGGTACTATGTAGAGCCTACTATTATTGAAACTAAAGATCCTCAAGATAAAATAATGAATGAGGTAAAGTAAAAATTATTTGGTTATAATTATAATGCCCTTTAAGTTTGCTATCACCAACAAGCATTTAACATACAGTTTTCACTGTAATTAACAAGTAATAATAACAGTAGTAACTGAACAGCAAGCCTCAAGTTTAATGTCTAAATAATGAGCCTGCGGTTGAGGGGATTAAAGCAGGTTTGTTTAAGGGCCAGTGTTTCAGGGGCTGCACGCATGAACAGCACAAGCACAGCTTGTGGCTGGACTTTGGTTTGTTTGTACAAGTCAGTCTCACCCATTGATCTATATTTTATGCTTAACTTCACAAGTGCATGATCTCTTTTTATCCTCCTTTTTTGTTCCTGACATCGCATTAGTTTCACGAAACATGATCTTTGAAAGAATAAAAAATAAAGCTAGAAAATAAGTATTTAACAAATGATAACAGAGTTTGTCTAACAGAGAAATGTGCTGTATTTTTTTTAGGAGATATTTGGACCTGTTCTGACAGTTTATGTTTATCCAGAGAATGACTACAAGAAAGTGCTGCACTTAATTGACAACACATCTCCTTATGCTCTGACTGGAGCCATATTTGCTAAAGATAAGTGAGTATCAGTTTTAATGTCACTGCCAGTTTCGTTAGAATGGTAGCATTTTTTTTTTTTTTTTTTTTTTTTTTTTTTTTTTGCTGATTCACGAATCGAATTTATTTCAGGACTGTTGTGGACGAGGCTGCAAAAGTTTTGAGAAATGCAGCAGGGAATTATTACGTCAATGACAAATCCACAGGTTCTATAGTGGCCCAGCAGCCTTTTGGAGGCTCCAGAGCATCAGGTAATTTTTATTTATATCCCCCCCCCCCCCTCAAAGCTAGTGTAATTACCCCAAATTGCAGCCACTTTAATTGCAATATTGGAAATCTTAGCTAACTGTAAATAAATAGAAGTACTTTACTCACTCAAATCAACATTTTTCAGGAGTCAAATATGTGTAGATTAATTTCCAAGACTTGCTTGAAAGAAAATGTGTTTTTAGATAAAAACGCTTTTGTTTAAGTAGGTGCCAATACCGCTAAGATTACTAGCGCCCCCTATCTTCGGCCACCTCCCCTGCTTGTGACAGTCAGACGAGACGAGACCGTTGCTACCACATTCAGTGGTTTTGAGAAGTTCACAATGAGATTATGTTTGTCCTGTGTTGGTATCCGTACTCTACATGTCAGGATTACAGTGGCGGTAGATTTTTCCCCTCAGAGAAAAGGAAGCTAAACGCTAAGCTAACGTTTACACTGAGGGAAATATCTGTCGCGAAATGGAACTATGTTGTGTTCCACATGCAGTTTTGCACACACAGAATTACAACACTGTTAGAGATCCTTAAATATTGTTTAGATCTGTGATTTCATGCAAGACTGATGTTTAAATGCCCTACTAAGTCTTGATCTTATGTTTTATTTTTTTTACCCAATGTGATTGGCGAAGAGAGAGAGCGGAATTGCACCATATACAGCAGTGGCCGGAAATAGGGGAAAGACTGATATGCATTTAACACATTTGATGTTACAGTAGTGGTAGAGAGATGTGGTTATTGATGAACTGCAGCTATGGCAATAATGTAGATAAGATGTAATGGAGGTTTATATCCTCTTGTTCCCAGTGTACATGTTTAAAATGTCATGCTCCTACATAAGACTACATCTGAGTTTGTCTTTTCAGGGACTAACGACAAGCCGGGTGGACCACACTACGTCCTCAGATGGACTTCGCCGCAGGTCGTAAAGGAAACCCACGTTCCACTCACAGACTGGAAATATCCCTACATGGGTTAAGAGAACGTCCATCCACAGCTAAGCCCTAATCTCAATCTATGCACTTGTGATGGCTTTCTCTCTCCTGGTTCATCAATCAAGGCAAAAAAACATGGAAATGTTAACATGGGAAAACTACTGCCATCTCTTCAGTGTATGAATGTAGTTGGAGGACAGTACTCAAACCATCCACTTCCTCCAGTGGTGGACCAGCCTAGGGTCCTCCAGAAAAAAACTGAAGACTGAGGATTGCAGTTGCACTGAAAATTCTTGTCCTATTTGCTTCATTCATTTCAACATTTCAGATATTTAGGTGTTCCTTTCAAATTCATCATCATCTTTGCCGCTTAATTAATTTCAGTGTTGTCTTTCAAATTCAGAGTTTTTTTTTTTTTATTGGAAAGTTTTAAAAGGGGGTTCTGTATCTGACGACAATAACACGTACTTATTACAGTATATTTGCAAGGGTGGTTTTAATATACTGTTATTTCATTATGAAATACTCTCGATTTTTACCTCTGTCCAAATCTACTGAACTCAACAATGAATAGAGATTAAATTTTAATATTCGCAATATAACATCCATATAAGGTTAATGGATATTTTAGATGTGCTGCTGGAGAAAAACCAATGTCTATATGCGCCATATTGCTATGGTGTAGAAGAATACCTCTTGTTACAGTAAATGTTACTATTGAATGGCTCATGTTTAACCTTTAGTTTAGTTTGTGCAGGTCTTGTTCGACTGGGACTGCTCCATTGTAATTACTGGTCTCTGTTTTTAAACTTTGCTGCAGAAGGGGCCGACATTAAGGGAGCGTCATAATTCCATATGTGAAGAAGAAAACTGTCCAAATCAACTCTTACATCAGTGTTTTGATTTGTCTGATTTTAACTTTATTCGCTCATTTCTTTAACTCCACCAGAACAGTGTTGACTGTAGGGGCTCAGAGGATGAAACTGAAAAACAGTGCCATCCAGAGTTCTACTGTGTCTCAATAAAGGGATGGCGTGAAGTGGTAGTTTGTTTTTGTTACTCACATACGCCCGAAAATAACGACATGAACGACAAGATGCTGCCGCCTAGCGGACAGGCCAGTTCAGAGCATGTTCTATTCTGAACGCTAGGTGGCAGCACGTGCGTTGTAGTTGGAGGCTGTGCATAAAGGTCTCCTATAGACAAGACCTCTACTTAGAGTTCAGAAAATTATAAACTATTTAAATGCTTTTTGATTGTTGTTGTTTTTTTTAAATTTAGAATACAACTGCCTTCACTAATGCTAGAGAGGCTGGATGCAGTCAGATCCTCACAGCAATGCTCCAGGTTGTGGTGTAAAGCCTCTGCAGAAGTGTAGACAAAGACCCTCTAAATGCACGTGAGTTTGGGGGATGTTGGGTAAGTGTCGGATGAGTGTGTGTTTGAAGACGGTGCAGATGAAGCTCGTACGGTCACAGACTCTGGAGTGAGATGTAATATCCTTTCATAGTTGGGCACACGTCCTTTGTTGCAACACACTTTTCAGTGCAGTGTGTCCTGTCATATGTTCATGACTCGTTTCTAATCGACCATGAGTTCACACACCGCTGTGTCCAGATGGCCATGTATTCCCCTGCCACAATTCAGATCCAAGTGGATAATTGAGGGCTGCTTCGTCTTAAGTGTAACTCACGGGAGATTGCTTTATGATGATTTATGAAGACATCAGTAGAGGAGACAAAACATTTTCATGTTTTAATGCAATCTAAAAATTTATTCTAATCTGATGTACAATCACTGCACAAAAATATGGCAATCTGAAAAAAATGGGGAACATGGTTTTGTTGGACAGAAACTATGTTGTTATCACTCAGGTCGATAGAAATGGGGAGCATTTCTTTGAATTCATGTCACTTTGCATTAGACTCGTCAAGATCTACCACCTGCTGTTCATCTCACACATTTCACAGTTCAATGCTGCTGTCAGATCAAAGTGACCATGGGTCATTATTGTTGCTCCCGTCCCCAGAGGACACACTTTCTCAGGGTTTTTATTGGCACTGTTTACAGACACACTTCTATTCACTCTGTAAGACTTTAGTGCCTGATGAAGCCGTGGGAGTGAGCTCAGTTCAATAAACCTCATCTTAGCCGTGGCCTTTTTTACGCTTAAGAAAAAGACATTTTCCCACCAGGCAGCCCTTTCTTTTTTCAAAGCATTTTCTGCCAGGAACAGGAGGCAATATCACTGTTTTCAAAACATACACATCATTTTGAACTAATTATTAATTTGTTCATTATCTGTAAGCGCTTATCCAGTTCAGGGTCGCGGTGGGTCCAGAACCTACCTGGAATCACTGGGCGCAAGGCAGGAACACACCCTGGGGGGGGTGCCAGTCCTTCACAGGGTGACACACTCACACATTCGGACACTTTTGAGTCACCAATCCACGCAGGTGCTCCGGTTCCCTGCAGACACAGGGAGAACACGTCACACTCCTCACAGACAGTCACCCGGCGGAAACCCACGCAGACACAGGGAGAACACGCCACACTCCTCACAGACAGTCACCCGGAGGAAACCCACGCAGACACAGGGAGAACACACCACACTCCTCACAGACAGTCACCCGGAGCAAACCCACGCAGACACAGGGAGAACACACCACACTCCTCACAGACAGTCACCCGGAGCAAACCCACGCAGACACAGGGATAATACACCACACTCCTCACAGACAGTCACCCGGAGAAAACCCACGCAGACACAGGGATAATACACCACACTCCTCACAGAAAGTCACCCGGAGGAAACCCACGCAGACACAGGGAGAACACTCCACGCAGACAGTCACCTGGAGGAAACCCACGCAGACACAGGGAGAACACACCACACTCCTCACAGACAGTCACCCGGAGGAAACCCATGCAGACACAGGGAGAACACACCACAGTCCTCACAGACAGTCACCCGGAGCAAACCCACGCAGACACAGGGAGAACACACCACACTCCTCACAGACAGTCACCCAGAGCAAACCCACGCAGACACAGGGAGAATACACCACACTCCTCACCTGAAGGAAACCCATGCAGACACAGGGAGAACACACCACACTCCTCACAGACAGTCACCTGTAGTGGGACTGAAACTCGAACCCCCAACTCCAGATCCCTGGAGCTGTGTGACTGTGACACTACCTGTTGCTTCACTGTGCTGCTTGAACTTAATATAATTTCTCAAATAATTTTGTAATAATAATTTAACTTCAAACCTTAAAAATAAAATAAAAGAAAATATTTATTATTTCACCCACTTAGCCACAGAGGTATGTGGTAAGAATATGATTATTTACATCTAGACAAACTTAGATCAGTTGTGTTTTTTCCTTTTCTTCTTTCAGTGCTAAACAGACAGCCTTATTGGTTCTCAGACACCTCACAGCCACGGTCCAGGCCTGTACGACCCCTTACACACTTCACCACGTTGTAAAAGCTCACAGCCCTGCTCTGTGTTAAGGCCTGGGAAAGCACAGTGTCAGAGAATCCCTCGCTCACGTTTAAGGTTCAAAGTGTGAGATTAGATCAGCTGTTCACCCTGTCACTGTGGGAATACGACCAGCTTAATATAGCCCTAGTGAAAGAAAGGCCAGTGAGGGGCAGCTTAACGGAGTGTTTGTCCTGGATAAGTGGAACTGCTCCAAGCATGAATAATTCACTCTCATCATAAAGAATGACAGAGGAATGTGAGAAATGCGAGGTCATGGATTTGAGCATCGGATTGGAGTGCGTTGTTATGGAAATTATTCCGAGAATCTCTGAATCCAGTGAGAACCCTACCACCAACATGCTTTCCATTCAGAGGGTGAAACTGAATTCAAGTGGAGCTTTGTTTTCATTTTGTTCCAAAGTTAAAGAGTTTGAAAAGACCATCCAGGATGTGTGTGAAAGTGATCTGTAAAAATAATCTGTACACACATCATTCTGTGGTTATTGTCTAAGTAAAAAAGAAAATACATAATTACTCGCCACGTTAAATCTTAAAATAATTGTCATAACACTGCACAGGGTACATTTTGGGTGTTGTATTACATTCTGTTCCATATTTTAAATTCAGGGCATGATGTTGGCACTGGCACGAAGCTCCAAGGTCTGTCTTGAGTTTGACCTCACGCCAGGGCATGGCCTATGAGGAGTTTGGGGTGTTCTCCCAGTGTCCGTGAGGGTTTCCTCCCAGGCCAAGAATACCTATTGGTGTACTGGCTCTGAGAATTTGTTAATTCTGTGTGTGTGTGTGTATATATATGAGAGAGAGAGAGAGAGAAACAGGGAGGCTGGTTGACCATGTGTGATGTTTTGTGATGTCATTTCTGACAGAGGTAATAGATAAAAAGGCCCACACAAATCAAGTGCACACTAATTTTATTTGTCACAAAAGACATACTTTATCATTTCTATCAACATGATAGAGAAAAGGTTACAAAGGACAGTTGTCACAGAAATCTAAACTGGTGACATGCCTCACCTGCACAGTTTGTGAAGAACTGTGTACTGAAGTTCAGGAAAGGCGTAGTCCACACTGTGGAAGAGACAGCTGCTGTACATGTTCATACACATGATATAAAGAGAACATAAATGCTCTACAGCACACGAGAACACAACAGCGTCAATATATTCTTTTCTCTTTTGTGCTTTTGCGTGTTGGGGATCACCACGGTCTCCAAAGCGGGGTGTTGCCTGTGCATTTATTTACATTAGGAATGCACTTTTCATGCTTTGAGACACTCTTGACCCCCCCACTGCGCTTTTTGGGGCTACAATGTCTTGTTACGGCTGGTTTGTTTGCTGCCAGGTTGTTATTAGCAGAGAGGAAAGAGGCGGTCTCTTCTAAACAGCGAGCAAATCCATCTGCGAAGCTCTGTTCAGGTGTTTTGCTTTTCAAATAAGTGACAGCCATCTCTAGAATATCAGCCTTTTCCAGTTTGGAGGTTGGTTGCCTGGACTTCAGTTGATCTTTCAGAAGCAGTCTGAGTTGCTCAATGCTGTTGTTGATGCGGTCTCTGCGGATTTTCTCCACCTCTGGTTTCCTTAACTGAAAGAAAAGAAAACATTTAAAAATAAAGCAACATCGTAGCTCTTGTAGTAGCTTATTCAGCCTTTAAACATGCCCTCAACTTAAAGTTTAGTGATTTAGTGTGGGGACCACAAGCTGGAAGAGGAAGAGAGGTCCCCACAATGAGTGTGAAAACTGATTGTCCCCACAACGTGATATAAACCTGATAACCTTGTAAGCTGTAAGACTGAGCGCACGTGAACATTTTAAAAATACAGTCACAAGAAGAGCTTGGCCTTAAATGAGATTAAGGGCTTTGCGTCAATACAAATACATAGTTGACGATAAAGTTCTCAAATCTGAAATACTCACTCTGACTTTCTCGTTTCTTTGCTGAAACGCGCTGGGCGCCATTCCTTAAACCGAAGGTAAACTGAATGTCGTCAGTCGCTGATGGAGAGGTTTGCGCTCTTGAAAAAGAAGAATGAGATTGTTGTTGTTGTGCTTCTCGCGCTCAACGTCTTCCTTTTAAACACCCCGTTTTCGCGGGAATCCAGCTCAGCGCGTGTCTCTCGGCAGCCAATCAGGGACGGCGAGGTGACAATAGGCGACTTTAATTGGCCAGACCCTTGTCACTGGGTTTGGTCCAATTATCAGGTCCGTGCCCTAAATAGAAAGCGTTACAGTCCGCGGTTTACTCACTAAATAGGGATCCTAGATAGGGGGCGAGTCTGATTATTGGAGTCTGTCTGTCTGGAGTCTAATGAAGACAAACCTGTGAAAGAATTGACTGCGTGATGACCCATGACCCCATTTTAGAACTTTTTGTCCTCCCTCAGGGAACTGTCTCTTTCACAAAAAATGGCGGGAATATGTACACTTCATTTATAGTGTTTTTCAAAAGAATATTTTAAGGACAGCTGTTCAGTTGTTCCATCCTGCTATATATTACTATCCTATTATATAAAAGTATTATTATCAATGAGCATATATAAGGTCCCTCATATTAATAATATGAATATAAAATAAATAAATTAGTCAGAAACCGAATGGGGAATTTGAGTCAGATGTTTTGTTGATTTTTCTAATATAGCCTAAAAATAAGTACATTATTTACAGCGAACACACTTCTGCAAAGTTTAAGAAACAAGTGCTGTTTTTCTCCTCAGATTCATTAAATAATTATTATGTTACATTTGTGACACATATTAGCATCACACATTCACACACTCATACCCTCACACACATGGACAGTTTCTTATTGGCAATTTACTTGTGTTATTACAAGAGAAAACTGAACTCACACAGACACAAGGAGAACACACCAAACAGCTCACAAACCCAAGGTGAAGTTTTAACCCAGGACCCTCGAGATTCTGGAGCTGTGCAGAAGCAACATCACCACAAGTGGCAAGAATGTAATTAATGTGCTTGATGCCATGAGTTAATATATTGTATTTTGAATTGACAAGCCCTTTTTAACCCATAGGCTATGATCATTTAAAGGATTCCATTACACTGTTTAATATTAGCATACTTGTTGCTGTTTGTCTTTACTCTCTGTTGATTGTTGTAATCCTCCAGCAGCAGCAGCTGTGTGGGAGATTTAAAGGCAGGGAAGTACAGCTCTGAGGCTGTTAATCATTTCTGAATGACGCCTGAGGGGAAGTGGACTCTTCTCTGAGAGGGTGCTACTAATGTGGTTAATGACAGCGGCACACTTCTGTTGGGCTTCTATTGAAATGCTGCTGTGGGAAAGTTGGGGCAACACAGGCTCCAGGCTTTGTGTGGTTTTGTGTGTTTTTGAGTTTGAAGATGATGCCCCCACAGCTCAAAAGCGCAGCTGGTTCCTGAGCGCGGGAAAACCACTGTCGGCAAATCAGCAAAAAAGGTCAAAGGGCACAAACTTTAGTTCACTTTAGTTGAAAGGTTTGGTTTTAACTTTAGAAAAGATTAATGATACATTAAAAAATATATAAGAATGTATACATCAATTAGGTTTAAAAATAGTTTTATTTAGAAATATACAATTATCCAATAAAAAAAAAATCCAAATATGTGAGTAAACATAAATAATTCATCTAAATTCATATAAATTTCGTATCAATTCATTAAACTGAATATGACAATATTCTCCTAATTTACCACAGTATCAGATGTTTTAATTTACCACCAAAAAGTTTATGAACTTCCTGTATACCACCACTCTAAAGAAAAGCCCCGTTTCTTCTGATTGGAAGTTTTCTTTTTTGTCTTTTTAAATGTCATCAGAACCCTAACCCTGTTCTCATATCATTAAAACAAACCAGTAAGTGTTTTGTGTGTAAATGTGTGTGTGTCTGTGTGTGGTTTTTTTGGTGTATGTTTGTGTGTGTTGGTGTTTGACTGTGGGTGGGTGTGGAGGGTTTTAGCCCCAAATCCGTTCCCACAATTACTTCCAGTTCCCGCCAAAAGTAACTTGTAAAGGCACAATACACTGCTACCTCATTGGGAAACAGTCTTTTAGTGCTCACACACTTACTCACAGAAGGAGAGACAGTAAGAGAATCGGAATCAGAGAGAGAGAGTGAGAGAGAGAGAGAGAGAGAGAGAGAGAGAGAGAGAGGACAGATGCTGGGCGTCATGCTCGGTGTGAACTGTCCCTACACCCTGGACCTGGGAAACCCCTGACCTCTCGCTGCTGGAGTGGGAACAGAGTGGACACTCAATGGCATTCCTGGACCACATGACCTGCCATTCAGCCAAGCCATGAAAAGCCACTTAGAGCGCGAAACTGTGGTATTGTTGCAGAGCTTCTGCCCCATTAGAAACCCACCCTCTGTGTGCTGCCACTTGCCAGCAGCATGCTGGTGGTCAGTGACAGAAAATGGAGGGAAAACAGCCTTAAAAGAATCGGAAAATCTGAAATAAATATGATAAGGCATCAAGATGATCCTGACTTTGGCTACAAGGCTTTCATTACAGGAGCAACAGCCACAACAAATATCAGAACAAATACCTTCAAAAAAAATATTTAATATTTAAACATTAAAATAAAAGTGAGTGTTTTTTATGTCAGAAAGGACTTAAGGGTCTGGGCTAAATAAGCCCCTCTCTCTATCAGATAACTATCACCATAATGCTATCTGAGGTTTGTACTGGTTTCACTGTTTACTTATCTTTTAATTATTGGCCTATTAAAATCAGCATTGCACATTGTTATTATTAATGCTTGATATTAAATATGGTATAGAATCAAAAGGGCCTACTTGTTTTTAGAGCTGTTCGGGCCAATGCTCCACTGCTGATTTTGAAACTTCAAAAAGTGTCATTTAATTGTTTATAGATAACTTTAAACATATATCTATATAGGCACAGTGGAGCAGCAGGTAGTGTCGCAGTCACACGGCTCCGGGTGACTGTCTGTGAGGAGTGTAGTCTGTTCTCCCTGTGTCTGTGTGGGTTTCCTCCGGGTGACTGTCTGTGAGGAGTGTGGTGTGTTCTCCCTGTGTCTGCGTGGGTTTCCTCCGGGTGACTGTCTGTGAGGAGTGTGGTGTGTTCTCCCTGTGTCTGCGTGGGTTTCCTCCGGGTGACTGTCTGTGAGGAGTGTGTTGTGTTCTCCCTGTGTCTGTGTGGGTTTCCTCCGGGTGACTGTCTGTGAGGAGTGTGGTGTGTTCTCCCTGTGTCTGCGTGGGTTTCCTCCGGGTGACTGTCTGTGAGGAGTGTGGTGTGTTCTCCCTGTGTCTTCGTGGGTTTCCTCCGGGTGACTGTCTGTGAGGAGTGTGGTGTGTTCTCCCTGTGTCTGTGTGGGTTTCCTCCGGGTGACTGTGTGTGAGGAGTGTGGTGTGTTCTCCCTGTGTCTGTGTGGGTTTCCTCCGGGTACTCCTGTTTCCTCCCGCAGTCCAAAAACACACGTTGGTAGGTGGATTGGTGACTCAAATGTGTCCGTAGAAGAACAAATCTGAACTAACCTCCTTAATTACAGTGTTTTTTTCCCATTTTTATTTAACATGTAAATAAATGTACATAATGGGGAAATATCTGAAAAAATTTGGAAAAGATAAACTGACCCATGTGCACTGTGCTAATACCAAGCATAAAACTATAAAATAATTAATAGTATATCTGACAAATTAGCATATTAATAAATATTATAATGGCAGTATATTCAAACTTATTTTACTTTATTACATATTTTTATACTTTAAAACTGTCCCTGTAGCTGTTTTCCAACTTAAACAACATTCAACAAGTTTTCAGTGTGTAGCACATTTGACTGTACAAATGTAATAATTTGCATATGTATGTGCCCATGCTCCCTAACTCCAGGTGTGTGTAAGTTTGAGGTTACGCGTTCCTGCACCTGGATGCTGGGATCTGTCAACAGGAGTCTACCTGTAGCCCTTTGCTAAGGTGTGTGGGAGCGAGGGAGTTTTTTTTTGTGTTCAGCTAGTGGTCCAGATGGTCTATTGAGGCCGAGGCATAATGAGGCCCCTCTGGATCGGTGGCAGCAGGGTGGGGCCGACGGCTGAATGGGGCCGAAGTGTGGGAAACACACTCAGGACCAAACTCTCACACATTCCTCACTGGAGAGGGCCGCTTTGACCATGCTTAGATACTCGGGCAGCTGGGCACACAGCCATAGTGACACTATGTATCTGTGGATGCCTGCTGTATTATGAGGCCTTGGCCTTTCTTGTCTTTTTTTTTCTCAATGAAGAGAAGGTCCACGGCGGAATGCTCTCATTCTTTCACCCGCGTCGTCTGTCACTCGTGACTCATTGCTTAGAAATGTCTTGCTTGAGTAGAGCCCAAGAAGGTGGCCAAGTTTTCCCTGTGAAACAACATGGTGTTTGTAGACTTTTGCATCCTGACACTATGCCAAATATTCTCACCCTCCTGGAAGTTGTAAGCACAGTGCTGACATCAAGAACTTGAAATTATTTATGGTTATATAACATTATTAGAAATCTTCAATTAAGAATAATATTAACCCTTTAAACTGCAACTTAGACACTGTTCAAAAGTCATAGACCACTATCAGTTTAACTGTAGAGTCACAGCTACTGTTCATCCTTTTACTGTGAGAAAACAACATCAACATTTGATGTAATATTTGCATCAGAAGCTTTGGTTCAGGCTGAAACTGTATGAATGAAGTTGTAGTCTCTTGCCTGAAAGGAACTCTCTGATTCTGCACAAAAACCATAAGCAGTAAATGTTTACGTCTTGTTTCCATCAAACCTTTTATACGATAAAAACATGCAAATGAACAAAAAGAAGTTCATGTTCACCTGCTGAGTGCTGCAGATGTTGCAGTTGTGCGCTCAGTGGAGGGAGCAGAGCGTGGTTGGTTGTGGGTGGCGAGGAGGTGGGGGTTGATGGGGTTAGATTTTGGCGGCAGGGAGCAGGTGATGTGGTGAAGTCCGGTGAGAACGTGCACGCGTCCCACGGCCCAGCGGAGCCTCTGATCTGAGCAGCAGGTTCAAAGGGTGTTTGTAGAGGAGTGGAGGAGGGGCTGGGCTCTATTGACTCGAGGACGTGTGAGCAGGATCCTGCCTGGCTTTCCCACACTATCTGTCCATTTATTATCCAAAATTCTCGGCCCGGGGGAAGCTGCTCCGAACAATAGAAGTGTGCCGTCCTTGAGGGCACAGGATAATTGTGCTTAATTGACATTCACTATGAATGCATTCCTCTCTCTCTCTCTCTCTCTCTCTGTGTGTGTGTATGTGTGTGTGTGTGGGTATGAGACACCAGCAGCAGGTTTTAAGATGCTTATAATCGCTGAAATACCACGGTTTTTTCATTTTTGTGCACGAAACTTCTCTGTAATCTCTGTGGACGTTTTATTAGAGTTGGACCAAAATGACTTTTGATTATTTTGATAATGAGCTGAACACATTTATATTGATATCTCTGGTCTAAAGACATGTTTTGCAGCTATATTTATCAAATTGGAGAAGTGTACTCAGTAAAAAATATAGTAGAAAATTGTAGATAAAATATTTGATTTCCAATGTGTTCAACTTTGTGAATAAACTGTAATTTTGCTCTAAAATGGTGTAATATTCAATTGTTTTCCTTATAAAATGTATAACAACGTAATAAAGACTCGATAATCATTCAAGCCACAAATTATTATTCACCTATCTGAGACAGCTGTGAAATTTCAGCATGTGTTTGTGGCCGATAAGAGGTGTGCTGTTTTATCTTTATGTTGGTGGCCTTTAGGGAAATGTTCAAACCCTCAAGTTCCCCATCTGCAGAGGGTTTATCAGCCAGTGCCAAGGTTCCCAGGTAATAAAAATCTAACAACCTGCCTTGTGTTGAGCCAGTGCCATTGATATCTGGATGACCATTCCCTCTGCTGAGGCCATGAGGCCAGTTAACCATGAAATAATTGATGCCTCCTCTATTGTCAAAGACGCCTCACCCCCCCCTGGCCCCTGAGTGTGGGAAACCTAATCCTGCCTGGGACTCATGCCTTTTGTAATGCTAATGAAGCCCTATAAATACTGGAGAGGGATCCTCACTCTAGCACACATCTGACTGACTGCTCAGACAAGCACAAGCTCTCTCTCCTGAAAGCATGGCTCCTACCTTCCTAGCTACTTCTGACTACTCTAAGCTTTCCAACAAGGAAAAACATAAAGTGAGTATCTTGTGTTTGATTTCAGTGCTGTTTAACACTGCTTTATTCTCATTGAAAATCAGCTTGATCATTCAGAACGGATCGCTAACAGACTTTCTCTTCTCTTCTACAGTTAAGGAAACCAGTTGTGGAGAAAATGCGCAGAGATCGCATCAACAACTGCATTGAGCAACTCAAGGTGATGCTGGAGAAGGAGTTCCACCAGCAGGACCCTAACACCAAGCTGGAGAAGGCTGACATTCTGGAGATGACTGTGGTCTTCCTCAAGCAACAGCTGCAGCTCCAAGTCTCAGCTCCTCTCAAAGCCCACCATGATGGTTATGCCCAGTGCTGGAGGGAGACCATGACCTTCCTGTCTGCCAATTCCAAACTGGACATGGCTCTTCAGCATCTAAACCATTGTCAAGAAACTCAGAGAGCCCAGAAAGATCTCCACGTTTCTCCAGTCAACCTTCAGTCCAGCCAGGTTTCTGTCAAGCAAGAGATGAACACCAGCAGAGCTGTCTGGAGGCCTTGGTAGAGACACTGAACCCAGAGACTTTCTCATGTTTACCAGATGGTAATAGTACTGTCTATAATGATGTAGGAGATATATCATCTCCACAGACTTTCCTTATGGAACACGCTTTTATTTAAGAGGCATTTGATGAACAGACTCTTCATACTGAAGATTATGTAAAAGCTATATGTTTACATTAACTCAGACGCTGCTTGCCTTGTCAAGTAATATTTTTACAGAGATCTATTTTGTAATTGTTTTCTGATGCTGCTTAGAATCTAAGCGTTTTATGCCCATGTTATGTTCTTGAAATCATTGATTTTGTCTTTTGAGAAACGTTTTCTCATGTTGATTTTTTTGTCATGCAAAATATACAGTGGACACTGTGTGTCTTTTATTGTTGATTAATAAAAATCACTGATTAAAACGAACGAATGATTTCTCTTGAATCTATTAACTCTAATAATAATAAACGCCAACTTCTAGATTGTGCACACTTCAAGACTGAAGTCTTGAAGACCATAATACAGACCATAATTTAGTTCCAAAAGAAAAATCAGGCTTTAAAAATGATGTTACCCTTGAGTGGTGATTTAAAAAATAATAATAATTAAAAGACAATAATTATACTGATGCAGTGTATCTTTTAAACCAGTTCAGGACCCAGACCCATGCTTTATTAACAAAATAAAGTTATTAAAACATAATTAAAAGTCTAAATTCAGATCTACAGCAATAAATAAGTCACAAAATTGTGTACATTACCATCGTTTACTATTATTATTATTATTCAACCGATATATGACTAGATATAAAATGTACACGGCAGTGCTTGATGTGTCTTTCAAATCAATTTCAATGTTTAATAACTACACTCCACCAGTTTAGATACGCAAGAGCAGTGATGCTTAATCTCCTAATGTTTCATGTAATTAAATTGCTTGTGGGGCTTACTGTTCATTTTCGGTTACAGCATTAGCCCAGACAACTGTCATTTAGTGATAAGCCTCTACTTACCTATAAACATCATTTGACAATAAAGGCCGATTGTGCACTGAGACGATGCTCCATTTACAACGCATTTGTCTGCGACTAACAGCATGGGGCTGAGGCTCTTGCTGCTTTCCCACACTCATCGTCCAATCACAGACCTGCGTCTAACTCTTGATAACATCAATGACTGGAGCCTAGGGCCAAACCTGCTGGAGGAAAGGTGGGGGGTGGTGCAGGGGCTTCCAGGAAGGCGAGTGTGTCTGTCAGTGGGGGAATTATGGGAAGGGGTGTGTGTGTGTGAGAGATAGAGAGAGAAGTGTGTGTGTCATCTCCTACTGCAACTCCCTGACAGGCCTCACACCCGGAGAGACTTCCCACAGTGATATATACGACACAGGCACATGCCATGTACTGTAAATGCAGCTGTATAAAAGAGTTCACACCTACAGGTGACACAGTGAGAAAAGCCTTGCACTGCTTTGACTGGGGAGTGGATCTACTGTCAGCGGCAGCCAGAGTCCATTCAGTAAAGTTTAACTATTCAACTGTTTTGTGTTCTTTTATGTGAATGTGTCAATAATATCATTTATTTTTAGGGGATATTTTGTATGAGATATTAAAAGATAGGAACAAAGGGACAACAACATAAAAGACAATACAGATCACGTTTGATCGACAGATCGAGAAAACAACTCATATATTTGTGTCTATATAAAAGATAGAGTAGAATATTTGCAGACAGTTTTCTCTGAAACATTACTGTGTGTGTGTGTGTGTGTGATGTGTCTGTCTTCTAATCCTGCTGGTGGACGTCCTGCAAGACCAAAGGCAGATCGTCATAAAGTGGCCTCCCCACAGAGGTGTGATAGTGTGAGAAGTGTGCCAGCGCTCCCAGTATCTCACCATTCACCCTCTACATCAACAGATAAAACTAACATGACTTTCTTTTATAAATCAACATAAATATAATTTATAAAAAACATGGAATATAAACCATTTCTACAGGTTGTTGTTATTAGAACGGCTGAAAGTATCTCAACCATATTCATAATCATTTTAAATGCTCTGTTTGCCATGAGTGTTCTCCCTGTGTCTGCGTGGGTTTCCTCCAGGTGCTCCGGTTTCCTCCCACAGTCCAAAAACACGCATTGGTAGGTGGATTGGCGACTCAAAAGTGTCCATAGGTGTGAGTGAATGTGCGTGTATGTGTGTTGCCCTGTGAAGGACTGGTGCCCCCTCCAGGGTGTATTCCCGCCTTGCGCCCAATGATTCCAGGTAGGCTCTGGACCCACCGTGACCCTGAACTGGATAAGCGCTTACAGATAATGAATGAATGAATGAATGTTTGCCATGAATAGTTTTCCATCCTTTATTTTTTTTTATGTAATCTTCAATACTGCATAGCCCCTCCTTCATCGTACTGCTCTGTTTATTTCTCATAGATAGCATGTCATGTACGTATTTGTCACTTCCTTTTAGAGGCCCTCTGACAGTGCAAGAGTCCCAAAAACTGCCACTGCACCAAGACCTGACAATACTCTTCATAATCTCTGTCCACTTTAACACAGTTCTTCAACAAGTTGATTTTAACAAGCAAATCACTGTCTCCCAGGGGACAGCTGTAAAGGGGGGAAGCAGTGGAAACGAGGGGTCAGAATTCACACCGCCATGCCTAATGGATAATTTAGCGCGGCACACTTCCTTTGTGTGTGTGTTGAAAGGGGAGAGCCTGTGAGGAGTGTGGGAAATCCTGCGAGAAGCTGGACACACACATGTGATCAGCAGCACGGTGCTGCTTCCATCCAGCTCGCCAGCTGTCTGATGAAACCAGAGCTGACAACACACAGTGCCTATTATCAGGGTTTTGGCATACAAACAGGGATATTACTCCCCTTCCCACCACACACACACACACACTTTCTCACACAGGCTCATGCTTCCTTTACATGTGTGCTCCGGTCTCGTGCGATGACAGACAAGAGCACACTTATGGACTCATGTAGGAGAATAAAAACATGAATGATACTTGAGTTGTACCATTATTTTAATGCTTTTATTTAACTTTTTTTAGTTTATTTATTTATTTTAGTCTTTTTTTACCAGTCTTTTTAGAAACTAATTGTTGCTTTTCTACATTTTGACCTGAAAAAAGGGTGCATTCCTTTATAGTTAATAAACCACAAGAAACCGTTTCTCCACCAGCAAAGTACCATTGATCTGTACAAAAGAGCCATCTTGATTACTTCTCTGAAACACTCACTTTTTAAAGGGTGCTCCTGATATTTAGCACTTCTCATGAGAACATGTATTTAACTAGCTTCTGTTAACAAATTAATGTGTTAATGTGAAATGGACCTCACCTCTAAATGGCAAACAACTGCTAGCAATCTGTGTTGCCTCTCTTAAGGTGAAGTGTAAATGGTTTTCCATTAACTATACATGTAAGCAATTTAACCGCTTTTGTTCTTTGAAAGAACCACTATGTAACAGCCGTCTAAGTACATGCGACAATCCAGAAAAAGTTAACAACAAGACAGAGAATATATTCATCGTATTTATTTATATTCATTTGGCAAGAAGGCAAAAATATTATGTCCTTTACAAAAGGTAACATTCAGATGCACAGGGATTATTTAATAAAGAAATAAATCTTAAGTGCTTTATCAAACATTTTACAGATCACAGGAACCTCACAGGCTCTTCATTATGAAGAAGTATATGTTATTAACCGATACATACCCATTGGGCACACATTAAAAACCGTAGGACTGATTCTCAAACCTCAACATGAGAAACAAATCAGAATTACTGGAGTTGGAAATGAATTTCCTACTTAGCGATGGTACATTCACCATCTGGTAAACATGAGAAAGTCTCTGGGTTCAGTGTCTCTACCAAGGCCTCCAGACAGCTCTGCTGGTGTCAGTCTCTTGCTTGACAGAAACCTGGCTGGTCTGAAAAGTGGCTGGAGATACGTGGAGATCTTCTTGAACCCTCTGAGCTTCTTGGCATTGACTGAAATGCTGAGGTGTCATGTCAAGATTGGAATTTGCTGACAGAAGGTTCATGGTCTCTCCCCAGCACTGGGCATAACCATCATGGTGGGCTTTGAGAGGAGCTGAGACCTGGGGCTGCAGCTGTTGCTTGAGGAAGACCACAGTCATCTCCAGAATGTCAGCCTTCTCCAGCTTGGTGTTAGGGTCCTGCTGGTGGAACTCCTTCTCCAGCATCACCTTGAGTTGCTCAATGCAGTTGTTGATGCGATCTCTGCGCATTTTCTCCACAACTGGTTTCCTTAACTGTAGAAGAGAAGAGAAAGTCTGTTAGCGATCCGTTCTGAATGATCAAGCTGATTTTCAATGAGAATAAAGCAGTGTTAAACAGCACTGAAATCAAACACAAGATACTCACTTTATGTTTTTCCTTGTTGGAAAGCTTAGAGTAGTCAGAAGTAGCTAGGAAGGTAGGAGCCATGCTTTCAGGAGAGAGAGCTTGTGCTTGTCTGAGCAGTCAGTCAGATGTGTGCTAGAGTGAGGATCCCTCTCCAGTATTTATAGGGCTTCATTAGCATTACAAAAGGCATGAGTCCCAGGCAGGATTAGGTTTCCCACACTCAGGGGCCAGGGGGGGTGAGGCATCCTCGACAAATCAGATCAAACCATTCGGATAGAAATGAAATACCTACTCATTTATGTGGCGCCAAATCAATCCGTTTATCTGTGCATCATCTTGTGCCATGACAGCTATCAATTTGAAGAGTTTAATGACAATGTAAAATTTAATGCATAAAGTCAAACAAGAAATTTTCATTTATACTAAAAACATTTATTTACCGTTAATTATGAGGCATATATAAAACCATTTGAATGTTTACTTTGATAAAATCTTCAGCTGTGTATCTTAAAAGTGTGTTATTTTAGGAGATGTAAGTTAATGGTGTGTTATTGGCTAACATTGATCTGCAATTTCTAAATATTTGCTGAGCAAAAAATATTAAGCTGAACAGTGATTTTAATATACAGTAATTCATATTATTAAACTGTATTATATGACAATATACAGCAAATTTTCATATAAAATAACAAAAATAGTAATTATGCATTGAAATACAGTATTATATGTCGATGATATGCAGTTATTTTACGTAGAAAATTACTAAAATATGTAAATTAACCAGATACACTCAAATTTAACCTATATTAATGTGTAAAGAAATAACTCCTACACAGCTTTTGTTATGGACCTAATCTCTACTAAAACACTTTTGACAGAGAAGGGTGGAAGACACTTGGGAAAATGGCGCGAGTCAGTTTTCAAAGCCTCCGCCACACCATAACGACCGTGTCTAGGATCAAAGGGTGTCTGTGAAGCGTGGCTACTGGACTTTATTGCGGCCAACAACTCGACGCTCTTGTAACCCAACAGGACGTCTGAGCAGGTGTTGGGCACACTTTTACTGGCCCGTGTCCCTGTTTTCCCACAGTGGGAGAGGAAGTAGCTACCATGTTTGAAGACAAACTTAAGTACACAATACGTTTTTTTGTTCCTCCTTTAATTAGCCCTATCCGTCAGCGTGGGAAAGGGCTAAGAGTTGCCTGTTTGTAACAGTTACCTCAGGTATAAATAGGCTAAGGCAGTTTGTCCACCAATTCACATCGCTGTTTTGGCTGCACGGCTGTTCCAGTTTCTTTTGTACATATAAAAACAAACTAAATAAACAAATAAATAAATAACGGAACGAAATGGCGCCAGTCACTGAAAACATAAAAATAACAGAGGAAAATCGCAAAGTAAGTAAAGGTTTATACACGTTTCTACATTCGTCATTACCAGCTAGTGATAGTTATCACAAACCGAAAGTAACTTCTGTTTTTTTTTTCTCCTCAGTTTCGCAAAGTTCTTGTGGAGAAAAGTCGGAGAGAGCGAATTAACAGTTGTATGGAGCAGCTGAGGACTCTCTTCTGCCAAACAATGCAAATATCAGAGGAAAACACGGCGTTTAGACTCGAGAAAGCCGACATTTTAGAGATAGCTGTGAGTGTCCTCAGATTCAAAGCGTTTTCCCGCGCAAATTCTAGCTACGCGCGCGGCTTTTCACATTGTTTACAAGAAACCCTGCGCCACATGACTCTGCACGCGCGCCCCCAGCCCCGTGCCACCGAGGCCGTCCAGCGCTTCTACGTCCGTCAGAGGTCAAGACTGTTGCTGCGGCGGGGTCATCTGAACCACAAGCCTAAGAAAACGTCTGCCTCAAGTTCCACAGCTGCACTGTGGAGACCGTGGACAAATAACCGAGCTTTTACCGAATAGGACTGTTTCTCAAAGCTCACGGTAAAATATGTATATATCTAAAGGGAAATATACTATTTTACTCCCTCTGCATCTCTGCATAAAGAGGTGTTTCAGATATAAACAACGTCATAAGTAATGGTTTGTTGTGAAATACTCAATTTGAGAGTAAATTAGCCTGCTGAATAAAAGGTATTTATACTGCTGGTAATAGGAACCAGGGTTATGAATTTTTTAATGCCTCGCGGAAAGCTATGAGTTGGCTCCCTGACATCCCAGTAAACAAGGAACGTCACTGGATGTTCAAAATAGGTCTAAAAGTATTCTGTCCGCCAAGGACATATTTTAAACGTCAATGGACGTCCAAAATCCATCTTAATAAGTTAGTTAAGTGGTGACCAATCGATAACGTCAGTGGACGTTCAAAACGCGTTTTATACAAATAATTTATTTCGGGACCAATAAATAACGTCAACGGACGTCCAAAATACGTCTAATAGTCGTCCTTTCAATGTCTGTGTTTTTCAACTTTCATTTTCAACCTTAAGAGAACGTTGATTAGACGGCAGTCATTACGTTATTTCAACGTTAAATCGGCTAAATGTTTACTGGGATTATATTGAGGCAAAGTTTGGGCTATCATGTTTTTTATTTAAATAACATTCACGATATTGTATACATATTAACCACTGAAATATGAAATCAAAAATTAGCAAAATTGGTATATATTTCCCCATTAATAATGCTCTTTTCTCAAGGTTTTCTGCTCTAAATCAATTTTGTGCAACATTTGCATGTCTTCTGCACTGGATCTAGTTGATTATTTTATTAGTTGTTTGTGTACAGTATTTTGCAAACCTGAATCATGAGGAAATTATTTTACTTTCTTGGTTTCTGCCTTTTGTAAAGGCCTTTGTGATATGCAAACCCCACTGAATTTAAGCATTTATCTGTATATGAACTGATATTACCTATTAAACATTCCATGTATTTAAGCCTATATTTACTATTCATTTTTTTGTTTTGTTTTGTTTTTGTTCTTTTAGATTACAGATTATGTAGATTAGCACAGAAATTTGTTTAAAGATTAGTTAATAGGATAAAATGGTTGGATGCTTCTTTGCAGATTGCAAAAATAAAGAGAGAGAGAGCTTCAGAAATGAGTAGGGATAAGTGATTTATTTTGTCTCAGACAAGAGACGTTACGTTAATTTTTCCAGCACATCTGGGCATAAAATGCAATGCACACAAAGACATTGATACAATGTCGTAGCTTTTCAAAGCTCAGATGAGTTAATTCATACTGAACATACATTGATGCAATGGAATCTATAACATGAAATAACAATATTTAATTATTTCAGAGACGCAAATGTCACATATATTTCATGTGGTGCCATCACACCACATGGTGGAACATATTACAACCAACTTTATACCAAAGTTAAAACTATCTGGACTCATAGAGTATATTATTTCAGCTCAAAGTCATAGTGCATCCAAATAAAAAGAGATTCCCAACAGGGAAAAAGACCATAATTTCTTAGAACAGAAATGGACATGGCTAAAAAGCATTCTTGAATAATTAAGAATATATAATATTCATTTTCAGAAATGTTATTGCCATACGGCAAAAATGAAACGTTAATTTTTAACAACCACCTTTTTCTTCTGCTCATGCAGAAATTAAAGTTATACTCAAGTCCAAAATAAAGTCGTTGTAGTTTTGAGGCCTCTACCACGGCCTCCAGAGGGCGCTCTTGACTGAACTCTTGTCTTTGCTGGTGCTCAGCTGGTCTGAGGAGCTCAGACCACTTTCCCTCCATTTCTCATCTGCTGATGGTGGCAGGTTCTGGAAGTGCTTCAGCAGTTGTCTCTGAGACTGTGTCTTCACTTCCTCTTTGGACAGGAAGTGGACAATCTCATGGACACATTTGGAGAAGCCATGACTCACAGCTGCTGCACTGCTGGAGAATGCGGGCTGTTTCTGCTGCTGAAGTCGTCTCAGGAAACTGACGGTCATCTCCAGGATCTCTGCTCTCTCCAGCTTGGAGTCGGGCTGCTGCTTGAGGAGCTCTGGAGCCAGGAGAGTCTTGAGCTGCTCAATGCTGCTGTTGATACGATCTCTGCGCATCTTCTCCACCACTGGCTTTCTCAACTGCACAAACCGAAGGAGGACAATGGTCAGTCAACTGGACCCAAAGCACTGTAGATCATTAAAAGGAAGACATCGGTGGTCAGTTTGTTGATGTTTGGAGGATCTGAATTTACCTTGTTGTGGAGAGGGAGGTGCTCCTTTGAGATGGTCGTTGCTGAAGTGAGAGCAGGAGCCATGTCTGTATCTCAGTCTGATATCCTCTGGTGGCTCTCCTCTATTTATACTCCCACATCTCCATATGAATGTGTGGGTCTTGGGCTGGTTGGAGGTTCTCACAGTTTGGAGCCAATGGGAAGGCCGGGGCAGACAATGAGGAGTGTGTAGATCCCACATGCTAGGCCTTTTAACCGAGGACAATGTTCTTGTCTTGGGGGAGCAGGTGGAAGGGTGGGGCTGATGAAGAGGGGCTTAGAACTCTGTGTGAATCTGGGAAATTGGTGACCCTTAGAAGGGGGCAGATTCGCTGCCTAATGTTTAGGTTAATGACCAATCACACAGTCATGATCAGTGTATACACGTGCCAGCTTGACAGAAGCTCTGGATTCTAAGTGGAAGTGACAGATTTTACCCTCTTAACGTCACTTAAAGCTGCAATTGAAGAGCAAGTGTTGGAATACATGTTTATTTTAAATACAATATATATTTAATATTTAAATAATATTTAAAACAAAAAATCCATCAGATTATTGACTTGTGCCCAGTTGTAACTTCTCATATTTTTGATTATGTAGTAATTTAAGGAGGAGACACGTAAGTATAAGACGATTCTGTGTTTCAACAACAGTACCGTAAGCATTATTATGTGGATGATTCTGTTCCCAGGCTCACACACACTCACACACAAACACACGTGCACACACACAGCTGTCCAACAGTGGTAAGCTGAGAAATCCCCACTTGCCCCCCACCTCCCCTGTGTGAGCCACAGAGACACACGGCTTCCCACACTTCTGCATTCATCACATTAGTTCACCCACACAACAGAAGTGTGTCCACTCTCACAGAAGTGTCTGGACACTGGACAACCAAACCGACTGTAATAACTGCTCATCTACTCCAGCAGAGAGTCCCTTCCACTGAGGATTTTTAAGAACAGGTGCTACACAGGGTTCTTTGAACGATGCCATTAAAGTGCCACATAGAGCTCTCTTAAAAATCTTTCACTGAAGGCATTTTGGGAGCTCTGCTATTGTAAGGGGTGTAAGATATAAGACTGAGAAGAACCTTAATTAGAAGGTTCTAGGAGAAAGCCTAGTGTACAGCTTCTACTCAGATCTTTTCAGAGCATTCTTTAATAAACTAATATTGATATCTTTCTATTTTAGTCTGTGATTTAAAATAAAATGAGAATTTCTCATAAAATGAACTGAGAAGTTGTAATGAAGAACCATATATCAGCCATTTTCATTTTTTAGTTCCACGGCTTTTTCAGTTTTTCACTGTAAACATGTATTTCAATGAATAATAAAACAGCCTGTAAAGCAGGAAATGCTTTGACTGCTTTGTTTTAAATGGAAGGCAAGTTTTTCTGGATCTTAATCACTAACTATGAGCATAAACCCTAAAATCTCAAACAGAAAATTAAAGTGCTATCTTGTCATTTGAAACCTGTAAAACTGCGCCATCATCAAAGCCATTTAACACATGCAACCGACATGTATTTATATATCTGAAACATAACACTGTTTTTTCAAATGTACATATCTGAATACTTAATATCGATCATAGTGTGGGAACGTGGTAAACTGTGGATGCTCATGACCCTGTCATTTTCCCACAGTGGAATAAAGCTGACTCCATGGCCAGATGGCAGAGAAGAGAACATCCCACCTGCTCAGTGAAGAGCTCCATCAGAGTTCCCACTACAGAACTGAGGGCAGACTATTGTCCCCTGATCTCAGGCTCTGATTGGCTGGACACAGATGGGGTTTGATACAAATATGAGCTTGATCTGACAATATCGGCCAGACCTGAACTGAAGGCAGAAGAGTCTCGACAGAAGAAGAAGAACAGGAAAAGAACGTCATCCAGCAAAGCCCAAGGCCTGACTTAACTTCTCCTTATATTTTTTGAATTTGAGAAAAAAGCAAGCGCAACAGGATCAAACATGCCAGCCTACATGGACATCACTCCTCAGGATAACATCCAGTTCGCAAGGTACTTTAAAATCGATTGTGTTTACCCTGCCTTGATTGGCAATGTATTGATTTTCTGAGGGAAAAGAAATGTTAATAAAACAGAGAAAAATCTTTAGAGCCGATAGGTTCTTCTGTATAATTTAATGCACAGTTTCTCTGAGGACAAATTGGAAGGGTGCCATAAATTTAGCAGTCCCCAGGTTTCCCTCATATGTTCAATACGGCAAATCAATAGTAAATATACTGTAAAGAAAAGCTTTCTTTGATGGTGAGAACATCAGCAAATGAGCATTCTTGATGGTATAGGAAGAATAGCATTCTTATGGAGGTGGTATAGGTTCCTGATCAGGACACTGATGTGTGTTCTTCTCCTTTTCTCCAGGTGTAAGCTCCACAGCTTGGAGAGGAAGTGCTTCAGTAAAGTGGAGAAACTGAAATCAACCCTGGAAGAGCATCTCCACAATGGACTGCCCTCTTCAGACCTGCTAGAGAGGACCGTGTCCTTCTTTTCCATGAAAAAGGCAGTGGTCTTCCCCAACGGCTACTCCAGGTGCAGCCGGGACATCCTGCGACTGTGCCCTTCCCCGACTGAGGACGTCACACCTCTGTGTTATCAACAGTGAGGAGGATCATGGGACATTTCTAGCTCTTGAGCAGACTGAATTACCTCTACCCTGGATGGCACCTTGCTGGCACTTTCTGTTTCTACAGACATTCCGAGAGCTTAGATGTTGTTTTTTTCTTGTCCAAATGTAAATATCTAGAGTTGTGTGCAATGTTTGAAACCCCTTTGGTCAAATGTTATATTTAGTTGATTTCTATCCAAGCAAATACATTTAATCCCTTGAACTTAGCATATTGGACAACGTATGTGGCACCAAAACATTTGCACAGGCCCCGTATTCTCTTGAATCCAATATGTTAAATTCAGGCCCCCTCTAGGGAGTTTTGTTCTTCCTCCGTGACGGTTTCATGTATTTTCACTTAGGAAATCATCAGAAAATATCATTTGACCAGCAGTGACAAAACCTTTGCACATGACCTGCATGCAGCGTGGAGGAGGCTCTGCAGTGAAGTTGTGAATGCAGATTGATGCGTTCACTTACGTTTTAAAGGTGTAGATATGGTTTGTTCCTCTCGTTGAGAGATGTTATGATGAAGATGAGTGTCATGTCTGCTGGAGGACATCACCGCTCATGCTAAAACATGTTTATCATATCTTTAAAGATACAGTGTATCATTGTGATGAGGCTTGATTTAGTTGATTTTTGTTTTGAATCACTTCCGTTTGTAATTTTCTTCTTATGAAATAAACATTATTTCCCATCAATGTCTGTCTGTAAGGGTTTTCTTGAAATGACAACTACTGTGCCTTTCAAGGTACTGACTGTAACCTGAATGTAGAATGTAACCTGATAAATATTATCTGGTAAAAACTTACAAAGAAAAAAAGGAACACTTACCCAGTTTAAAGTAATACTCCAGCATCAAGGAGGCTTTCATTTAAAAGGGACATACCACAGATTTTTCCAAGTGTCTGTATAAGTCTACAATTATGGCGTGAACTCAGATAAACACACTGCTTTAGAGTGGTTTGCTCTATTTTTACAAAAAATTAGGGTCAGAATGTGATGTACTATTACATATTATTGTTTTTAAATCCAATAAAGCATTAAAATGCTCCAAAATGGTTTTCCAAAGGAATGTATCTTCAATATTTCAATAACATTGTAGTGTTTAATTGAGCAGATACAGAACCCAAATCCACATGTGTGTTACCATGGTTTCATGTACAGTGCATTATATTTTAAGTGTTTGTATGCATTCCTAGTATTGCAAATACTGCATTGTTAGTGTGCAAACACTCACCACTATCTAATGAGTACCATCAGATCAGAAGATTTAATCTCTGTCTCTGCTCTTAGGGTAACGTTAACCTGGGAAAGTGTGTATGAACTGTGTGTATTAAGGTCAGCACTGGTCAGAGATGGTTATCTAAAAGGCTTTACCCCAGAGGGTGTGTTGACCAGCTGTGTGTAGGGATGATTAGCATTTAAGAAGGCACACTTCTATTGATCATTCAAAGCCCTTTCAGAGAGCAGAGTGTGGGAAAGCTTAGGAAAGGACAGTCACAGCTTTACTGCTCATTATGTCCCTGTTTTGACTTAAACAATTAGCCACATTAGTTTAGGACCATTTTTCTGGGCATTATAAAAGCACTGTATTTAAAAAATAATAATAATTCAGTTTCATGATTTCAAATGAATTTGAACCTGTAAAAAGGGGCAGGTGCTAAACATGTATATCTCACATTTGTTTAACTGATACATTTCATAAAAAGTATGAAATGGAATAAATATGTACTCAATAAAATAATCAACATTTGATATTTGGAATATTTTTTTTGTTATTAACACAAAACCAATGCGGTTTAAAATATGATACGCTAGCTTTGTGCATTAATCTTTCCAATACTTGTCAAATCAGAATGCATCCAAATCTCACAATGAATATCTTCCTTTACAACAGCAAGCTTTAGAAAAAAGAAGAAAAAAAAAAAGAATTTTCCTTGTGGTTTCAGACTTCTGGAGCCCATTGAAAGAGCTGGAAGAGAATTAGCCAATCAGAACGCTTCCCTCCAGAATTTGAGTGGCATAGAGTAGTTAACAATACAAGTCCTGATCCTGCCCTAATAATCCATTCAGCATCTGCAGCTTTTATCCTGAGCTGATCTCAGTGTGGGAAACACGCACACACCCACTACTCACACTGACATCAGCACGGTCTGAACTGAGGGACATTATTCAGAGAGGTCTAAACAATTACAGCATGTGCCCAAACTTTTGAGTAAGCTACTTGAATAAATCGCTTGACAGCTAACGTGATTCACTGGAGCGATAAAACGACCGTCCATAGCAAACAATTAACTCAACTACATTATTCGGTATTCAGTTATTTAATATATTTAATACTTATATATTCTGTATATATTTAATATAAATCTAAATAAAACGTATCTAGACAAATAAAAAAGTTTGCAAATCAAACAAAGAACCTGCTGGTATTCCCAGGAAAATGTTCTGGCCGCTGGATACGTTTGGCTTTGAATGGAGTCTAAAGCAAAACCATGTTAACGTGACTACGACCTGAGAAAGTTATTTAATACCCCCTTACACGTGTGCACTGTGGAGGACATGTGCCCGGTCAGTGACATTGATCCCAACATCAGGCAGCAAATCTGCTCTCTTTAAAGGGTCACCACTTTCCCAGATTCACTCACAGTCCTTCTGCATCACACCCCACCTCTCCACCTGCCACCCATGACATGGACATTGTCCCAAGCTACAAGATCACCCAGCATATGGCAGCTGGACATTCCTCATTGTCTATTCAAGCTCTCTCATTGGCTCCGAACTGTGAGAACCTCCAACCAGCCCAAGACCCACACATTCATATGGAGATGTGGGAGTATAAATAGAGGAGAGTCACCAGTGGAGATCAGACTCGCTCTACACAGAGAGATCTACAGTGAGATACAGACATGGCTCCTGCTCTCACTTCAGCAACGACCATCTCAAAGGAGCACCTCCCTCTCCACAACAAGGTAAATTCAGATCCTCCAAACATCAACAAACTGACCACTGATGTCTTCCTTTTAATGATCTACAGTGCTTTGGGTCCAGTTGACTGACCATTGTCCCCCTTCTGTTTGTGCAGTTGAGAAAGCCAGTGGTGGAGAAGATGCGCAGAGATCGTATCAACAGCAGCATTGAGCAGCTCAAGACTCTCCTGGCTCCAGAGCTCCTCAAGCAGCAGCCCGACTCCAAGCTGGAGAGAGCAGAGATCCTGGAGATGACCGTCAGCTTCCTGAGACGACTTCAGCAGCAGAAACAGCCCGCATTCTCCAGCAGTGCAGCAGCTGTGAGTCAGGGCTTCTCCAAATGTGTCCATGAGATTGTCCACTTCCTGTCCAAAGAGGAAGTGAAGACACAGTCTCAGAGACAACTGCTGAAGCACTTCCAGAACCTGTCACCATCAGCAGATGAGAAATGGAGGGAAAGTGCTGTACCTCTGCTGAGCTCCTCAGACCAGCAGAGCACCAGCAAAGACAAGAGTTCAGTCAAGAGCGCCCTCTGGAGGCCATGGTAGAGGCTGAAACCTGAGATCAGCACTCAACATTACGTCTGTTAGACATAACAAGATGTGTTTTTATTTATTTATTTCAGTTTTATGAAAAAATATATGTATTGCAAAATACTCTTCAATTACTTACCTTAAGTCTCAAATGTGAAGTCTATTTTAGACATTACTTCTGAATCACTTTTGATTTGAAAAGGCCTTTAGCATATTTAGCCCAGGTTTCATTCCATTTTAAGGAATGATTTTACTCAACCTGTTTTATTAGGTCTGAATACAGCAGTTATATGTCTTCTGTGAAGTTATAGTAGCATTTGTTTTATACAAGATCAGTGATCCTTTACTTGCATTATTCTTTGAAATGCATTGAATTAACATTTATCAACATGATAAAACGGTTGATTCATATTTATTTCTCATATTTTTTGAGATTTGTGGATTTATTTTTTGTTTGTGCTTTATTAGTACATCTGGAATATTGCTATTACCAATTTATACCTTATTCAAGGTTGTTGTATTTGTATTACTGTTATATTTGTGTAACATATTTTGGTGTTGACAGTCTCTGTTGAGACATATTTCAGTGAAGTGTAACCACTTCTTACCCATTTCCTTTGAGAAATATTGTATTTACATTGTTACAGATTTCCACAATGGGAATACTCTTTGTCTTTTGTAAAGACTGTAAAAGCTGTTGAAACTCTACTCTGTTTTGAGTGCCATGTCTTGAAGAATGCTTCATGTTTGTGTTGTGATATGTTATCACCATGTGCTGCCTCTTGGCAGCAGAATTAAACACATGAAAAGTACACTCTATTTTGATGTGAATTCTTTTACATGATGAAATTCAAACACCAAAAATATAGGAATGCTTTCTAATACAAGTTAGTGTTAGCCTCACAAGTTACAGCAATGATTTAAATCCTAAATACTGACCAGTCGAGGTGATGAAGTTGGGGGAGGTTTCAAATTGTTGAGGTCATGACAAAACTGTATCTACAAAAATGGCAGCTCTCCAGCAGAAAAACGTTTAAAATATTTACCTCTGAATGGAACGTAATGGATTTTGTTCCCTTGTAATTATATAAATTTATATATATATTATTTTATATACATTTTATTTTGTGATATTAATGTGGTGTTTTCACATTTTCCAAAAACACATTCAAATTCTTTCAGAAAATTAAGCTAGAACTTCATAAAAAAGAAAAGGATGAAAACCCAATCAATTCAGTTGTAACAAGTTGTAACAAGCTCTTTTACATAAATATAAGTTTCATAGTTGAAACCCAGACATTGACAAATTAATTACATTTTTAAATGAATATATTTTTTTATTTTTATGTTGGTTAGCTGTGTTTGGTCATTTTTGGCAGATTAGCG
This sequence comes from Hoplias malabaricus, assembly GCF_029633855.1. Classification (NCBI taxonomy): domain Eukaryota; kingdom Metazoa; phylum Chordata; class Actinopteri; order Characiformes; family Erythrinidae; genus Hoplias; species Hoplias malabaricus. The sequence goes on along the minus strand of NC_089804.1, from coordinate 24,230,067 downwards.
ATATCTGTAGATTAGCATGCTAGTTAGATTTGCTGTATCAGGCTATTGTTGTACCTACCTAATCAAATAGCTCACATTTGCATTCACTTTTAAATTTAAAACTTAGTACAAAATGAGTGGGAAGTGGAAATGATTGCTGACTTAACCTGTTTTAAAATGTTTAAGTTTTTTGACAATGCTAGCAACTTACACAGCTGCATACAGTGCAACAAAGGGAGCACAGCAGTTCACTAGGTATGGAGACACACCTATGAGAAGTCCTAAAATCAGAGAAAGGTAGAACTAGGCCATAATCCCATGAGGTAAGCCAATCAGACACACTTGTATTGTCCATTAATTCAAAGCAATGAATGAGGAGTTTGTGGGAAACTCACAGAGACTTTGAGCACAATAGGGTTCAATGGACCAGGGTCAGGAGGAGGGGCTTAGTCTGAGATTTAATATTTAGTAGCATATTTTACCATTACAAAGACAAACTGTCCTATACAACATTCAGATTTCAAGAGTACAATAGGTAAACCACTGTAATAAACCTTAACTTCTGAATACTTTACAGTAAAATCTGGTGCAAGAGGATTATTTAGATATGAAATGACTTGTAGTGTGATAAAAACAGCCTTGGGTTGTTCCAAAATTCTTAAGAATTCCTTAAGTATTGAGTCTGATTCACTTCATTTTCTGTGTTTAACCTCATGCATATACAGATTTTTTTTCAGCGAGTTTGTTGGGAACTGCCTTCCCACTGAATAATTAGCATCTGAATGGGCACACTTCCATTGTTCATCACTCACTCTCAATAGGCGGAGTGTGGGAAAGGTTGTGAGAGCAGAAACACAGTTCTTAATGTCATTAGCATCCTAAACCCTAGCAGTCTCTAAGAGCTTCAGACACAAACACAATGAGGCAGAACCCTCTTTTGCCAACATGTCTCGTCATGACGTGTGACTGAAAACATCCAAGTACATGAATATATTGAGCTCATCTATATCATATGAACATGAAAGTTTCCGTCATGCAGTTTTTTAAGAGTATTATTAAGCACACTTAAATACAAGTTTGATGGACATTTTCATGACTATTTTTCTCTGGTAATTTTACCTCAGTAACAGAATTTCACAACAGTTTTACTCTATTACATTTTATAATGCTAACATTTAGTTACTAGCCTGTTCCTGCTAATACAGCAAGCAGTTTTGCTAATGTTTTAAGTACTCCATAATAACACATGACCTTTTAATAACAAGGAAAATAGATCTCATTAGAATGATATTTCAAGCCCTGGTTATAAGTCATGATACTTTAAAAAAAAGTGTAAGATAAATAAATACACGAGTCACACATGCCCAGAACAGGAAACTAGCTTTGAGGCTTGAATAATACTGGTGTAATTCAAGCAACAAGTTAAGCCTTTTCCCTCCAGATGGTGAGTGATGTCAGGCTCCATCAACAATACAACACAGTCTTTAGCCATCGCTAACAGTCCATTCAGCACTGTGGAGCTTTTGTTCTCCATTGATCTCAGCACAGTGGACTCAGTGTGGGAAACTCAGACTCTCTCTACTCACACTGACCCAAAACCAAAAGACACAAAACACATCTGCTGCATCTGCTTTAGGAACAGCTACCTTTAAGATATGTCATGAAACTCAGAAATATACAGTGTCATGTTACATAGTCGGCACCGTCACTATTTAGTATCTACATTATAACATTATTTTTGGGTGGATAAAGAGTAGACCTATTTATAGATTAGCATGCTAGTTAACAGTGCTAGCTCAGGCTATTGTTTCAACTAATTAGCTAAGATAAATGTATAGTTTGAGCTCAGGTGAAACCTGATATGAGGATGATTGCTGAATTAATTGCATTTGATTATCTTTAACTAACTTTGAATGACGTTTAATCAAAGGTAGTAACTCAATTATATATTTGATAAGGTCTGGTTTTGGTTGTAATACTGCTTATATCTTGTTTAGAGTACTGTAAAACTTCAGTATTGCCCACAAAGAAAGATTTGTTACAAAATCAGATTGGATTATTTTTTTTCCTCTCTGATATCCAATCCTCTATTTCAGCGTGATACCCATTAAAACCTATCAAGTCCATTTCTACATTCAGTAGGATTGATTTTTAAAGATTACTGTGAAAGAATATCTGTTCATCATAGAATTTTCATACAGAAAATAATAAGATCAGCTTCAAACCGCATAAAATGTGATTAATAATACAGTTCTTCTACTATATAACTAGCAATATATTATGTAACAGTATTTGATATATGTAACATTGAGGCTCGATATTCAGATTGCAAATAAATCTATTTTTAAATAATTCCTTTTGATTGCAAAATTCCCCAATTGAAGACATCAAAATAGTTTGAGTGAGCTCCACACTTGTGCTTCATGATGATAGACATGTGCTCTGTCAGTGACACAGATCCCAGCATCATGCAGCAGACCTGCTCTCTTTAAAGGGTCACCACTTTCCCAGATACACACACCATCTCTCCATCACCCCACCCTCCACCTACCCCCTGAGACATAGGCATTAAAGATCACTGAGCATGTGGCAGCCTCACATTCTTCATTGTCCAATCAAGCTCTCCCATTGGCTCCGAACTGTGAGAAACTCCAAGCAGCCCAAGACCCACACATTCATATGGAGATGTGGGAGTATAAATAGAGGAGAGTCACCAGTGGAGATCAGACTCGCTCTACACAGAGAGATCTACACTGAGATACAGACATGGCTCCTGCTCTCACTTCAGCAACGACCATCTCAAAGGAGCACCTCCCTCTCCACAACAAGGTAAATTCAGATCCTCCAAACATCAACAAACTGCCACCGATGTCTTCCTTTTAATGATCTGCAGTGCTTTGGGTCCAGTTGACTGACCATTGTCCTCCTTCTGTTTGTGCAGTTGAGAAAGCCAGTGGTGGAGAAGATGCGCAGAGATCGTATCAACAGCAGTATTGAGCAGCTCAAGACTCTCCTGGCTCCAGAGCTCCTCAAGCAGCAGCCCGACTACAAGCTGGAGAGAGCAGAGATCCTGGAGATGACCGTCAGCTTCCTGAGACGACTTCAGCAGCAGCAACAGCCCGCATTCTCCAGCAGTGCAGCAGCTGTGAGTCATGGCTTCTCCAAATGTGTCCATGAGATTGTCCACTTCCTGTCCAAAGAGGAAGTGAAGACACAGTCTCAGAGACAACTGCTGAAGCACTTCCAGAACCTGCCACCATCAGCAGATGAGAAATGGAGGGAAAGTGTTGTACCTCTGCTGAGCTCCTCAGACCAACAGAGCACCAGCAAAGACAAGAGTTCTGTCAAGAGCGCCCTCTGGAGGCCATGGTAGTCCTAAAGCTTGGACCTTATCTCTATGTGCCCAGCACTGTTGACCACATTGGTCTGCTATGAAAGTTACTAATGATATGTTGTTTTATCTGTTGGGTAAAATTTACTCATGTCCCTTTTGGCTTATAATAAGTTGTGTGGTCTGTTCTGTGCATCACATTATTGCCATTGCAAATCTTAGATATGTATAATATCTGTTTCACTGAAACACATTTATTCTGTGAAGAAATTGACATTAGCCTTTTGTAAAGGTCTTTTAATTTGTTATTAATGCCACATTGACGTGTTAACGCTATTTCACTTCATAGTGAATTCTAATGTTTCCTTCTGAGAAGGCATCAAGTGTTTTGATAAAACAAAAATATTCATTGAATGTATTTTAATCAAGACATGGCGAAATAAAACAATCAATGAAATTACTGTCTTACTATGAAATTTATTTAAATTTTTTAAAGCAAGGGCACATTGGACAAGGATTTGTTATATTTGAGTTAAATATATTCATTCTTTCATTATCTGTAAGTGCTTATCTAGTTCAGGGTCGCGGTGGGTCCAGAGCCTACCTGGAATCATCGGGCGCAAGACGGGAATACACCCTGGAGGGGGTGCCAGTCCTTCACAGGGCAATTGAACCCACAATCTCCAGGCCCCTGGAGCTGTGTGACTGTGACACTACCTGCTGCGCCACCGTGCCGCCGAGTTAAATATATAATAAAGTAAAATTGTAGTTTAAATAAGTTAACATTTTAATTCGGCCCAGAAACTGACCAAATTCATATTTGGTATATATTTGTGTATGTTTGTGTTTGTGTGTGTGTGTGTGTGTGTGTGTGTGTGTGTGTGTGTGTGTGTGCGTGTGTGTGTGTGCCTATGTGTGAGTCTCTATCTGTGTTATTTAAATATTAAATGTTAAATATTATAACATCTACGTAGCATGAGACTATTATAACCTCAGACATCTCCTTATTCTAATGAAACGTCCAGTATTTGGTACAGTATGTGTGCATTACATATTTTTATAAAAGCTAAAAATAATTCTATCTCTCAGTATCTCTTGGTACCAAATACAAATATACTGGGGCTCAATGGGCTTTTTCTGATGCTAATGACACTAGGCTGTGATCCCTGCTTCCAGAGATTTCCCACACTCTTCTGTATTCAGAGCATTCAGGATGGACAATAAAAGTGTGTCCATTCAAATGCTAAATGTGATTGTGTGTGTGGAGGGGGGGGGCAACCTCTGTGGGGCAAATTGGGCAATATTTGTCATCTAATGAACAGAAAAAACACAAAACATTTAAGCACGGATTTATATGATTCAGATCTGTCAATTTTTCTTTGAAATTCATTCAACAATTAAACATAAAAGCAACAAATTCATTTAAAGATTAAAAGATAATCTCTTGAGGGAATCTGATTAATGGGTTCTCCCTGAGTCTGCGTGGGTTTCCTCCAGGTGCTCACACAGTCTGAAAACATGTATTGGTAGATGGATTGGCTGAGTGAAGGTGTGGACTGGACCCATTTCATTGCACCCAGTGATTCCGGATAAATTAATGAATGATTATACTGATTTGAAAAGGAAAATGTTTATATGTTTCCAACACAGTTCTGCACATTTTAATGGATATTTACTATTTATCTGCGCAATGTAACAAACATTTAAGTGGAAATAGAATATATGAATGGCCAACTCAACAGCCATAGCACTAGATTTAATATTCATTCATTTTCTGTAACAGTTTTAACATGTTCAGGGTTGTACTCACAGGACCGGACACCAGTCGATCACAGGGCATCACAAAACTCACCCAGTCAGTCATAAACTCACAGCTGTAGAAACATTTAAATAGCCAATCCACTCACCAGCATGTGATTTTGGACGGTTGGAGGGAGCACTGGAAGGAAACCCATGCAGAAACAGGGAGAACACCCCATCTCCCAATGTGGCCTTAGGCAGGTTTTAAATGAACGACCCCAGAATCCTGGAGCTGTGTGTTGTGGTGCCACTTTCATTTATTCATTCATTATCTGTAACCCTTATCCAGTTCAGGGTCACGGTGGGTCCAGAGCCTACCTGGAATAATTGGGCGCAAGGCAGGAATACACCCTGGAGGGAGCGCCAGTCCTTCACAGGGCAACACACACTCACACATTCACTCACAACGTGTGTTTTTGGACTGTGGGAGGAAACCGGAGCACCCGGAGGAAACCCACGCAGACACAGGGAGAACACACCAACTCCTCACAGACAGTCACCCGGAGTGGGAATCGAACCCACAACCTCCAGGCCCCTGGAGCTGTGTGACTGCGACACTACCTGCTGCGCAGTTTAAAAAGGTTTTGCTATATTTTTTCCAGTATGTTAAACTCATTAACCAAATAAACTTCAATAAATAATATCTGCAGGTTAATTAAACAAGTTTCAAATTGTTCAGTGCACTTAGTTTTGCTTCAAATAAATGTTGTGTCCAAACTTTTGCCTTTTGACTATATCTAAAGATTCATAAGTGTGCCAATTCCCTTGTGAACCTTACAATTACTCAAGCACTATGAATGATTACGCTTGTGATGGGGGGGATCAGTTTTCCCTCCTCATTTCCATAAGCGTGCCCACTCCCCTGAGTGTATCCATAATATTTAGTGACTGGTGGAGTTTAGGACATTAATGACCTCTGACTGTGAGTCGTTCCTCCAGAGCTTTCCCACACTCTGAACACCGCCAGAGGATAAAGGACAATAGACGTGTGTCTGTTCAAATGTTAATGAGGCTTTGAAGCAGATCCTGAGAGAAAGCCACTCGGTGCTTTGTGTGATAGAACAGATTTGAGTGAGTTAAGGAGGACTAAGGTGAAACTATGCCTTTACAGCCCACTGTCCAAAGAGGGCGCTACTGAAAGTGCTGCTCGACTGCCCCATACAACCCATAAAAAAATGTTCCCCATAGAATTATTTTGATTGTCATTGACCTTTAAAGGAACAGTCAGCCACTGTATACAGAGATTGGTCTTCACTGTGTGAAACAGTCATCACACTGACACAGAGGAAACCCCTACAGGCACAGGGAGAACACACCCCACAATTCCACAGAGTGACCTAAGAATGTGATAAAGACCTGGGAAAAATGTGTTTATGTGTTGTTAGAGAGGCATTGGTTAAACGCTTTAGGATAGTATTAATAAATGCCTACTAATTTAATGAAGAATAAAGTTAAATTAGTGATCAAACAAATCTCTGAAAGAGTAATCTACTAGCAGGGCTATATTTGATGACTTAAGAAACTGCATAAACCATCAAGGAGTTAGAAACACATGCCCAAGGGGTCTATCCACGACCACAGGTCTCTAAGGACAAATTAGCATGTGGATGGACACACTTCTATTGTTCTTTATGGTCTTTCAATTGTCAGAGTGTGGGAACGCTGTGGAGGCAGGAATCACAGTCCCATGCCGAGGTTTCTGGACCCAGATGTTCAGTCGAGTTTGCTGTATAATGAGGACAATGATGATCAGGATGAAGGGTTTCTTCTGGTCAGTAAGCAGAATCAGGCCTCTTGGAAATGGCAATTGTTGGAATTATTCAAGGAAGAGGGTCCCATTCGCTGTGTGCTACAAGTTAGTTTAAAAAATCTGAAATGTCAAGGTTTTCCTGAGTATTATTTCAATAATTACTGGGCTAAGCAACTGTTTCCTGACTATGGTTCTGGATGTTTTATTGTTCTAACCAATTATTCGTTGTTAATTATGCAGTGAATGCAGTCTTGTTACAGCAGAGACACCAGAGCTGGGAAACACTGATAGGATAATTAAGTCACCACAAGCCAGTAAATGAGTCAAGAGGTTCCCTGGAATTTAGCCACCATCGGCTTTACACGTGTATAAAGTTATGATAGACGTGTGCTCAGTCGGTGACATTGATCCCTGCATCAGGCAGCAGACCTGACTCTCCTTAAAGGGTCACCACTTTCCCAAGATTCATACAAAGTGCCCCCCCTCAACCCCCTCCAAAAGCCACCACCTGCTCCCTGAAACTGCAAAAACCAGCATATGGCAGCTGGACATTCCTCATTGTCCATTCAAGCTCTCCCATTGGCTCCGAACTGTGAGAACCTCCAACCAGCCCAAGACCCACACATTCATATGGAGATGTGGGAGTATAAATAGAGGAGAGTCACCAGTGGAGATCAGACTCGCTCTACACAGAGAGATCTACAGTGAGATACAGACATGGCTCCTGCTCTCACTTCAGCAACGACCATCTCAAAGGAGCACCTCCCTCTCCACAACAAGGTAAATTCAGATCCTCCAAACATCAACAAACTGACCACCAATGTCTTCCTTTTAATGATCTGCAGTGCTTTGGGTCCAGTTGACTGACCATTGTCCCCCTTCTGTTTGTGCAGTTGAGAAAGCCAGTGGTGGAGAAGATGCGCAGAGATCGTATCAACAGCAGCATTGAGCAGCTCAAGACTCTCCTGGCTCCAGAGCTCCTCAAGCAGCAGCCCGACTCCAAGCTGGAGAGAGCAGAGATCCTGGAGATGACCGTCAGCTTCCTGAGACGACTTCAGCAGCAGCAACAGCCCGCATTCTCCAGCAGTGCAGCAGCTGTGAGTCAGGACTTCTCTAAATGTGTCCATGAGATTGTCCACTTCCTGTCCAAAGAGGAATTGAAGACACAGTCTCAGAGACAACTGCTGAAGCACTTCCAGAACCTGCCACCATCAGCAGATGAGAAATGGAGGGAAAGTGCTGTACCCTTGCTGAGCTCCTCAGACCAACAGAGCACCAGCAAAGACAAGAGTTCAGTCAAGAGCGCCCTCTGGAGGCCCTGGTAGAGGCCTCTGAAGAAAACGTGTGACCACAAATATCTATGTTAGATTTTTAAAGAGTGGTTTGGTATTTTATTCTTTTGCTGAAAGACTGTTAGAAGCTTTATTTTCCTTGTGGGGAACACTTTGTACTCATCAGTGCTTCACTGAGTTTTTGTCTTCTGTGAATATTTCGTGTGAATCACATGAACAACTGGAAACCGACAACTTCGAAAGAAGGCAGATCTTCCTTCTAAGAAGGAAAGAGAAGACATTGTCTGAGATTATATCAGAGCTTATTAATGAAGCATGGGTCACTGTGCAGCTCCGTCACTCTTCTTTCAGACTGAAACACTGATATAGTTTTAGATGGAAACTACTCCGTCTGAAAACCTTTTCTGTCTCAGATATTTCTCCACTGTGTGGAAGCATTCTTTATTGAATGGTTGCGGTTCATAATGAATGTTACAATATGAAGTACTGTATGGATATCATTTCCTGTGGTAAATGATTCAGCTTCTGTTGTCATTCATCTAGAAATTCTCATATTGGGAAAGAGTTTGATTTTTTGGGATTTAATTGTCTTTTGTAAAGATGACTTTGGTGTAGCGTTAAACTCTGTTTTGCGTCTTTGCAGAATCCAGATGTTGTGATACATTATCACCAATCATAGAAATCTATGGAGGTTAAATATTAGTATGCAGTGTCTTTTGTAAAGAATACTTATAGATGCTTAGCCATGTTCTTCATCTTGAAGAAGTGTTTAAGTACATGTTTGGATTTTAAAAATCAGGAATATAACGACATGAATATCTGCTTTTACTGATGTGATTCTCTGTTCAGCCAGAAACTTCAGCTTTATGTAGATATTCTATGCATTCTCTGTGCTGAGCACTTTGTTATTAAAAGCTAACACTTCATAATGAATGTCTGATCATTCTCAACAAAAGTGATATGATCATTTTTAGATATTGTTTTCATAGCAGAACTTTGCTCTAGATCTTCTCATACTGAGAAAACCTTCTGTTATTTCACTGATTTAAAGAATTTTTCAATTCGCATTTGTCTTTCGTAAAGACTGTGTTGTTAAACTCTACTGAACTACATGCTGCATCTTGCAGAATTCAGATGTTGTGGTATATTATCACATAGCAATGCTAATGAACATGTCAGTGTTTGTAACTTTCAGTGAAGTAATTCCTTTGGAAATGTATTAATATGTCTTTTGTAGAGACTGCTTTTGCTAAACCATGTTCTCTTTTCTGAGAATCAATTTTTTTGATATATTATTACAATCCTTTGAAATATATGGAAATAAAACCATATGATTATCTCAATCCTGGATGTACTGACTTTATTCATCTGACACAAACACCATGTGACATAGGTTTGATCATATATACATATATCTAACTTACAGATAAGCATTTCAGAACCGATTAGTATTGGTTTCTTCTCTCCTTTTTAATGAAAACAGTGACCTAAGTTCATTTTATTGTCAAAGTTAATTTATTGATCCCTGGCAGGGTAAAGACATTTATTTAAGATGTGTAAGGTTATGAAAAGGGGGCGGCACGGTGGCACAGAAGGTAGGTGTCGCAGTAACACAGCTCCAGGGGTCTGGAGGTTGTGAGTTGGATTCCTGCTCCGGGTGACTGTCTGTGAGGAGTGTGGTGTGTTCTCCCTGTGTCTGCGTGGGTTTCCTCCGGGTGACTGTCTGTGAGGAGTGTGGTGTGTTCTCCCTGTGTCTGCATGGGTTTCCTCCAGGTGCTCCGGTTTCCTCCCACAGTCCAAAAACACACGTTGGTAGGTAAACTGGCGACTCAAAAGTGTCTGTAGGTGGATGAGTGTGTGAGTGAATGTGTGCGTTGCCCTGTGAAGGACTGGCGCCCCCTCCAGGGTGTATTCCTGCCTTGCGCCCAATATTTCCAGGTAGGCTCTGGACCCACCGCGACCCTGAACTGGATAAGGGTTACAGATAATGAATGAATAAAATGATATGGAAAGTACCTATACATCACTAGGTCCAAAAAACCCTCAAAAATAACTGAAGAATATTTAAAAGCAGAAAAGTTAGGTGAAGAAGTATGTTGTAAGTTTTCTGTTCCTCTAATGATATTTAGAAACTCTTTCTGTATGAATTTTGATGAATGTTTTTCATTCGGATATAAAAGAGACGTCATAGCTGAGATTGAGCAGATGTTTCCAGAAAGTGAGTGACGTCAGACTCTGTTGACAATAGGAACACAATCTTTAGGCAGCTGTAATGATCCGCTCAGCTATTGCATTGAACTGATCTCAAAACAGAGAGTCAGTGTGGGAAACACACACACACACTCTCTACTCACACTCACTCAACACACACACATCTGCTCACTCAGGAGCTCTGACGCAGCAAACACATACACACACAAACACAAACCCTGTATTTAACACAAGAGTAAACATTAAATACGACTTGTTCACTAATGCGCCCTACTGCAAACACAGGAAAGAATAGTTAAAATACATTTAAAAAGTGATATAAAGAAAACTGCTTTTACAGAAGAGATGCATGTCATTTTACCATAATCTGTAACAAAAAAAGTAATAAAAAAGTGTAGTACTACTACAACTACTAATATTAATAACAACAACAATAGTACTTCTTTTTTTTTAAGCATGTTAAATCACAGGGGGTTTTATTACTAATTTGTTCATTTATTTACTGGCTTATTAATGGATGGATGGATGGATCAGAAGGGGCGGCACGGTGGTGCAGCAGGTGTCGCAGTCACACAGCTCCAGGGATCTGGAGGTTGTGGGTTCGATTCCTGCTCCGGGTGACTGTCTGTGAGGAGTGTGGTATGTTCTACCTGTGTCTGTGTGGGTTTCCTCCGGGTGACTGTCTGTGAGGAGTGTGGTATGTTCTACCTGTGTCTGTGTGGGTTTCCTCCGGGTGACTGTCTGTGAGGAGTGTGGTGTGTTCTCCCTGTGTCTGCGTGGGTTTCCTCCGGGTGACTTTCTGTGAGGAGTGTGGTGTGTTCTCCCTGTGTCTGCGTGGGTTTCCTCCGGGTGCTCCGGTTTCCTCCCACAGTCCAAAAACACACATTGGTAGGTGGATTGGTGACTCAAAAGTGACCGTAGGTGTGAGTATGTGAGTGAATGTGTGTGTGTCTGTGTTGCCCTGTGAAAGACTGGCGTATTCCCTTGCACCCAATGATTCCAGGTAGGCTCTAGACCCTCCGTGACCCTGAATTGGATAAGCGGTTACAGATAATGGATGGATGGATCACAGACAGACTTATCAGTAAAGTAGTGGCTACAAATGGCTACAAATACCAATTACAGATCAATATATGCCTCAATAGCCTTGTATCCACAATAAACCTCATGGTCCTAAGCAAATGTGTTTTTAATCAACACTCTTAACAAAAAATGGTTCTCCTTTTTTTCTTATGAACCTAATTTTGAGTTCTATTACAAGAACTAATTATACCTAACCTTACACACTATTCCAATACTTAGAGATATATCCATAGACAGAACCTATCATTACTCTGTTTTCCCATCCCGTAAAATATGACCGATATATAATCAGGGTCTTTTATGTAGATCTACTCTTCTAAAGACTCATTAACATGTGAATGGACACACTTCTATTGTTCCCAGTCTTTTCCTTCAATGGTCAGAGTGTGGGAAAGCACTGGGGAGAAGAGTCACAGTTTATGTTCATTAGTGTCCTGAACCCTGAACATCAGGCCAATACTCAGGAGAAAAGGCACACTTCTGATGAGAAAACTTCATCAGTGCAGAGACCTGCTGCATCGGGACCAAAGCTACATAGACTGAATACACCTATGAGACATGACACCAGTGATACCTCAGTTACCAAAGCTTAACCAGCAAATGTCTCTCAGTCACATAAGAAGTGTCCAGTCTCAGCCCCACGCATATGTACAGTGATGAAGGTCATGTGCTTGGTCAGTGATATTGATCTCAGCATCAAGGAGCAGATTGGCCCTCTTTAAAGGGTCACTGCATTCCCAGATTCACACACAGTCCTTCTTCATCACACCCCACCTCTCCAGCTGTCCCCTGAGACATGGACATTGTTCCAAGCTACAAGATCACCCAGCATATGGCAGCTGGACATTCCTCATTGTCCATTCAAGCTCTCCCATTGGCTCTGAACTGTGAGAACCTCCAACCATCCCAAGACCCACACATTCATATGGAGATGTGGGAGTATAAATAGAGGAGAGTCATCAGTGGAGATCAGACTCGCTCTACACAGAGAGATCTACACTGAGATACAGACATGGCTCCTGCTCTCACTTCAGCAACGACCATCTCAAAGGAGCACCTCCCTCTCCACAACAAGGTAAATTTAGATCCTCCAAACATCAACAAACTGACCACCGATGTCTTCCTTTTAATGATCTGCAGTGCTTTGGGTCCAGTTGACTGACCATTGTCCTCCTTCTGTTTGTGCAGTTGAGAAAGCCAGTGGTGGAGAAGATGCGCAGAGATCGTATCAACAGCAGTATTGAGCAGCTCAAGACTCTCCTGGCTCCAGAGCTCCTCAAGCAGCAGCCCGACTCCAAGATGGAGAGAGCAGAGATCCTGGAGATGACCGTCAGCTTCCTGAGACGACTTCAGCAGCAGCAACAGCCCTCATTCTCCAGCAGTGCAGCAGCTGTGAGTCAGGGCTTCTCTAAATGTGTCCATGAGATTGTCCACTTCCTGTCCAAAGAGGAAGTGAAGACACAGTCTCAGAGACAACTGCTGAAGCACTTCCAGAACCTGCCACCATCAGCAGATGAGAAATGGAGGGAAAGTGCTGTACCTCTGCTGAGCTCCTCAGACCAGCAGAGCACCAGCAAAGACAAGAGTTCAGTCAAGAGCGCCCTCTGGAGGCCGTGGTAGCTGCCTCTGAAGAAAACAAAGTGGGACAAAGTTTGTCTGAACAGAAAAGTCTAAACTAAACGATTTAATGATATTCTTCATTTGTCGATGATGTGTTTAACATTTATTCTTTCCCCCGCGGGGAGTGTATTGTATTTTCGAATACTCTGATGAGTTTCTCCTCTGTGAGGATCTCATGTGAATCACATGAACTACTGATGACGCCATTTTGAAAGGATCCACTCTTCCTTCTGTGAAGGAGAGCGATGGTCTGAGATACTGATACAGCTTTATAGTGATGTATACATTTATTTCAGCCTTTATTCATATTGTTAATGAGTTTACCAAACCAACTGTGGTTATCTTTTACAGAAAAAGCATATTGTTTATTTCTGTATTAAACATTTACACCCACTGTGTGGAGCTGATTGTAAGGTTAGGTGATGACTGCGGTTCATATTGAAGTTAATGTTTAATTAACTGTTGTCACAGTATTTTTATTATTTGCTTTTATTGAGAAAAATGTATTGATTGTGTCTTTTATAAAGACTGTTAATGTTCTTAAACCTGTTTTGTTGTTGCACAATTGTGGGTCCTCTGGATGTTCTCATATTGAGAAATTGTCTTTTGTAAAGATAGTTCAATCCTATAGAGATGTGCTCTGTATTTTACAGAATATTTACACAAATAGTGTCATATATGAACTTAAAACTAATAAATATGGAAATAAAACCCAGTTTATATTCCACTGACTTTATATTTTTATTACTGAAAAACAAATCAGAAAACATTTTTTCTGCTGATTACATTTCAAGGTTGTGGTCAGAAAATGTATTGCATACTCTGACTTACAAACCGGATTCCAAAAAAGTTGGGACATTAAACAAATTGTGAATAAAAACTGAATGCAATGATGTGGAGGTGTCAACATCTAATATTTTATTCAGAATACAACACAAATCAAAAGTTTAAACTGAGAGAATGTATCATTTTAAGGGAAAAATATGTTGTTTCAAAATTTCATGGCGTCAACAAATCCCAAAAAAGTTGGGACAAGGCCATTTTTTACCACTGTGTGGCATCCCCCCCTTCTTCTTACAACACTCAGACGTCTAGGGACAGAGGAGACCAGTTTCTCAAGTTTAGAAATAGGAATGCTCTCCCATTCAAGTCTAATACAGGCCTCTAACTGTTCAATCGTCTTGGGCCTTCTTTGTCACACCTTCCTCTTTATGATGCACCAAATGTTCTCTATAGGTGAAAGATCTGGACTGCAGACTTGCCATTTCAGTACCCGGATCCTTCTCCTACGTAGCCATGATGTTGTGATTGCTGCAGAATGTGGTCTGGCATTATCTTGTTGAAAAATGCAGGGTCTTCCCTGAAAGAGATGACGTCTAGATGGGAGCATATGTTTTTCTAGAACCTGATCATAGTTCTCTGCATTAATGGTGCCTTTCCAGACATGCAAGCTGTCCATGCCACAAGCACTCATGCAACCCCATACCATCAGTGATGCAGGCTTCTGAACAGAGCGTTGATAACAACTTGGGTTATCCTTGTCCTCTCTGGTCCGAATGACATGGTGTCCCAGTGTTCCATAAAGAACTTCAAATCGTGACTCATCTGACCACAGAACAGTTTCCATTTTGCCACACTCCATTTTAAAAGACTCCTGGCCCAGTGCAAACGTCTGAGCTTGTGGAGCTTGCTTAGAAATGGCTTCCTCTTTGCACTGTAGAGTTTCAGCTGGCAACGGCGGATGGCACGGTGGATTGTGTTCACTGACAATGCTTTCTGGAAGTATTCCTGAGCCCATTCTGTTATTTCCTTGACAGTGGCATTCCTGTTTGAGGTGCAGTGACGTTTAAGGGCCCGGAAATCACGAGCATCCAGTAGAATTTTACGGCCTTGACCCTTACGCACAGCAATTGTTCCAGATTCTCTGAAACTTTTGATGATGTTATGCACGGTTGATGATGATAACTTAAAAGTCTTTGCTATTTTACGCTGGGTAACACCATTCTGGTATCGCTGCACTATCTTTCTGCGCAACAATGGTGGATTTAGTGATCCTCTTACCATCTTGGCTTCAGAGAGACACTCACACTCTGAGAAGCTCTTTTTATTCCCAATCATGTTGTCAATTGACCTAATTAGTGTTAATTGGTCTTCCAGCTGTTCGTTATATGCTCAATTTCCTTTTTCCAGCCACTTATTGCTACTTGTCCCAACTTTTTGGGGATTTGTTCACACTGGAATTTTGAATGAACATATTTTTCCTTTAAAATGTTACATTTACTCAGATTAAACTTTTGATTTGTCATCTGTGTTCAATTACGAATAAAATATTGACATTTGCCATCTCCACATCATTGCATTCAGTTTTTATTCACAATTTGTTTAGTGTCCCAACTTTTTTGGAATCCGGTTTGTAGATGAAAGACTTTATTAGGCAAGTTTTCATTTTTATTATTAAAATTTAATTTAATTTTATAGATTAAAAAATGAGTAAAAAAAAGATTAAATTACCTACACAAATTAAAAATGTAGCTATTTATAAATGATTTATTTTAGAAGTTTGCCTAGTAACTAGAGGTAGAAACTGTGTGTGTTTAAAGGGGAAAGTATTTTATTAACTTGTAAACATAAGGAGATTATGCTGATGCTTCTATATGTTATGAAACATGAAAATTCTGATATCTTGTGGCTTGGAAGTATTATTTTAAATATGGTGGACTCCCTGTGAGGGTTTCACTCCATGAAGCATAAACTGACTAATTGTGGCACTACAAATCAAGTGGGTCCTTCATGTCACATGCTAAAAAACAGGGAAATAATATTGTTAGCTACATTTTAGATGTATGAAATAGTTAACAGATCCTTTAAACATGTCTGTACACTTTTATATCATTGTGTGATTTAAAAGAAAGGTCCCTCAGACACATCTGTAGTAGATTAAATGTAGTAGATGGTAAATGTAGTGTAATGTATATGATGAATTTTCTAAACCATGTAAGTTAGCACTTGATTGAGAGAGAGGACATCTAGCCTGTCACTAGTAGCACATGCACTGAGTTTGACAGAAAGAGTACTCTCTAAATCCTGTTCTCAGGGACCCCCTACTATAAAGAGGCGAGCCAATATCTGAGGTAGAGTTTCGCTAATTATTCGCCTTATTGTTTAGCAAATTTTTCTGATCTGGAGGAAAAAATACAGTCTACAAAAACGACTATAATCAAGATTTTATTTGCATAGGTTTCAGTGTTTTGTGTCAATATATGACACTATTTGTGTAAATATTCTGTAAAATACAGAACACATCTCTATAGGATTGAACTATCTTTACAAAAGACAATTTCTCAATATGAGAACATCCAGAGGACTCACAATTGTGCAATAACAAAACAGGTTTAAGAACATTAACAGTCTTTATAAAAGACACAATCGGTATATATTTTTTAATAAAAGCAAATAATAAAAATACTGTGGTGCAGTTAATTAAACATTAACTTCAACAATATTCAAACATTCAATATGAACCGCAGTCATCACCTAACCTTACAATCAGCTCCACACAGTGGGTGTAAATGTCTAATACAGAAATAAACAATATGCTTTTTCTGTAAAAGATAACCACAGTTGGTTTGGTAAACTCATTAACAATATGAATAAAGGCTGAAATAAATGTATACATCACTATAAAGCTGTATCAGTATCTCAGACCATCGCTCTCCTTCACAGAAGGAAGAGTGGATCATTTCAAAATGGCGTCATCAGTAGTTCATGTGATTCACATGAGATCCTCACAGAGGAGAAACTCATCAGAGTATTCGAAAATACAATACACTCCCCGCGGGGGAAAGAATAAATGTTAAACACATCATCGACAAATGAAGAATATCATTAAATCGTCTAGTTTAGACTTTTCTGTTCAGACAAACTTTGTCCCACTTTTGTTTTCTTTAGAGGCAGCTACCACGGCCTCCAGAGGGCGCTCTTGACTGAACTCTTGTCTTTGCTGGTGCTCTGCTGGTCTGAGGAGCTCAGCAGAGGTACAGCACTTTCCCTCCATTTCTCATCTGCTGATGGTGGCAGGTTCTGGAAGTGCTTCAGCAGTTGTCTCTGAGACTGTGTCTTCACTTCCTCTTTGGACAGGAAGTGGACAATCTCATGGACACATTTGGAGAAGCCCTGACTCACAGCTGCTGCACTGCTCGAGAATGCGGGCTGTTTCTGCTGCTGAAGTCGTCTCAGGAAGCTGACGGTCATCTCCAGGATCTCTGCTCTCTCCATCTTGGAGTCGGGCTGCTGCTTGAGGAGCTCTGGAGCCAGGAGAGTCTTGAGCTGCTCAATGCTGCTGTTGATACGATCTCTGCGCATCTTCTCCACCACTGACTTTCTCAACTGCACAAACAGAAGGGGGACAATGGTCAGTCAACTGGACCCAAAGCACTGTAGATCATTAAAAGGAAGACATCGGTGGTCAGTTTGTTGATGTTTGGAGGATCTGAATTTACCTTGTTGTGGAGAGGGAGGTGCTCCTTTGAGATGGTCGTTGCTGAAGTGAGAGCAGGAGCCATGTCTGTATCTCACTGTAGATCTCTCTGTGTAGAGCGAGTCTGATCTCCACTGGTGACTCTCCTCTATTTATACTCCCACATCTCCATATGAATGTGTGGGTCTTGGGCTGCTTGGAGGTTCTCACAGTTCGGAGCCAATGGGAGAGCTTGAATGGACAATGAGGAATGTGAGGCTGCCATCTGCTCAAACATCTTCAGTGCCCATGTCTCAGGGAGCAGGTGGAGAGGTGGGGTGTAATGCAACGGGACTGTGTGTGAATCTGGGAAAGTGGTGACCCTTTAAAGAGAGCAGATCTGCTACTTGATGCTGAGATCAATGTCACTGACAGAGCACACATCATTATTCACGTGTGGAGCTAACACTGGCTAATTAAACCCTAATGTATCATTTTTAACATGTTGAGACATGTCCGTCCTCTGTAACATTCACGGATAATATCCCACTTTTTCATAAATTAGATTAGTTTTAAAGCCTTCTTGTAATGTATAATTGTAATTCAAATTTCAAAATTTCTCCCACTCTTTTGTAATTTTATCGTAAATATTGTGTGTTAATAAAAACATAATTGTAATTTTATTCAACAAGTAATAACCTGAATATTAAATCAATTAAAATGGCAAGCCATTGTCTGTGAGGAGTTTGGTGTGTTCTCCCTGTGTCTGCGTTGGTTTCCTCCGGGTGACAGTCTGTGAGGAGTTTGATGTGTTCTCCCTGTGTCTGCGTGGGTTTCCTCTGGGTGACTGTTTGTGAGGAGTGTGGTGTGTTCTCTCTGTGTCTGTGTGGGTTTCCTCCGGGTGACTGTCTGTGAGGAGTGTGGTGTGTTCTCCCTGTGTCTGCATGGGTTTCCTCCGGGTGACTGTCTGTGAGGAGTGTGGTGTGTTCTCCCTGTGTCTGTGTGGGTTTCCTCCAGGTGACTGTTTGTGGGGAGTTTGGTGTGTTCTCCCTGTGTCTGCATGGGTTTCCTCTGGGTGACTGTCTGTGTGGAGTTAGGTGTGTTCTCCCTGTGTCCGTGTGGGTTTCCTCCAGGTGACTGTCTTTGAGGAGTTTGGTGTGTTCTCCCTGTGTCTGCGTGGGTTTCCTCCGGGTGACTGTCTGTGAGGAGTTTGGTGTGTTCTCCCTGTGTCCATGTGGGTTTCCTCCGGGTGACTGTCTGTGAGGAGTTTGGTGTGTTCTCCCTGTGTCTGCGTGGGTTTCCTCCGGGTGACTGTCTGTGTGGAGTTTGGTGTGTTCTCCCTGTGTCCGTGTGGGTTTCCTCCAGGTGACTGTCTGTGAGGAGTTTGGTGTGTTCTCCCTGTGTCTGCGTGGGTTTCCTCCGGGTGACTGTCTGTGTGGAGTTTGGTGTGTTCTCCCTGTGTCCATGTGGGTTTCCTCCAGGTGACTGTCTGTGAGGAGTTTGGTGTGTTCTCCCTGTGTCTGCGTGGGTTTCCTCCGGGTGCTCTGGTTTACTCCCACAGTCCAAAAAACACACGTTGGTAGGTGGATTGGTGACTCAAAAGTGTCCATAAGTGTGAGTGAATGTGTGAGTCTGTGTCGCCCTGTGAAGGACTGGCGCCCCCTCCAGGGTGTATTCCTGCCTTGCGCCCAATGATTCCAGGTAGGCTATGGACCCACAGGGACCCTGAACTGGATAAGGGTTACAGACAATGAATGATAATGAGACAATGAATAAATGAGTGAATGAATTATACGATAACCAAAAATACTCTGTAACTTTGTGTATATTTAATATATGAAGATTCACCTGTACATTCTCACTTTTGAAATCAAAACCAAGCCCTTTTTTGTCAATCCAGCTACTGTCTACACTGTCTGAAAACTTCAGGATGAATACAACGATAGAAATGGTTGAAATTCACTCCTTTTCCACTGGTTTCTACTGAAATTAAGAAATATTTTAACTCCCTGGTACCATTACATTTATTGAGATATAAGGTTTTAAAATAAAACCTAAATCTACATTCCAGTGGAGTAGAGTGACTACAATGATGTCATCAGCACAACTGCTCCTCCTCATTTCCATAAGCGTGCCCACTCCCCTGAGTGTATCCATAATATTTAGTGACTGGTGGAGTTTAGGACATTAATGACCTCTGACTGTGAGTCATTCCTCCAGAGCTTTCCCACACTCTGAACACCGCCAGAAGATAAAAGACAATAGACGTGTGTCTGTTCAAATGTTAATGAGGCTTTCAGTCTGATTCTGAGGAGGTGACCTGGTGACGTCAGTAATAAAGACAGTTAAATATTAACATATTGTGACATGGACATCCTCAAGAAACTCAGAGAAGTCACGGGTCGGATCGATTTTTCCAACTTGCCGGCTTTTTTATTCTCAGATAACAACAAAACAAACCCTGCTTGTGGTCAGCTGCTCAGCCTCTTTCTTCTGAAGCCTGAAGAAAACTTTATTTTGTCACTTTTTACAATATATTGCTGAATGAGTCTATTACATTTTGTGTCGATTGTTGTGCTATTATTAGAGTATTATTACAGCACTTTAGTCACTGTCTGTGAGGAGTGTGGTGGGTTCTCCATGTGTCTGCATGGGTTTCCTTCAGGTGTTCCAGTTTCATCCCACAGTCCAAAAATACCTGAGGGTTGGTGGATTGGTTGTGTGGAACTGTCCACCTGTGTGAGTGTGTGAGTGACAGGGTGAGTGTGTGAAAATGTCTATAGGTGTGAGAGGCAGGTTGGATGTGTGATGCCCTGTAATGGACTGGGTGGGTTCCTGCCTTACACCAGTGACTCCAGGCAGGCTTCTGACCAATGACCCTAATCAGAATGAGGCAGTTACAAAAGACAAATGAATGAATGCTTAGATTTTATCAGCTGTAGCTCCGTATTTATCAAATGTGCTGTTTCTGATCATATGTTTCAGTAGAAATACATTCAGTGTAACAAATTCATTCATTATCTGTAACCCTTATCCAGTTCAGGGTCACGGTGGGTCCGGAGCCTACCCAGAATCATTGGGCGCAAGGTGGGAATACACCCTGGAGGGGGCGCCAGTCCTTCACAGGACAAATACATTTATGGCTTTTTAATTTACTATTTGTAAAGCACAGTTAATATCATACTTTTAACATGGATTAACTGTTGGGGGCTTGTGCTGTTTTTGTATCTGTTGACATTGTTCTGCTAGCTAATAAAAACTGCATTGGAGGTCACTGTGGGGATTTATGTCTGTCACTGGGACACCAGATGTAGTGAAGTGTTTCCCACACTGAGAATCACTTCCAAACAAAAGCTCTAGAATTTCTACGTCACTGACCATCTGGAGGAACACGTCATCACTGTCTGAGATGTGACATCACGTTTCTTTTCCCACTTAAATACTGTGTCATATCCAAATGTTTGGACTCCCTTGTTCAAATGGCATATTATTACTTTAGAAAAAGACACAAAATCATTTACCACCTGGACACCTGCACACACTTATGGCTTTTTAATGCAAGTGTGTGCTCAGATTTCTAGTTGTTGAGCCTATATATTAAACTGGACAATATAAGTCAAATAGGAAATACACATTCATTGCATATGTTAAGTAAGGCACGTGAACTGTTCTCTAGGGTGACCAGATCTGAGATGGTGAAAAAGAGGACACGTCTACGACTACACGTGGACGACTACTAATGTGCAGACTGACCAATTAAATGTTTACAGAGAAGGCTATCGACCAATAACGGTAGCTCTACAGTCAATTGTATCAATTGAATATATAGTCAATTGGGTATCGCCCAATCAGAAGATTTTAGGCTACTTCACTACACCCCCTTCTCAAGCGAACCAATCGGAGTAGGGGAGGGCGGGACTAGTTTGTGAACGAAACGCTTCTCGAAACTCTATGTAAACTCTAGAAAAACAAAATCCCGGACATTTGTGAAATTCCGCCCGGACATTTTTTTAAGTCTAAAAAAGAGGACATGTCCGGGTAAAACAGGACGTCTGGTCACCCTAGTGTAATCTTTCTTTTAAATGTGCTTTTATTTTTTCTTCATTAGTGACCTAGTAATTGCAGAGGTTGTGACGTTTTCTGTTTATACTCCTATTAGCCGCAAAGTTTTTACATAATCAGTAATGAGAAACTAAAGAGTTAAGCTTGTTAGCTGCTAAATTGTATAAAACACATACATTGCCTGATTCCAGTAAATAAAATCAGTGTCTTGAGTTTTAAAAATTCATGGCAAAACACATTTTAGTAACAGTTTCCTGGGGGAAGCCCATTAAGAAAATGATATGGATCTGCACATTCCAGTAGTGCCTCTAGTATCCACAGAATAATCCTAGTATCCTGCTGTACATGTGGGGACATTTATCTGAGCAAGACGTAATAGATCCTTGGTTAAAGGGAATGAAAAGAGTAGAAAACACGTGAATCTGAATAAAAATAGGGATTTATTTTTATTAATTTCTTGATAATAGATTATAGTTGATAATATCACACAGCATTTCGATTTCACAAGAAGCAGCTCAAAGTTAAAAAGTGATTTAACAATTTAGTCTTTATGAAAGACATATTTAAATATACAAAAATAATTAAATAAGTGATCACAACATTTGAATTCTGCAAATGCAGAGGATAGTTATGATTCAACAAATTATTCTTTACCAAAGACAAATACTGATTCACAAAGAATGAAATGGGGGCAGCATGGTGGCGCAGCAGGTTCGATTCCCGCTCAGGGTGACTGTCTGTGAGGAGTGTGGTGTGTTCTCCCTGTGTCTGCGTGGGTTTCCTCCGGGTGACTGTCTGTGAGGAGTGTGGTGTGTTCTCCCTGTGTCTGTGTGGGTTTCCTCCGGGTGACTGTCTGTGAGGAGTGTGGTGTGTTCTCCCTGTGTCTGTGTGGGTTTCCTCCGGGTGACTGTCTGTGAGGAGTTGGTGTGTTCTCCCTGTGTCTGTGTGGGTTTCCTCCGGGTGACTGTCTGTGAGGAGTTGGTGTGTTCTCCCTGTGTCTGTGTGGGTTTCCTCCGGGTGACTGTCTGTGAGGAGTGTGGTGTGTTCTCCCTGTGTCTGCATGGGTTTCCTCCGGGTGACTGTCTGTGAGGAGTGTGGTGTGTTCTCCCTGTGTCTGCGTGGGTTTCCTCCGGGTGACTGTCTGTGAGGAGTGTGGTGTGTTCTCCCTGTGTCTGCGTGGGTTTTCTCCGGGTGACTGTCTGTGAGGAGTGTGGTGTGTTCTCCCTGTGTCTGTGTGGGTTTCCTCCGGGTGACTGTCTGTGAGGAGTGTGGTGTGTTCTCCCTGTGTCTGTGTGGGTTTCCTCCGGGTGACTGTCTGTGAGGAGTTGGTGTGTTCTCCCTGTGTCTGTGTGGGTTTCCTCCGGGTGACTGTCTGTGAGGAGTTGGTGTGTTCTCCCTGTGTCTGTGTGGGTTTCCTCCGGGTGACTGTCTGTGAGGAGTGTGGTGTGTTCTCCCTGTGTCTGCATGGGTTTCCTCCGGGTGACTGTCTGTGAGGAGTGTGGTGTGTTCTCCCTGTGTCTGCGTGGGTTTCCTCCGGGTGCTCCGGTTTCCTACCACAGTCCAAAAATGCGCGCGACTCCAAAGTGTCCGTAGGTGTGAGTGAATGTATGTGTGTGTGTGTGTGTGTGTGTGTGTGTGTCTGTGTTGCCCTGTGAAGGACTGGTGCCCCCTCCAGGGTGTATTCCTGCCCAATGATTCCAGGTAGGCTCTGGACCCACCATGACCCTGAACTGGATAAGGGTTACAGATAATGAATGAATAAATGAATAAATGAATGAAATGGTAAAAGGTTTCTGTGAATATTTCACAGTATTCTACAAAATGCAGAGTTTGATATAGTCTTTACAAAAGACAAATAGCAAATAAACAAACAAAATCAACACTGATTCACAAATGGAATAATGTTCAAACACTTTTCTTGGTGTTAGAAAAATCTGTTTGACTGAAAAGCTTTAAATATTCATTATGAACCGCAACCATTCAATAAAGAATGCTTCCACACAGTGGAGAAATATCTGAGACAGAAAAGGTTTTCAGACGGAGTAGTTTCCATCTAAAACTATATCAGTGTTTCAGTCTGAAAGAAGAGTGACGGAGCTGCACAGTGACCCATGCTTCATTAATAAGCTCTGATATAATCTCAGACAATGTCTTCTCTCTCCTTCTTAGAAGGAAGATCTGCCTTCTTTCGAAGTTGTCGGTTTCCAGTTGTTCATGTGATTCACACGAAATATTCACAGAAGACAAAAACTCAGTGAAGCACTGATGAGTACAAAGTGTTCCCCACAAGGAAAATAAAGCTTCTAACAGTCTTTAAAAATCTAACATAGATATTTGTGGTCACACGCTTTCTTCAGAGGCCTCTACCAGGGCCTCCAGAGGGCGCTCTTGACTGAACTCTTGTCTTTGCTGGTGCTCTGTTGGTCTGAGGAGCTCAGCAGAGGTACAACACTTTCCCTCCATTTCTCATCTGCTGATGGTGGCAGGTTCTGGAAGTGCTTCAGCAGTTGTCTCTGAGACTGTGTCTTCACTTCCTCTTTGGACAGGAAGTGGACAATCTCATGGACACATTTAGAGAAGCCCTGACTCACAGCTGCTGCACTGCTGGAGAATGAGGGCTGTTGCTGCTGCTGAAGTCGTCTCAGGAAGCTGACGGTCATCTCCAGGATCTCTGCTCTCTCCAGCTTGGAGTCGGGCTGCTGCTTGAGGAGCTCTGGAGCCAGGAGAGTCTTGAGCTGCTCAATACTGCTGTTGATACGATCTCTGCGCATCTTCTCCACCACTGGCTTTCTCAACTGCACAAACAGAAGGAGGACAATGGTCAGTCAACTGGACCCAAAGCACTGCAGATCATTAAAAGGAAGGCATCGGTGGTCAGTTTGTTGATGGATCTGAGGATCTGAATTTACCTTGTTGTGGAGAGGGAGGTGCTCCTTTGAGATGGTCGTTGCTGAAGTGAGAGCAGGAGCCATGTCTGTATCTCAGTGTAGATCTCTCTGTGTAGAGCGAGTCTGATCTCCACTGGTGACTCTCCTCTATTTATACTCCCACATCTCCATATGAATGTGTGGGTCTTGGGATGGTTGGAGGTTCTCACAGTTCAGAGCCAATGGGAGAGCTTGAATGGACAATGAGGAATGTCCAGCTGCCATATGCTGGGTGATCTTGTAGCTTGGGACAATGTCCATGTCTCAGGGGACAGCTGGAGAGGTGGGGTGTGATGAAGAAGGACTGTGTGTGAATCTGGGAATGCAGTGACCCTTTAAAGAGGGCCAATCTGCTCCTTGATGCTGAGATCAATATCACTGACCAAGCACATGACCTTCATCACTGTACATATGCGTGGGGCTGAGACTGGACACTTCTTATGTGACTGAGAGACATTTGCTGGTTAAGCTTTGGTAACTGAGGTATCACTGGTGTCATGTCTCATAGGTGTATTCAGTCTATGTAGCTTTGGTCCCGATGCAGCAGGTCTCTGCACTGATGAAGTTTTCTCATCAGAAGTGTGCCTTTTCTCCTGAGTATTGGCCTGATGTTCAGGGTTCAGGACACTAATGAACATAAACTGTGACTCTTCTCCCCAGTGCTTTCCCACACTCTGACCATTGAAGGAAAAGACTGGGAACAATAGAAGTGTGTCCATTCACATGTTAATGAGTCTCATATATGCAAGAGACTGGTTTTTATATTGGTCAAGTTTTAAGTGTTTGGAAAACACTATGCTTTAATGAAATTCACTGAATAATCCTGCCAGTATACAATTTAAAGCTTGGTATAGCAACAAAATGTGGTTATAGTGTTGTTACAAGTCACAGAACGATTTTACTCAATGTGCAGTAAAAATAAATATACTGCTTTTGACTTTTTTACATACTTTATAGTTTTTTTTTTAATCGATCAGTTAATTATCGATCAGTCCATTAAACAATGGATTAATTAAATTTCATTTTTTCTGTTGTATTTTTCTTTCTTTTTTTTTATTTTTGTGCCTGTCTAGCGTGTGTTCGTGTCCTTTGCTCAGTAAGTCCTAATGAGTTCTGGATAAGGTGGGTACAGAAGGGGAATGAGGCATTTATTGTCGATTTTTTCCCACCATTCGACATTTGAATCTGTTATTCTGTTTATTCTGATTTTCGTCACTAGAGGGCGGTATTTGGCTTAATTTCACTCGTAGTCCCGTTTCTGTCCACTAGATGGACGCAGAGAGTAACAACCGCGTCTGAAAAAAATTGATCATACAAATTGTGGTTTTAATTCAATATTTTTAACTATACTCCTTAATTTTTTATTATTTTTCAGTGTCCTACTTAACATTTTAAGAGAGTTTTTCGGTGAAAATATTCTTGGTATTTTTTTCAGATAAATTAAGCATGTCGAACTCGCTTGAAACGGCGTTATTTTATGTATATACTTAGTGTTTGTTTAGACTTCTTTTAGCCTTAACTGAAATAATGCATAATAAGAATTTTGTAATTCAGTGTAACTGACACACGGAATTTAAGGTTTAGTGCTAAACCAAATCAATGCTTTGTTTTGTTTGACTTTTTCCATGTTATAAACTTATTAAATAATAATTAAAAACATAAATAAAAATAAATAAATAAATAAAAATAAATTAATTAATTAATAAAAATAAATAAATAAAAATGAAATACAACTGTTCTTTGTTAATTAATCTGTTAAATTATTATTATTTTAATATATTTTTTTTAATTTGGACAACCCTGATAATCTATTTCATATCAAGTGTTTGAAATCAGTGAACGTTGAGGAGTTTTCCACATTATCAGTGCCTGAATTAAATCACTGATTCTTAATATTTATTAAATATTTTTAGGTGCTAAAATTTTTTTTTTCAATGTCCTCAGTTTGGACTTTGAAACGTATAGGAAATGGGCGGGCTGTTGTGGAGATTTTGTGTTTCTATTGGTATAAAAAGAATTTGATGAGGCAGGTTTTTCTTGTTCTTGTATTTCTATTGGCTCTCACTGTTTTCTTGTGGAGCCTGAATAAATGTGGGCGGGGTTTCTTTCTCCAATAGGATCAGAGCTACACTTCTCCCGCCTTTTTTGGCGTCACCTCCTTCACAGTCCCTTCATTTCAGAGTTTAGTCCTGAGCCATTGCGCTGAGATTGTGTTAATTCAACAACTCTCTGCGTTCGAATAATTCAGTTTAATCTCTGATTTAAAACTGTTAAATAACTATAATTTAACGTCGCGCTTGCCTTATGTGACTGAAGTTCGGTAAAGGATGGTGCGTCCTTTCTGATAGGACAACAGCAGAGCATGGAGATCTCTGATTGGTTAAGACAAGAGCAAGGAGGTATCTGATTGGTTAATCTCCTGTGCTCTGTCTGTCAATCACTGTAATTCAGCAAGTTCGGTCGAATTGTTTGTAAGTTGATGTCTGTCCAAAAGAAACTGCTCCAGAACTCGGTCTGAGACAATGAGCGGTAAGAGCATTTAATTATACACATTCTCTCTTTATAAGCAGTCAATAATCTCATTTTATAGCCATACAGTGGAGTTAAATAGCGAGGGATATGGAGGGTATGTGGGTAAACTGTTCATATTCTATCTGTTGTTCTCTTGGTGAAGCTAAAGTTAGCTTACACAACTCTCTAAATCTTCCGGAAAGGCGTTTAGAAATGTTAAACTACTAAAACGGTTTAAAAAACATGAGAGTAAATTTGAGTGAACATACACTCGCAAAAAATCGTAAAGATAAAATTGGCCTTTTTACGGATTACACGCTCCACCTTAAGACACCAGAGAGAGACAGGCATACAAACACACTGGTGTGTTGATTAAGGTGGAACGGAGAAAAAAAAGATGAAATACGAATTGAACGTGAGATTTACTCACCTTTTGTCGTAAAACACGCTAGGTATTAAATTAGCTTGCTATCCTGTTGTAGAGATGTTTGTATTTTACTCAGCTATAATCCACAGCTGAAGAACGCGTTAGTTAGGGCGAGTCTGTCGACTGGCCCGTTCCACCTTAAACAAAGCTGAAGACTTTGCTACATTCTGGCGCCTCAGCTCGCACAATGTAACTACAAGACTATTTAAGGTGGATCGGAAAATCTGAATAAGGCGCTCAAGATTGGGGCAATTTATCGCTTCCTGAAACACACACTTATAATTAACATTTGCGTATTCATAGTTAGGTCGTTATAAACTACCTGGAAAGTGAAAAAGTTTAGTTTAATGTGTTTCTTTTTTCCGCAGAGCGACAGCAGCGCAATGAAATGGCCGCTTTGGAAAGTGAAGGAGACTTCCGTAAAAAGAGAAACTCAAACACAGAGCGAGTGAGTAATACACAAATGTTTCTTCGTTTTATTCTGCTTTTAAACGTACAATGTGTATATATGTGTGTATATAAACTTTTATGAGAAATGTTAAAACTCAGTATAGCGTTTCTAGATTCAACTGATAAATGTTAAATAGGAATTTCAGATTACAAAAATAAATCGCCGTTATTCTCTTGAGTGTTTAAACCGTGTTGTTGCTGAGTTTTCTGGTTTTAAATAAACTTAGAATGTCAGGAATGTTGACAACAGTGGGGTATGGAACCAGTCGTCCTCCTCTAAAAGGACCTCACAGAAAGGAAACACTGCGTTGTGGTCTCCACATTTTTTTCTCTCTTCTCTTTATCATTTCATATGAAGCTCTTTAGGACAGTGGAGTACAAGTACTGCTTGTAGAGAAGGATTAAATGCTGGATTCGTTTAGTAGGCATAGACGCCTGGTTCAGCAGCTCTGGGAAGAAATTGGACTCTTCAGAGAACTTCACACCAAAACTCTCTCCATCACTGTTTATACACAGACCAAACACTGAATTATATAAAATATGTGGGATCTTTTTAAAAATCAATGTATAAATGTGTAAAGAGTCAGAGATGTCTGTCTGTATCAGGCTCTCAGTGATTGTCGGTCCTGGAACATAACTCTTAACCTGTTTGTGATGTATGTGTTTAGACAGTTTCTGTCTCACTTTGGGTTACTTGCAGTTCTTCTGGGTTCTATAGAAAACTGTAACAAAGCACAAGTGTTTTTTTGGGGGGGGGGGAACTAAAAATATACTTCCCTCCCCCCACTTATTTCAATCCTTTTATTTAGACATCTTTCTTAGAATTATGGCTCCAACCAGTGGCAAAAGTTTACAAAATATTCAGTCAAGTTTGCAGGTGGAACGTGCTTGGTAAAACATGGTATAAATTTAATCTTGCAGGACAGATAAATTAACACAAAAAGAAAACATAAAGCTACAGTGTGGAATTGTTGTTTGGTTGCATCTTATACAAATCCATCTTGGATATCACCACAGTAAGACGTTTTTGTGTGTGCCCAAGCAAAGTATCTGTGGACAGGTATAGCTTACCACTATGTAGGAATTCATAAGTCTAACGTATGGTTAGAATTTACTAGATGTTTTTTGATGTTGTTATTGTTTTGTCCAGCAGGAAACCCAACCACCGTCTCCATTAGCTTTGTTAGCAGCAACCTGCAGCCGAATGGACGAGAACGAGATGGAAGCACAGCTTCAGGAAAATCGGACAGATTTAAATCAGACTCAGGTTTCGCATGCCACTAACGGCTGGCAGGTCATTCCTATTACTACACAGGCAGCTATCAGTTCTGCCAATGTTGTTCAGCACAAGCCAGGTTCTGTGACGGAAGACAAGAGGAACACACCGCAGCAGCAATACATAGTGGCGTCAGCGCCAAGTATACAAGGCCAACAAGTTCTGACCACCATCTCCGGAGTGATGCCCAGCGTCCAGTACCAGGTGCTTCCTCAGTTCCAGACATTGGATGGCCAGCAGCTGCAGTTTGCTCAGAGTTCCCAGGATGCAACTGGAACTCAGGGTCAGATCCAACAGATTATCGCGGCGCCGTCTGGCCAGAACTCCAACATCCTGACCGTTCCGGGCCTTATTCAGCAGGCCATTCCAATCCAGAACTTGGCTCTTGGAAATGCCACTCTGCCCAATCAGACGCAGTTCCTTGCAAACATGCCTGTGTCACTAAATGGCAGCATCACACTACTTCCTGTTAGTGCTGGTGCAGCAACTGGAGTGAAAACCGACACTATGTCCATCACTCCACAGATCATCCAAACATCACAAGCTGCTCCGGTCACAAGCGAATATCACAGCAATGTTAACACCTCCAGCACGCTAACTGCGACAGTGGCTAGCATAGCATCCACACACAGCAACAGCTCCACAAGAGGTAATAATATGGGATTAAATTCAACACAAGTTCTCATGTTATGAGAGTTTTGTTATTAGGATTAGTTAGCAGGGGAAATTGTGTGTAAGGGTGGAGTGCTCTTTTTTTTGAAGTGTCAGTCCTTTTTCTGTGTACCTGAATAATGAATAATTAATAATTAGAATTCCTGGTTGTCATGACAAATACAATTTTGTAGATATGGATATGCTATCATTAGAGAGCAGTCTGGTCTTTTTTAACTGGATTTAGTGCAGAATTATGCTGACTTCCAGTTGAACTCGGATGCCAGATTTTCCCGAATTCCAAGTAGGATATTTCAGCTGGAACATCCAACGTGTAATTTTTCCTACTCGAAAAGTTGAGGTAGCCTCGGCAGCCCTGAGTTCAGAATCAAAGATGGCTGCCCGCACATTAAGTTTGTAAAAGCAGTAGTATCATACAGTTCATTAGCTCTACTATCTATTTGTGTCTCGTTAAACCAGTCATACACACAGCACTGATTTACTGCTTTGTGTCTGATGGTGTTTAAATGCATAAAACATTGTATAACGCGCTGTTCTCAAATTTTATCAATGCCAATGCTAATCAAGAACAAGCTATGAAAACATAGGGCATGAAAACATAAGCCATAGGTTTTTTTTAATGTTTGACTGGAACACGCTGAGCTGGAATGCCAACAGGTAAACGAAATGCATCATTAGGCTTGTT
The DNA here is from genome assembly GCF_029633855.1 of Hoplias malabaricus. Lineage (NCBI taxonomy): Eukaryota > Metazoa > Chordata > Actinopteri > Characiformes > Erythrinidae > Hoplias > Hoplias malabaricus. The sequence goes on along the minus strand of NC_089804.1, from coordinate 24,199,535 downwards.
TATGGAGAAAAGCAGTTATTATACTCAAAGTATTTTATGTTGTTTGTAAATGTAGCTAAATTTTGTGGTGTGAATTGTTAACATCTTGAGTATTGTCAAGTATTATGATTTTGTTAATGTATTTATATCCTCTATAACTGTCTTTGTTTTGTGTTTCTTTGACAGGAGTCACCTTTTCGGTTCCTTCTGAGAACCGAGATGGTAAACAGAACCAGGCTCAAGCTCAGATCCTGGTCCAGCCTCAACAACTGTTCCAGGGAGCGCAGGTTCTTCAGCCCAGCACCACACCAGTGTTCGCAACTCAAACACTCTCTCAAGAGGGACTCCAGAACCTGCAAAACCTTCAGAATCTGCAGAACCTGCAGATCCAGACAATCCCCAATAACAGCTCCATCTTGCTGCGCACTGTGGGCCCAAATGGTGAAGTTAGCTGGCAGACTCTGCAGCTGCAGAACCCGGCCGGAGCCCAGATAACTCTGGCTCCGGTTCCTCAACTCGCTCCTGCTGGAACCTCAGCTGGAACTGGAACCATGCAACTGCCAAGCCTCCAGACCATTAACCTTGCCGCAAGTGGCCTTGCCATGCAACAGGTCCAAGGAGTACCCCTCACCCTCACCAACACTGGTCAGTGTCCAGGTATTTTATGGAAAATAACTGAAACAAACAAAAAGAAAAAGTGCCTAGTCTAGTTCTAAGCAGTTGCTAGGATATTGCTGCATGGTCATTAGGCTAAAACTCGCTTTATTAACTGGTTACTATGGCATTTGCTATATCATTTCAAGTAATTTCTGTTTTTTTCCAAGTGCATGCTAAGCAGTGTTCTTGGTGATTGCTAGGGCAGTTGCTTTGGTATCCCAGGTGATTGTTAAAAAGGCACTAAGCTGTTTCTGTGGTATCCAGTGTTGTAGCTAAGATTGTTTTAGTTCCTCAGGTGCTTGTTAAGCATCAGCTGTGGTATTAAATGTGGTTTCAAAATGTTCATGGTGTTCCATATGGTAGGCTGTTGCTATTGCATTCAAGTTGGTTGCTATATGGTTGCTGTGGTTCTGTAGGTGGTTGATATAAGGCAGTTGCTATGTTAACATTACTAGGGGGTTGCTTTGGTATTCTAGGTAGTTGCTACGGGAGTTCAGGTAGGTGCATGGAAGGGTCTTGTTTTGTGGTTGCTAATGTATTAAGTGTTTGCTGTATTACCTCATGTGGTTGGTTTGATTTTACTAATTAAAACCCCGTTCAGTAATTTGTGAAACATAGATAAAAACCAGTTGCTATGCACCAAATATACAGCCAATCAGCATGCTTTTTATAAACACAAATTGCACTGTCAGACCAACCAAACTAGAGTCGGGACTTTGTCCATATCGCAAATTGCAACATGAGTTTAACAATAAAAATCCAGAAAAATATACATTAGTTAAATGGGGGGAAACAATGCAATTAGTGTATATTGCTTTGCCCTGCAAGTCCATTTTAATGTTGATAAAAATAACTGTAAAAGTAATTATAATGATAAAAATGATGCTGATAATGATTTTGGTGGAAGCAATGGTGTATTGGTAATGTAGTAAAGTTAATATTTCTCTATAATGCTATGAATACTGTCTGAGTGTGTTGGTGTGATGTGCGTTTCAGGAAAGGAGGGGGCTATTGGGGGAGAGAGTTTGGATGATGGCTCAGTCCTGGATCCGAATATAGAAACGAGTCCAACTCAAACGAACCGTAGAACTCGCCGAGAGGCCTGCACCTGTCCAAACTGTAAAGATGGAGAAGGACGGTAAATAGTCTTCAGTATCTTACACTTTATAAAAGTCTTAAAGCTCTTTTGTTTCTGTGTTATCACTGACTCTGTGAAGCTCAAAAACCCTGAGCTGATGGAGAATTCTCAACAAAGAGCGGTAATGAATTATGTAACTAAAATTAAACTGGTTGAAAACAACCATTTCTTTTTTTTATGAGTCTATGGGGATATTCCACAAAGAAGGGTTTGCCAGTTGGCTAACTTAAGCCCGAATTCAAACCTGTCCAATAGGAATAAAACCAAGGGAGATTTGTATTGGACAGACTTCAGCTTTGGGCTTATGTTAGCTGGCTAACTGTGTGGAATACACACCAGAGCTGGTTAACGGAGAATCTCTGGCCTGATGGTCCTTTTGGTGTATTCTGTTTGTTTATGGACAAGTTGTGTGCGTGTGATTTGTTCTAAATGCAAAGTGTTTGTGATTACAGCAGTGACCCGAATAAGAAGAAACAGCACATCTGCCACATTTCGGGCTGTGGGAAGGTTTATGGGAAGACGTCTCACTTGCGTGCTCACCTGCGCTGGCACACGGGCGAGCGGCCTTTTGTCTGCAACTGGTCATTTTGTGGAAAGCGCTTCACTCGCTCGGATGAGCTGCAGAGACACAAGAGAACACACACAGGTCTGAACTTTAGTTTAACACACTTACATTAACACACACGTCTCTGTACTGTCCAAGTGAAATGGGTTAAGCCCAAAGTTTAGGGTTGTTCCGTAGGAATGTCCCTCAGCTCTTATCTATCACTTTGAATTTAAGTTTTCTGGCTGTTTTGTGAAACACCTGCAGGTTGTAATGAATTTTATTAAATTATTAAATACATTAATATGATTTTGTTGATTGTGGTATGTACTTGTTTATAATTTGTTGTTTGTTTATATTTCAGGGGAGAAGAAGTTCACATGTCCTGAGTGTCCAAAGCGCTTTATGCGAAGTGATCATTTGTCCAAACACGTGAAGACTCACTCCAGTAAGAAAAATTCCTCTGGAGCAGCAGTGCCCCCAGGTGATGTCTCAACTACAACACCAGAGCATGCGCTGGTTACCATGGAAACGCTGTCTCCCGAAGGCATTGCGCAGTTAGCAAACAACGGCATCAACGTTCTGCAGGTAGGAGATCTCCAGCCCATCAACCTCAACACCAACGGCTTCTAAACACACAGAGGACTTTTGTTGTAGAGTCCTGCAGGTGGGAGATCTCCAGCCCATCAACCTCAACGGCTTCTAAACACAATAAACAGGATTTTATTTAAAGAAGTCCTGTAGGTGGAAGACTTCCAGCCCATCACCTTCAACACAAACACCTTCTTAACCCATAATCAGGACTTTTATTATATAACTGTCTCACAGATGCCATTGTTACATGCACTCAGTGCTTTTACTTTACTTTTTTCTTTTTTTTTTTTTTATTGTAATTTTATTTTATATAATGCCGTTTCCTGTAATCGTAGCTGCTCTGTGGAGACGCAGTCTAGTGTGAAAATTTGTGCCCCTCTTGGTCAAAAGTGCTTCCTCTTTACAGAAGCCACTCTTTATTTATTGACTTTAACACATGGGCAAAAAAATCTGTAGAACATGAAATGTGGTATGTGCAAAATTCATGATTTTTGGGAATAATTTCATCACACACTTAATTAAATGTTCGAAAGAATTAACAAAACACAGAATCTTGTTTTTATTATTACACTTAACCTAATGTCCCAGTTTCTGCACTGAGGTTTGTATTTTTCCCCTGGTGTATTACATTCAGCAGATTATCATCATATATCAGTGAGTTTTTCCTAGAAAATGGGAACATATATTTTAAAAAAATATCACAGAAATCAAACAAACGTACATTTGACCAGAGGGGTGTAAATTTTAGTAAATAACTGTTTGGAGAAGGTTTTTGGGGAAAGTTGGGTCCAGTTTAACTCCATTTTCTGCTGTAGAAGCTGAGCATGTATCAGATCTTTGTCAGATTTTTTTTTTTGTGTGTGTGTAAATTCTACAAATGGAAGCCATCATACTTTGATATGTCTGTCATACCGATAATTTAAATGACAGCTTTGCTTTTTTTGTACATAAATTATATTTTTCTAAACATGAAAACTATGCGAATTGAGATTTCTTTGGTTTTGTCTATCTTTAAAATATTTTATATTGAAAAAAAAAAATCATTGACTTCCAAAAGTTGTTTTAAACCTGTTCACAGAAATATAATCTAAGATTGTTCTTCTGTCACACTTTGCTCTGTCTTCAGATTAATTTCACAAATTAAACATGATTAGTAAATAACTTACTTCAAACCTGATCTCTGGATTAGCTTTAGCATTAGCTTAGCTTTTCTCATGGGATTGGACCTGAATTCAGTCATTGTCTAAGGGTTGTTGGTTTGTTTGGTTTTTGTTTTGTTTTGGGTCTTTTTTTCTGGCATTAATTACCTGTTACTTTCAAAGGGAATTTCTCTGAAAGTTTATCCTGTTTTTGAGAGGAATATTTATGGCACTTCACTTAAAATCTTTATTAAAAGGTGTTTTTTTTTTTTTTTTGGGACATTTAATCTACAGTAATGAATGTGAACAGGTTAAAAACATGTTTTTTTGTCAGAGACTGAGGCTTTAATCAGTTTATAATCATGCCACAATCTGCATTTGCAGGTGAAACAGGTTATTTTTGTGGTTTGTTTTTAATGGTATTTTTAATGTTGTTTTTAATAATATGTATGAAGTGGTTGGTTATTTCTGGCTAAAAGATAAAGGCCACAATTTGAGGGGAAAAATCAAGTGTAGACTTTTTATTATTCATTGTTTTAAACCTGCTTTCACACTAATACTACAGCTATTTTAAGATGAACATAAATCATTTTATATTATTATTACTATTATTTATGATGAATATTCATTTTTCACTCACTGAGCTGAGATACAGCATCTGTTAAAATTTGATCACTTTTTTGGGGAAAAAAAAGAGTGGAAAATGTCTGTCTCCAGGGGCCACATTGGAGGAACATAAGATTTTATTTTAAGGTCTTGGATGGTTCAGTATAAAAGTGGTTCCAGTGCGTAGTGAATTAAAGCATTGGATCTCTTTTTATGAGTTTAATCCAGCACCCCCCCCCCCCCCCCCCCCAAGAACTGATTTGGAAAAACTGAATAACTATAAGCAGAATGTTAGTTCACCTTTATATTGAAAAACATCTTAAAAGCATGTGTCTTTCTGTGTTTTCTTTGTTTTATACTTAAATTTATAATCTGAAGGACTGAGATTAAATTATGCAAAATAAAATGACACTCTTAAATACATTTGGAGCTTTAAAAACCTCATCAAATATGTCTCAAATTTAAACTATTGGGAGGGTCAGGGTCTGTTTAATTGTGGTTAGAACTAAAGTTTTGAGATTTAGAGTTGGTTTTAACTTGTCTTCATTTGAAAGAGCCTTCACCCTGACCTTTACCTGAAAAAGATGTCTCTCTCTCCTGAAGAAAATGAGTGGTTTCTGGGTGGTTGCTTTTTAAAAAACTTATCAAAACATATAGAGGAGGGTCAGCAAATAGAAGTCTTTTAATAATCTTGCATTAAACATATTTAATTTACTCTGAGGTATAGGACACTGGGCATTGAACGGTGTTAAAATGTTTAAGCAATACTTATGTAATCTTAAAATTATTGTGATGCTTCACTGACCTGTAAATAGATCCTCTGTTGTTGCTGCTCCAGACTCAGCACTGCAGAAATTGTGCTATGTAACTTTTGGCGGAGGATAGGTAAACACATCCCCCAGCGGTGCTGTAAAAGTGAACTGCTCTCTGTAGCTGTAGAGGGTGGCCAGGCTCATTTTTACCTGATGTTCCTTTAAGAAGGAACTAATCATGGACCAGGATTGCACTGCTTCAGGCCTGTAGGGCCAATGTCCACTCAAGTTAACTGACTCCCCTTCTAAAACACCCACTACCTGGCAATTAACAGATGTTTTTAATGTGTCACCACACCATGACGATCTGTGGCCTTCCAGGACCTGAATTGTGCACCCTTGCTTTTAACCTTTACTCATCACTAGCTCCGCCCACATAAGACATGGTTTTGATGCCTGTGTGACTTCCTCTGCGAGAGTGTGGTACATTGAAGTTCTCTAGGTTCCGATTGTGTGTGTCCTGGAGGTTCTCCTGTGTATGCGTGTTTGTTTGTGTGTGTGTGTTCTCCTGTGGATCCAGAGATGGCATATCAGCAGAAACTGGCCGAGAAGCTGCTTGTTCTAAATGACCGTGGTCAGGGTGTTCTTCTCCGAATGAACTTCATTAAAAAGGTGAGGAACTGTTTTCATTTTAAAATTAGTCCTAGGTACAGTTTTAGCTTTTAACAAATTAATTAAGCAAAAAAATGTATTATGTGGAGTTTGCTTTATTTTTCATCTGTTTTTCAGTAAGTATGTGTTCCACATCCAGAAATCACATTATTGAGTTTTTCTGGCTATTTGCACATTATTAGAGCAGACAATAACTTCCTTTGTTCTTGTTCATACCATTTTTGAAAGTTTGCTTTGAATTATATCTTGGATGTTTTTAACCATGAAGGGTGTGTTCATTTTCAAGTCGAGAATATAGAGGAAGTTAAAAACAGGAAATGTGCGGCTGACAGATCTGTAAACTGCTTTCTGTCGGAAACTGTGAACTTTAGGTTCTAGACATTTTGAGACAATCATAACTCAGAATTTCAACTTTTGAAGGAACTTTACGGTTCGGTTCTGGGGTGTGGACGTTTTAAATGACAGAAACTTGCACACAGTACTAAATGTTTATATGACACGATTCTATAAAATCACACACTAGAGAACGATGCAGAAAACTGGAGTTCAAACACATTTAATATATAACGACTGGTCGAGGAACAGTTCTAACATTCTTTCACAGCTTTATTTAATAACACACTTGGCTTTGAGAAGCAGCTGAAATGAAAGCTTGAGGAAAAAGAAGAAAAGAAACTGGGACGAGCTAAAAACCAAAAGAGGAACTCTTGATCTGCAGGCGCAGGACAATGACTTCACCAGCAATAAACTCTGATAAATGTGAACTTTACAGGACCAAATATCAGAGATAAAAAGTTTGTCTAGAAAGACTGATGTTTTATATAATTTTATTCTCAACAGGAAGAAAACAGTCAGAAAAACTGTCTGGTCCAATCTGGTGGATACGATACAACTGAACAAAGATACTTTTAATCATCTTCACCATTAATAATACACATTGTTCATCAGTAAAGCTTTAATTCACTTGTCACGGCATCAGACAATAATCCTAACTTAACATATGCATTGAGCTGTGTTCTACAACATCACAAACCCCAGTGTAACAAACAGTTGGAGGCTTTTGAAATGGGTATTGTACTGGTCTCACTGGGGATATTTCTTGGGCATTGTATTGGTTTCATGGGGTTTATTTCCAGGGTGTCATTTTGTTTGCAGGGGCTCATGTGGGAAGTTTCCTGGGTATGGTTCTGATTGAGTAGGAGTAAAATCCATATATTGTACTGGTATTATTTCCTGAGTACTTTACTAGTAACATGGAGGTTATTTCCTGGATAATGTACAGGTTTTGTGCGAATATTTTCGTGGGTATTTTACTGTGTCTCATGGTAATTCATGGAATAAACTCAATGTTTGATGTGGTTGATTTTTTTTGTTCAGACGTGTGCAGATCCTGCACGAAGGCCATCGCTTCTAACGGAAAAATCGATGGAAGCTGCTGTGAAATACATCAACCGCAAATTCCCCAACATCGACTTCAGAGGAGGCAGCGTAAGAAAAACTACTCCACTGTGGATGATAACAACTGATATTTTATTTGAATTAAAATTTCTGCTGTTTGCTCATTAATGCTTTGTTCCACACTAATCGAATGCAGCAACAGCTGAGCAGTGTACAGAAACAGAAATCCATGGTTCTGGAAGGTCTCAGCAGCTTCTACGATTCCTTCGTTGACGTTATGGAGTTCAGAGTAAGACAAAAAGTTTAAGTTCTACCAGATGACGCAAGAAATGAAGCTCAGTGATAATATATATCTCTAATATGTATCTTTTTATATTTTAGGACCATGTTTATGAATTACTCAACACTATCGATGCCTGTCAGTGTTATTTTAACATTGTAAGTATAGTTTCCATATCTGAAGACTTCTTGAATAGTGCTTTGTTTACGTTATTCATGGTTAAAAAAATCTTGAAATGATTTCTTCAGGCAGTGAATTTTGACTTCACAAAGAATTATCTGGATCTGATAATCACATACACCTCTGTGATTCTGATGCTTTCTCGGATCGAAGATAAAAAAGCTCTAGTGGGAATGTTTAACTGTGCACATGAGTTCTCCAACGGCAGCAGGTACACTACAGTCATTTCATCATCTTGAAATATTTATTTGTATTTAACTTTTGCAAGTTTGAGGAATTGGTGAAAATCTGTAATTGCACGAGAAGTTATATAATTTCCCGTAGTGAATTTTCTGATGATTACAAGCAGATATCTCTGATGGAAGTGTTACATTATAGAATTGCATTTGTATCCGACTAATCAAATGTCATTTTTGGAGCATCAAATGAAAAAAAAAGTTGAAACAAATGCAAAACCTGGGATGTATTTTCCTAGTAAGATTTGTGTTCTTGTTTCATCCCCCCCGATAAACAGCACTAAGAGCCCTGCGAACTAGAGCTGCATGCAACACACCAGCACTTACGTATGAACGACTATTTAAGGCTTTACGGGGCAACCCACAGCAGCATGACACCGTATTTTTAGCAGATATCTTTTCATCTTGATTCAATACGGCATCTTAGGAAGTCTCACTGTTCAGTGTTTCAACTAAATATTAAAGTGCATTGTTGTTTTTCTGTGTTAGTGTGTTGTAGTGTAGTATGAATCATATTTAGATCATGTGCCTGCTTGTTTGCAGCGATCCTTCATATCCTCGGCTTGGACAAATGATGATGGAATATGAACATCCTTTAAAAAAACTGACAGAGGAGTTTGGCCCACGCACAAAGGTAAAGAAACAAACCTTAAAACCACAGTAAAGGAAAACAAACTCCAGGTCAGTCACCGCATGCCAGTCGAGTGTGTTAGAGACGCTGGTGGAGCATGTGTTTAAAGTTCTGATCGATAAAACTGTGTCAGTGAGGATGTTATATAATCAGGTTAATGTTATGGTTATCATTTGTTGACTGGTACAGTGTCTGTGAGATAATGTGATAGAACCAGAGATTATATGAGGTGTAAATAATAAGGTAATGAGATAAGAGGCATGATCTGTTATAGCAAGACTCGACAAGACACTGTTGGCTGGATATTTTTTGGACATTTTTCCATCCTGCAGTGACACTCAAGAGCACTGCTGTGTCTGATCCACTCGTACCAGCTCAGGAGACACTAACTTGTCGCCAACACCATCCAAATAATTCCTGCTCTGTGAGGGCCTTCTGCTGGTCCTGATCATTGTTAAACAACTGAAAATGTGCTAACAATATAGAAAACATCATATCAACACATGAACTACTGTCTGTACCTCTACCTAAATGATGAGTGGAGCTGATAAAATGGACAATTAATATAGAAACAAACAAATAATTTGACTGTTGTTGCTGATCAGTGAATATTTATATTTATTGATACCTGAGTATTTCTGTGTGTGTGTGTGTGTGTGTGTGTGTGTGTGTGTGTGTGTGTGTGTGTGTGTGTGTGTGTGTGTGTGTGTGTGTCCAGTCAGTTACAGAAGCCCTGCTGTCGCTGCAGTGTGTTTATCCGCGACGAAACCTTGGTGTGGATCAGTGGCGTAGTGTTCAACTACTCAGCCTCCTCAGTGTTCCAGCCAATTTACTCATTCCAGCCAACTGTGAAACTGTGATTATTATTATTATAATTGTTATTGTTAATAATAAAACAAATTAGATTGTCACACTAAAATTTAAATTGTATTTTTCCAAGAAAAAATTATTTTATTGCATTTTATTTATTTTTTTCCACATCCAGGTTTCTCTTTGTGAATTTACATATTATTATTATTATTATTATTATTAATGCCTTATTAAGTGTGCCCACAGTAACTGAAATTAATGAAACCTAAATCAAACATTGATAGTGTGTGGTGTATTGTATTAATGTTTATAACAGTATTGACTCCATCATGTTTTATGTTTATTTAATCGGTGCTGAGATAATATTTATGTTAAATTAGTTTATTTTATTAATAGATGGCGTGTGAATATTTGTCAATGGAGGTGATGGAGCGCTGGATCATCTGTGAGTGTGTTCTTCACCTTAATAATATGAACGTACCCTCTCTTCTTCCAGTCTCTCAGTCTAATGCTTGTCAAAACTGGCAGCATGAATGAATTCGTAGTAAAAATCTCTTCCAGTCATGTTGAGCTGATAGTATCAGCAGTTAGTGTTCTCCTCCAAGTGTGTTGAGCTCACGTAACAGTATTAGCTGCAGGGTTTATCAGTAATGGATACGGTGAGGTTAATGGTAATGTTTTATTGTCAGTGGGCTTCCTGCTGTGCCACAGCAGTCTGAACACCAATGCTGCGTCCCAGGAATTATGGAAGATGGCTCTACGCAGTGGGTTTTACATCACACTGACCAGAGATGAGGCCATCAACATCCATAAACTCTCAGAGGAGCACTTTGACGGAATGAAAGGGTAATATTTATATTAGTAATATATTAGTAATGATGCAGTGACTAATTTAAATCAGGAATTTTATTGTTGTTTAATAAATATTTTTAAGTTTATCACACAAACCTTCTGTGGATTTCAGTCTAACGTTTTCTGATCAGGAAGTTTAACGTGTGAATCAGAGTCTGAGGAAGGAAACAAGTGTTCTGTGTTTCATGTTCTGTTTTGTTGGTAATATTTAGATACAGTAAACGAATTGCTGACATTAAAGAGTGCAAAGAACACGCCGTTTTAAACTGGTAAGTCGTGGACACTTTAATTTTAAAAGATTGTTTATGATGAGTTTCTTAACAACTTTGCTTTCTCTTTATCCTCCTCTCTCTCTCTCTCTCTCTCTCTCTCTCTCTCTCTCTCTCTATCAGTGGAGGAGCACACAGAGAGAAGCGCTTGTTTCTGAGGGGAGCCTTAAAGGAATTGACCAAAATTCTGGAAGATGAACCTGCTCTTCTCGGACCAAAGGTTATCTTTTAATCATTTTAATGAAATTAAAGGAAGAGAACACAGTGCTTCTGTTGTTCATATTATCATCATTTATTATAGTATCAGCACCAAAACATAATACAAAACATAATGTAATAAACACTCTGTTCTTTTGTTCTACACTATACCTCTCCTGTTTGTATCCCCCCGTTTCTCTCTGCTTCTGTCCCTCATTTATTTTCCTCTTTAGGCGTTATTCCTGTTCATGGCGCTGTCGTTCTCTCGGGATGAAATTTTGTGGTTGGTTCGTCACTCTGAAAATATTCCCAAAACCAAAACTCCAGAGGATTATTCTGACTCGTGAGTTTAACATAAATCTGAATTAGACTTGATTTATCTCTGGTTTTAACCCGTTATCTCAGAATTTATCATGAATTAACCATGAATTATTACTTTACTGAGTTTAACAGGGTTAATGTTCATACGAAAGAAACCATACCTACCTTTAATAGAGTAAATCGTTATAAATCACTAGAATGCACTCAGGTTCAGAGTTTAGTGTTTTGTAAATGTATAAATAATTTTATATAAGTGTAAATATAAGTAATTTTATTGTAATATAACAGATAACTGGTGGTGTTTTTGTGTTACAGAAATATAGCTGAATTGTTGATGTTGATGGAGAAACTGAGAGCATTGCTTCATCGACACAAATACGTTCTTCAGCGATATCACCTTCAATATTTATCACAGTTCGACGCACTCTTACTCAACGACACCATACAGGTTATATCTCAATTCATATCTCACCCTATGTATCACTATATATATATATATACATACAGGGGTTGGACAATGAAACTGAAACACCTGGTTTTAGACCACAATAATTTATTAGTCTGGTGTAGGGCCTCCTTTTGCGGCCAATACAGCGTCAATTCGTCTTAGGAATGACATATACAAGTCCTTCACAGTGGTCAGAGGGATTTTAAGCCATTCTTCTTGCAGGATAGTGGCCAGGTCGCTACGTGATGCTGGTGGAGGAAAACGTTTCCTGACTCGCTCCTCCAAAACACCCCAAAGTGGCTCAATAATATTCACTTTCATGTTCATCAAACCAATCTTTCACCAGTCTTGCTGTGTGTATTGGTGCATTGTCGTCCTGATACACGGCACTGCCTTCAGGACACAGTGTTTGAACCATTGGATGCATGTGGTCTTACTGGTGCAATGTGCAGTTAATGAAGATTGGCCACCAGGCTGCTCCAATTTAGCCCTGAAACCTCCCACACTACAATGACAGGGGTTTCAGTTTCATTGTCCAACCCCTGTATGTCATGTTATATCCATCTTTTGCAAAGCATATTTGTTAGCTCGCTTTTGTTTAAAAAATTCCTGTCTGATCCATTTTTACCAGCACAACACTAACACACCTCCATTTCAATGATACACCAACCATATGATACAGGCTCTGTGGTGATTCTATGAAGATCCTGACCATTGAAGAACACTGTGTAAGGGAGCTTACCAATATGCTTTGCAACAGAAGGATATAACATGATATATCAGCCTCTCATTCTTAATATCACTCTGTCAATATCAGAATGATCACATTTAAATGGTTTAATGCAATGGTAATCTTATCTAACACCTTCATTGTTGTTGTTTTTTTCAGAGTATTTATGTGTGTCCTGAAGAGGAGTCCGTTCTCATGACTTCATTTGTCTCAGCTCTTTCTGCTCTTTCCCTCAAACAGCGTAAGATTATATTCATTTAACACAGACATTTGTTTATTAACTTATATATGTTTATATATGTATTAAAAATCACTTCATTTTTCCTGTTGTTGATCTGTTAGTGGACAATGGGGAGGAGTTTGATCTCAGAGCGCTGAGAGTGGATTGGTTAAGATTACAGGTGCTGGTTTAATGAATATTTAATTAGTGTTGGGTGATACAGAAAATAATGAATATCTTGGTAACATCTTGTCTGTTCTGTGTCCGTGTGTCTGTCTATATTTCTGTCGGTGCTGATGGTTTTTCAGGCGTACACCAGTGTGGGAAAAGCGACCCTGGCTCTGAAGGATTATACCGACTTGGCAAAGATCATGAACATGACACAGTTCCACAGCAAGATGATGGATAACGTGCATGAGCTCCTGAGGGAAATGGCAGACCTCTCCATTCTGTGGTGAGTTCCTGTATAGTCTGGACTGTCCTGAAACGTTGTCTCAGATTTGTTTGGACTAAAAGTGAGTTTGAGTTTGTTTAATGTTTCAGTTTTTATCCGCGAGTGTTTGAGAAGATGTTCTCCCAGTGCAGTGAAGAACCCTCAATGCAGCGCCACCTCATGGCCTTCCCCATGATCTGCACCCACTTCAGTGACAGCACTCACCCCATGTGTCCTGAAGAGGTCAGTAATGAGCGTAAACACCACTCAGTCACAACAACATTACTATAACGAAGATGAAGATAGAGGTGATGAGGATGATGAGGTGATTATGATGTTGACGTAGATGGAATTGATGGAGAAACAGACTCTGAAACTGTGTGTGAAGTTTTTGGAGGAAATCGCTCAACAAACTTGCTCTGTGATCCTTGACATCTCCAATGAACAGAGCAACCTCCACGAGCAGGTGCGTCTATAACCCAAGGTCTTTAACCTGGGCTTTGTTTTCTCTCAGTGTGGTAGCCGTTGCTGAAAAGTAGGGATGTAACTTTAAGGATTCTATTCATTTTAATGCGGTTTTTAACATAATGAAGCATTAATGACTACAGTTGTGTTTACAATGTTATTACAGATGCTGCCGAAACATGCCGCCGTGACGATCAGCACAGCTCGCAACAAGAAGCTGAAGAAACCAGTTCCTAAGAAAGGAGAGGTTCCAAAAGAAAAACCTGGAACTGAGAGTCAGAGGAAAGACAGAGCTGTGGTCACCAAGTAAGATCAGCACTAATCATTCAGATCTAATCGATAATGAATCAGATCTGATCACTCACACTCAGGTCTGATCACTGACATAGATATGAATCTCTAATTAATAAAATTTGATGGATTCATTGACCTTGTGGTTCATTTTCAGAACTATTTTGTGTTTTTTTTTCCTTCAGTATGGATAAGATGCACTTGACCCTGACGGAGTTATGTACATCATACAGTAGCTGCTCAGAACTTACCGTCTTCAAACATGTCATTGTTCCGTCCGAGTTCCTGCTTTCACAGCTAGAACAGCGTCTCAGCAAGTAAGACCTCCCACATCTGATCTACTTCACAAATGACCTCATCGCTAGGAACATTTTAAATCATTGACATCAGGCACAGGAGCTCCTGATGAAACATTTACACCACTCTGGGGCATTTTTACAAAATCTCAGTATGAGAAATATTACATATTTATATTTAAGTTTATATATCTTTTCAGGATTTTTGTGCGGATGGCCAACTATAATCCTACGACTCAGGACATCGCTCGACCATCTGAACTTCTCTCAGGAATCCAGTCCTTCGTTACCAGCATCGGCATCGTCTGCAGATACATCAACACTGATGTCCCACGGCTGATCAGAAGTGTTTTACTGCAACAAACGCAGCCCCTGGACTCACACGGAGCTCAGACCATCACCACACTCTACACTAACTGGTCAGAACATCATCAAGAACACGATCAATAACACCACAATCAATACCAACCTCTCGACAAGCACAGGGCTCAGACCATCAACACAGTGGCAGTGTTCTGTTCTATATGATTAGAAATCTGGTTCTCTTTTAGATCTCTAGGTCTGTTGTTCTCAGTGTTGAGTGTTAGAACACTAGTTCTCTGGTCCTTTGTACAGCACTGTATTGAGTGTTTGAACCTCCTGTGGGTTGTAGGTATCTGGAGGGTTTGCTGCGACAGGCCAGTAGTGGACTCATTGGCCACTGTCCCACGATGCACTGCTTTCTCAACCAAAACACGGAGAACCAGCAGAACGTTAAAGCTGAGGAGTTCTCAGACATCTGCGGTAAATATCATACTTTTATAAATTCAAATTAAGAACACAGTTACAGACTTTTCGATTGTATAGGCATTGAACACATGCTGTAAAATGACAGTGATATTCCTCTGAGATTACTGTATTTGACATTACACTGTGTAGAGTTGCAAGCTCTTGCTGAGTTGTTGGGGCCGTATGGACTGAAGTTTCTTGGAGAAAATTTAATGTGGCACATCACCTCACAGGTCGTAGAACTTAAGGTAAATGGGAAATATAATAAAATAAACTCTATTTAATGGACTATTGACCTTGAAAATATATAAAATCTAAATGACTCAAACTTTATCCTGAATTAGCTTTTCTCATATGAATGGATTTATTCAGTTTTAATACAAACAGTGATATTTAAACAATAATTTATTATATATATAAAATCTGGATATATTTTAGTGTCAATGCAGTTTTAGCTTATATCTGCTATTAATTGATTATTTTGAATAATATTTCTTTGTGGTTTTTTTCTGCTTCCACAGAAACTCGTCTCTGAGAATATGGATGTTCTAGTGCAGTTAAAGTCAAACTTTGAAAAACCTGAGATGATGAGTGTTCTTCAGAAAAGACTGACAGGTAAATAATCAGGAATTTGGCATCAATCAAATACAAACTTATAGTGACTGTTTATGCCATAAATAAATTATACACTCTTAGACCACAAGATTTAAACCAGGTGAAGTGAATAACAGTGTATACCTGTGGAGGGGTGGGATCTATCAGGCACTAAGGTACAGTCTGCTTTTGGAAGCAGGAGCATTGGATGAGCATAAGCATTTGAGAGGCGTTGCCAAAGGCTAAATTGTGATGATTATGTCATTATGTTTCAGAGCATCTGCCCTGCCACTACAGGGTATGCAGTGGTTATTACATACCAAAATCCTTCCTCTTGTTTGGACTAACTGTTCACTTGCTACCAATTATATCCAACCCTCTGAAAGTTGCTATTGTAACCTAAAAAACAATGTTATTCATTTCACCTCTTTGCAAACTGTCAGGACCTAAAGCTCTATAATACACAGAGAATATGTATTTACATCCATATATTATATATTTATTTGTAGATGTATGTTTACATCTACATATAATTTCGATGTATATACAGGAGGTCCTCGGGTTATGTCAGTCCTGAGTTACGATGTTTCGTGGTTATGACACATCTCCCATTTACTGTATAAAGCCTTGTTTTGACTTAAGTGGTTTTACGTCGTAACGTGAACTCCGTGTTTGGTGTGTGCGGCGGAAGAATACACGGTTACGCGGCTCGGGACCGAGGAGGATAGGTGTTAGGATAGGTTACGTGCTTACAGTATGTTATTTACATACAGTATGTACGTATGTTCCGACTTACATCGAAAAACGGTTTAGTTTAGGAGTCGAGGACCCCTTGTATTGTAATATTGTAGAGTATATCTTTCGATTTAAATATTGTGTTCGGCTCCACTTTAATCTTCAGAGTGATGTAAATATAAAAGTTTTGTTTCATGTGTTTAAGGCTGTGAGAATGTTCTGAAGAGGATGACCATAATTGGAGTGATTTTAACTTTCCGGAAAATGGCTCAGGAAGCTCTGTATGAGGTGACGTCACTTTATATAAATATTTATTTACCACTTTATATCCACTGGTGTAATGAGATAAACAATCCTATTCAGTTCAGCTGTCAGTGTTATAATCTTAACCTGATCAGTGTACTTACATCCTGTTAACAGAATAATCAGGACATATTCATATTCATGGATACATTTATTTATATATATATATATATATATATATATATATATATATATATATATATATATATATATATATATATATATATATATATATTATTTATTTATTTATTTATTTATTTTCCCACATTTTATGTCTTGTATTTATATTTTTCTCTGTAGTATACTTATCTAAAACTTTATATTAAAACGTTATATAAAAACATTGTGTTAGTTTTGAAACGTTTCTGACTTTGTTGTGCTAACGGTGTTTGTGTATTATTATCAATTTTAATATAGGTAATGCGTAAACACTGTCCATTCCTGACGGGTCCGATTGAGACTCTCTCTGACTTTGTCCATAATGACACAGACACAAAGGTAAGACACACGATACAGTCAAGTTGTGTATGTATACGTTATCCTACTATACTATAATATTGTCCAGATTGTAGTGTGTGTGTTGTCGTGTTGGTAGCAGTGAGTAGTTGTGTGTTGACCTGTAGGTGGTCACAGACGGTTGACCTGCTGTGTGTATGCGTAATCATTTGAACTGTAGTGTTGTGTAGTAGCTGGCCCTCTGTGAAAGTCTATATACTATACATATAACTGTAGAGTGTTGTGTTATAGGCAGTGTTGTGTGCTGTTTGTGTGTGTCTTGTTGTAGGTGGTGTATTTGTTATGTGTGTGAGCACATATAAATATTTAAGTCTTTTGTGCTATAGGTGGCACTCTGTGTGTATAACTGTAGTGTGATTATTGTGTTGTAGGTGGCGCTGTGTGTGTTTGAGCTGGCGTCTGCAGCTGGTATTCAGTGCGATATCGACCCTGCCCTCGTGTCCGCTCTTGCCAATATGCGCTCTGGTGACTATCTGTTATCGTTTAGTTATTGATGATCAAATTCACTGGTTATTTGATTATATTTACTGAGTTATTATTATGTTGACAGCAATATAAACAGTGCGATGGAGGATCATAAATCTGTTTCTTTCTCTTTTTTTTGGACTGACAGATAGTTCCTCCAGTGAAGACGAGTACAAGTTCTCCTGTCTGCTCTTGGTGTTTATTGCCGTGTCTCTGCCCTCATTATCTATGGATCCGGGCACGTTCTACAGTCGAGAACATGGAGGTACCACAGGGGGAGCACTTTCTCACAGTGATCTCTGACACTACACTGGCTCTGAAAGATTATTTTCTGACATAAGTAAGAATGCATTGTCTGATTGTTTATCTGTTTGTTTTTATCAGGTCATCAGAATAACGTCCACTGTCTGGCCACAGCCATAAACCAGCTCGCAGCTGCAATGTTTACAGTTCAGAACAAAAACATTGAGCAGGAGCTCAGAGAATTCCTGCGGGTAATCTGATCTAAGCCCATACTGATCTAATCTAATACAATAATAATAGGCTAATTGATAATCGGATATGATTAATGTTTACATTGTTAAGTGTATATTGTCAGGTTCAGATTATTACAGTGTTTTTATCTAATCTTCACTGGGATGGAGAAGTGGGTTTAAGCCCTGCCTACAAGCCTCAGGTCTTGGGGTTTCACTCTCACCAGCCATCTGCATGTCTCAGACTGTTTCAGCACATGGGCTTCGAACTGTTCTTACTGCAGAACAGTCATCAAAACATTAGACACATTAGTTACAGATCCTCAACATGAGCCACCGTGTGATAATATGAATTGTTATGAGAAGTAGTAATTTCGTATAAATGAATGAATTAATTAATAATTAAAACATTTCTGTGTTGAGCAGATGGCGTCATCCATTTTGTTGGCATTCGGTCAGAACATGGACAAAGTTGAAATAAAAAACAGAGACTCTGTTTATCTCCTGCTGGACATGGTAAACAACAATAAAACATAATCAATCATAAAAATAATATAAAGAAATGATATTTTATTTTAGTATTATCACTTTTAACAACAATAATGTGTGATAGATATTCTTTTATGTGTATTGTGTATTTACGTTAAATGTTTCTTGTGTTCTAGATCGTGGAGGAGTCTTCGTTCCTCAGTCAGGACATTCTCGAGAAAAGTTTTCCATACGTTCTGTTGAGGAATGCGTACAGAGAAGTGCACAGAACTTTCATCCACACAATGGGATAAAGTTACAGAACTAAACAGAATAGAGTTAAAAACTTCGTTGATGTAAACTGTTCAGGGTCAATAAAATATTTATTAATCAACATTAACATATTCTCTAAAATTTATTTTTAAAGTTTCTATATTTTAAAGTTAATAAGAGGTTTTATTTTAAGCTTTGATTCGGGCCGCACTGTGTCTATGCTGTGATCATTTCAATAAAGAGCTCTGATTATTGATTTTTGTTGGTGTGTATTTTTGATCTTTAGATCAAAAATATAATGTAAAACTTCATTCATTCATTCATTCCTTATCTGTAACCGCTTATCCAGTTCAGGGTAGCGGGGTTCCAGAGCCCACCTGGAATCACTGGGCGCAAGGCGGGAACACACCCTGGAGGGGGCGCCAGTCCCCCACAGGGCAACACAGACAAACACACACACACACACCTACGGACACCTTTTGAGTCGCCAATCCACCTACCAACGTGTGTTTTTGGACTGTGGGAGGAAACCGGAGCACCTGGAGGAAACCCACACGGAAACAAGGAGAACACACCAAACTCCTCACAGACAGTCACCCGGAGGAAACCCACGCAGACATGGGGAGAACACACCACACTCCTCACAGACAGTCACCCAGAGGAAACCCACGCAGACACAGGGAGAACATACCACACTCCTCACAGACAGTCACCCGGAGGAAACCCACGCAGACACAGGGAGAACACACCACACTCCTCACAGACAGTCACCCGGAAGAAACCCATGCAGACACAGGGAGAACACACCACACTCCTTACAGACAGTCACCCGGAAGAAACCCATGTAGACACAGGGAGAACACACCACACTCCTCACAGACAGTCACCCGGAAGAAACCCATGCAGACACAGGGAGAACATACCACACTCCTCACAGTCACCCGGAGGAAACCCACGCAGACACGGGGAGAACACGCCACACTCCTCACAGACAGTCACCCGGAGCGTGAATTGAACCCACAACCTCCAGGCCCCTGGAGCTGTGTGAATGCGACACTACCTGCTGCACCACCGTGCCGCTCATGTAAAACTTACAATTCATAAAAAATGTCTAAAAATATATAGATAATTTTTATATATTAATGAAAACAAAATTTTCAAACATTCAAAATTTCATGAAAGACAATTCCTTTTGTACCTTAAATGGCATTGTGGATCAAATCCACCTTAAGTATTTCTGGAACTGTGAGCAAAAAGGAGATTCAGAAGAGATCTCATTCATGTCTCAATTTTTTTACATCAATAAAGAACAGCTCTATGTCTGTGAAGTGTTTCTCTCCAGTTTCTCAGTTGGAGATCTGTGATGTCGCCCATGGAGCTCTGTGGGAAAGTGCTAGGGGATTTGTGATGTCACAGAGGAATTCATCAGAGCAACACTGACTCCACCCCTGAAGTGAATCATGAGTAAACAAAACAAGCACTGAAATTCGCATCAGTTATAACCCCTCACATCAGTCTAATTAAAAATCCTCATAAAAACGCTGCCATGAATGAATCGGAAGAAGATCAGACTGTAGCGTAATCAGACGGCAGAGGAACTGTTTTGTTTTAAGCTGTGGAGACAGCGTTTATCCACTGAATTATTTAAAGACAGGCTCTATTTTCAGCTGCATCTGCCCTGAAAAAACATTGAGTCTCACACTCACACACATCTAGAACCGTTTCATCGTCATGCAGTTTCCCACGTCTAGTATCATTTCATTGTTAGTTTCACAAAATTATAAAACATTCTGTCATTCAGTTTTTCTTTTCTAGATCTGTCATTGATCAGTAAAGAACACTTTGTTCAATTTTCAATTTGTTCTGTAAAGAATGTGTCTAGGACTATTCCATCACCGTTCTGTTTGAACTGTGAGATCAGAAACAACTGCGCAGTGTTTGAATGATAATCAGGAGCAGAAAATAAGACATTTCAATTTCAGATTCAGTTTAATAAAGAAATTAATATTTAGTTGAATTTGTAAACAAATCTATACACAGTGATTGATGCATTCACTCAGAGTTTAAACACATTTTCATCATTCAATTCTTCATCAGGAACAAGAGAAACATAGGAGCAAAAGCGGAGGAAGAAGAAACTATTTTTTTGTTTAGCACCTTTCAGTTTAGTTCCCAAATTTAAATCAAATAAATAACAATAAACTTTCAAAATAACTCTATTAAAAAAGTCATTAAAGCAAAATGGTTATGAATAAGAGATCATAAAAACTCATCAATGGAAAAACACAAAAACAGCAATAAATAACAGGAAACACAGGAATGGTCAGGGTTTAGTTTTGAGTTTTATAGATAAGTGACTATCAGTTACTAAGATATTTTTCAGCAGAGATGATTAATTTAGTCTCAGATTTGCTTTTAATCTCAGGAATTTAGCTGATGTTTCCAGATGCACATGTAAATATTTAACTATAAATATAAATATTCTTTGACAAATAAAAAGTGTCTAAAACTAATGATCAACCCTCAAAGAAGAACACAAACATAAACTAATACACATTAAAAAGTCTCCATATTTTAGACTGGAATTGATTTTATGATAGAAATACTCCAAAATATCTTGGAATAAAATCTGTTAAAATTAAAAGCTAAGAATTATTGTTTTAGTTCAAGATTTATACTATACGTTTTTAATTATTTATTTATTTATTTATTTATTTGGCTTAGCTTTAATTTAAAAATATAAACATTTTGGCATGAATTGAGAGCAGGAAAGCAGGATGGGTTTTAACAAAAAAAAGAAAAACTTTACTTTGTGAAAGAAGTTCAAAAGCAATAGACATTTCAAAAAACAGAATACAGAGAAGATTCAAGAGGTTTTACACAAATGAGAGGACCCTGAAATCACACAACATCAAACTGTGATATAAACCTGAATCTGGAACAGAGACTAAAACCTGTGGCTGGGGCGGATGATTTAAATCAGGTGAGACTTTAAAGGGAACGTCTATGATTGTGGGGAACTGCAATTCTCTCTGGTTTGTTGACGTTCATAAGCTCCACATCTTTTGTTTGAGGATAAAAACGGCTGTTTGAATTACCACAGAAACTCATTTGTAACTCAATTGGTTTATTTCTGTAGCACTTTTGCTGTGAGTGTACTTTCATGCAGTTAGCTTTCTCACAAATTTAGAGTGGGTTCTTACCAAGTAAAAATAAGTCAGTATTACCCTACTATGGAGAAAGAATAAAGCATTGTCCTCATCTCTTTTCATGTTTTTTATTTGGAGGGTTTTTTGCAGTTTTTCTACCAAGAGCAGAGAAAGTGTTAGCCTAGCATATCTGACCGAGCCCCCTTTTTTTTCCCTAATTCCTAATCTACTGACACTGTGGCTTTGTAAACACATTAGATCAGCTTCCAGGACTCACACAGAAGAAACATCTTTTGAATTTCAGATTAGACTCCGATTTAGATTAGACTTGGACTCAGATTTGACTCTGACTCCATTCAGACATGGAACTGTAGAGCACACAGTTCTATGGCTACTTCTTAAACCTGGAGGGTGCTAGGAAAACAGAATAGAAACGTGCTAATTATTTTTAATAATAAAGTGTAAAGTTGGACCAGTGAATTAGAGTCTGATCAGTAAATTAGGGTCTGATTAGTGGATTAACATCTGATCGATGATTCGACTCTGCTGTAGATTGTCTAAATCGCTGTGAAAGCAGTGAGAAAGTGTAAACACTGTTGGGTTGTTTACTGTGGGTTGTTTAATCTTTCTTGCAAATGTTGTTACTTTGCTGGGTTTTGTCGTCAGGGGCTGGTGGTCTCTCAGTGGACGTGTGACCAGCTGCTGAAAACATAAACCACACCCCACACACACACACACACACACACACACACATTATATACAAGCAGTGTTCCTGTCTAGACATGTTAAATTCTTTAATTCTTTAATTGAACTCAGCCTAAACATTCCTTTTTAAGTTGAAAAAGATTCTTTGTTTTACTTTTATGTTCTACACAGAACCATTTTAAAAAGGTTCTGTGTGTGTGTGTGTGTTTGTTTTCTTTACCTGAGTGCGTTTGTTGTTTGGTTGTTGACGTGGTGACGGGGGTGTGGTCTCTGGTGGGTGGAGCCTGAGCTCCTCCTGCTGCTTCTGATAAACTCTCCTTGGACAACTCTGTTGAAGACAAATAGCAGGAAAATTTGAGCTTTTACTGAACAATAGTCACCACAAGTACCCAGAATATTATGATTGTATTATTGTTTTAAGGAGTTAGTTACTGTTTTAATGATGTTTTAATGTGTTTACATAGAGGGGAGGGAGAAAATACAGGCATTCTCCACCCACGACAAGACAGAGTAGTGTCGGTGAAAGTGTACACCTTCCCCAACCAAAATCCATTGAGTAGAATACAGCAGGCACTCTGCACTGGTACGTAGGGCTGTGTTTTAGCAGTGAAAGCAGGCACCCCTAGGTGGCGTACATGGCAGACAGCAAATGAGGTCATACAAATTAACCCCACACCTATTGTTCCAGTTCTCTTCTCCCATTTTTAAGTTCCTCACCATCCATTTCACAGCATAGCTGCTGCAGAGCGAGACTCTCTGCTCAGTTCTACTGCGGCTCTCTTCGTCCTGAGGCAGTTCCTCAGGTCCAATCTCATTGTCTGGACTTGTTCTTTCGGATAAGCAGCTCTCTGACGATTCATCCGGTGCACCTTGCTGGCGCTGCTGCTGTCTGTGCAGGTGGTGGTCCACTAGGAACTGCAACTCTAAACAGTGTGAACAGAATCTGATCACATTCAGATCTAGAAACCTGAGCTGGTTAGGTTTGGTTAGATATGGTTAGGTTTAAGAGAACTGAGTCTTGGTTAAGTTTAGCTCTACCTTTCATTGTAGGCGTTCCTTTGGCTCCTTTCCGCCTCTGTCTTGGAGAGTTCAGTAATGCTTGCTGAACAAAAAAGATTAGAATTAACTGAGAACATTTATAAAACAAGGATGCAATGTTGTGTCATTGAAGAACAATTGCACCTCCTTATGGAGCAGTCCCTAAATGTTAATATGTGGGAAACAGCACCCCATGTTGTTCAGATCCTAACCGTGTGTGAGTGAGTGAGTGAGTTACAGGGCACTGCCATGAGGTACTTCACATGTAAAACAGCCTTCAGTCAAATCCTGTACGTTCCTCCTCAGTTCCTCAGTTTTTTTCTTGACTCCAGGCTGAATTCAGAGCTGCATTTACTGTTGAGGGATCGTGGGACATAAATATTCATGACCTTTGCTGTTGTGTTTGTTTGAACCCTTTCTAGGTTTATTAAATTATCTGGAGTATTGCTAATTCATGGTATGTTTACCATGGGCAGGATCGTCCCCTCTCTGTCTTTTCTTCTTGTTCCTTTAGCTCCCCTTATAACACCTGTGTGTAGCTTGTTTTGTTCCCATGCTGAAACACCCCCTCAATTCCATTTAAATAGATGGAATCTACCTTGTACAGATGGTTGGAGAGTCGGTCTTCATCTATTTCTGCAGGTACATGAGGAAAGAACATGAGGACAGTAGACGTTACATCTGAAAGTGTATGACAGTCAAGACTCTAATATTTCACCCCAAAACACCCTTTAAACAAATACACACACAACCACATGCCGTACTCCCTGTTCCCCATCTAAACTTTTTTAGGACAGGAGGCTGTTGCCTGGCAACCGCTGCATCCCCTGACACAGAGCGTGTGTAAGAGAATGTGTGTCACAGCTTTAACATCAGAAATTTTGTGTGTGTGTGTGTGTGTGTGTGAGAGAGAGAGAGAGAGAGAGAGAGAGAGAGAGAGAGAGAGAGAGAGAGAGAGAGAGAGAGAGAGAGAGAGAGAGAGAGAGAGAGAGAGAGAATCAGAATTGGGGGAAAGGGGCTGAAAAATCTGCATAGTTATGAATAATGCATTTATCTCTAAAATTCTCTAATAAAAAAACAACACTCACACACGAGTTAGAAGCATGAATCTCAACAGCAACAGAAATTAATTACTGTTTGATTATTCATCTTTACCTGGGGAGGACTGATCACTGGATGCCACCAGTGTCGCAGGGGTGGGTCGTCTCCGTCTGATCTACAACAAACAACACAAATCTGAGATTAATAACTGATTATTAATGCTACTGTTAATTAATAACTTGATTTCTGAGGTTGTGGACTGATCAAAAATAAAGGAGTGTATTAATCACTAGTCATATTTGTAGATCGTTGAAACTGTTGAAATGACCTGGTCTGGTTTCCCCAGGTTTAAGTTTATAGTTTACACTGCACTAGTGAATATTCTTATTATTCTGGATCTTACTGTATTGTATGATACCATCTGCAATGACACACTGCTGCATAGGCTGGTGACCTGGACCTGACCTGGTATTACTGATATGGTAAATGCTTTGTTTCAGTTGTATCTTGGTGACAGGTAACAGCTTGGGTCCCCCAGGGCTCAGTTTTTGGACACCTTCTTTTCATAACCTGCAGGCTTCCGTTTGGTGAAAGCCCACTGATACACTGCTTCCTGCCTCATTGGAGTTATTCTTAATATCTGTATGGCTATGAACTTCATAAAACTAAACAACAATAAATCTGGCAATGAACACCCTCTGTCGCAAGTTTTTATTATATCTTCTGAGGACTAGGTACTGTATGTAGTCTCTCTCTTTCTGACTATGTGTCTGGAAATCTTATTTATGCATTTATTACATCCATACTGGAATACTACTGGGCTTATTGTTGGTAGTCTAGGGAGCTGTAATATGCTTATGAGTACAATTCCTTTATTAATTGTATTATGAATGCACAGCTGTAGCCTGAGGTTAAAGCACATTTGGAAAATGAAACAAAGTTGCATCAAATCCTAAACCATGTGAAGAACATTCCAACCTGCCCACTCTCTCTATCTGTCTCTCTCTCTCTCTCTCTCTCTCTCTCTCTCTCTCTGTGGGGGTTGGTATTTTGAGTTTCTTTCAGCCCACATCTCTTAAAATGTGAAAGAGTGAGTCTTTTATTTCTGTCTGGAGTGTGTTATTTCTGTTATTTCTTCAGAGAAAAAAACAAACAAACAAACCATGGGCTCCCCAAATTAATTTGACTCTGAATAAAATGTTAAAGCCTTAAAAAAGCTTTATGAAACCATAGATTTAATTATTCCATAATGACATTGAACATGGTGTTAACTGAATATCCGTTTATTAGAGTGAGGTGCAGAAACCTGGATGTTTAAAAGCTCAAATTTAATTACTTTCTCCATCATCTTAATTCTGTTTGTAGAAAAATCCTAAATCTCTCTCTCTCTCTCTCTCTCTCTCTCTCTCTTTCTCTCTTTCTCTCTCTCTCTCTCTCTCTCTCTCTCTCTCTCTCTCTCTTTCTCTCTTTCTCTCTCTCTCTCTCTCTCTCACTCTCTCTCTCTCTCTCTCTCTCTCTTTCTCTCTCTCTCTCTCTCCCCCTCTTTCTCTCTCTCTCTCTCTCTCTCTCTCTCTCTCTCTCTCTCCCTCTTTCTCTCTCTCTCTCTCCCCCCCCCCCCCCCCCCTCTCTCTCTCTCTCTCTCTCTCTCTCTCTCTCTCTCCCTCTCTCTAATTATCCGAAGAGTCTGGTAAATGTCTGTCCATCACTGACAGGAAAAGTGGGTGAAACATAAAGGGGTTTCCACGGCAACAGAGCAACAGAAAAGCAGCAGTGAAGAGAGGAGTGTGTCAGAGGAGGGATGAAGAAGATGGAAGGTTGAAATTATGAAGAATTTCAACCTTGAAACAGAATAAAAGAATGAAAAGATGAGGATGGCGGGAAAGATGAACAATCATTTGCACATGGCTTCATTTCACAGTCCAGTGAAATCAGTTCAGAATCAATGCATGTGAATCAGACTTTGATTTGTGTGTGATATCTGTCTGAGTGTGTGATCTCAGTATTTAATGTGTCTGATTCACTGTGTTTTACGTATGATATTTGATATTTGATATTTGTCTGGTGTATGTCTAATCTGCCTTATTCAGTGTGTGTTGACCTTGTCTGATCTCTCAGATTCAATTCACTGTTTGCTGTGTGTCTGATCGGTGTGACTCACAGCGTGTTTACTTTGTCTGATCTCTGATTCAGTGTGTGTCTGATCTTTACTGTTAATGTGTTTTACTGTGCATCTGATGTGTCTTTTTCATTGTTTGTGATGTGTGTCTAATCTTTGTCTGAACTTTGTCTCCGGTTCTCTTGTCTTACTCGGTCTGATCTGTGTCTGATGTATGTGATGGTGTGTTTATGCTTTCTGCTCAGTGCTGTGTAGGAACACGGTTCTTGTAAGCGTGTTTTTTCACGTTCGGTTAAAAATGGATTTCAGAATCATAACTTCTTTCAGTTGTAATCATACCTAATTCTGAGATCAGACATTTTTTAAATATCAAAATTTCCATGTTTTTTTTTTGTCTTTTCTCTCTTTTTTCACAGACGACTCTAATTTTGGAGGGCGCCGCACTCTTCTCTCTTTTTTTTTTTTTTTAGAGTGTCCCGTTTAATGCTGTGCGTTCAGGCAGAATAAAACCATCGCTCTCATAAATATCCAATCTAACATCAATTATTTAGAAAAGAGGCTTTGATAAAATGGTCCTCTCTTTGAGTCCAGAACCAAGAAGTTATTCAAATGAAAATACAAACTAAAGAGAGAGAGAGAGAGAGAGAGAGAGAGAGAGAGAGAGAGAGAGAGAGAATATGCTGAAACAGTAGCAGTTAATGTAACTTCTGTTATGTTTTAAAGTGATGCAAAAGACCTGTAACAAGAAATCACACACAGGGAAGGGCCCAGTTGGATCAGTTTCAGCTTTGTATTTTTAAAAATAATAATCATGTGTTGATAAACTGATAATAACCTACTAATAACAGTTACAACAAGAACCTCCCATCACCTGCTCGGCCGCCTCAGGGTCCAGGTGAGAGTCCAGCAGTGGAACAGTGAACTGAATCTTCCTCGGACTCCCACTGTCCATTCTGCAGCTGAGAAGCAGGTGAGAGACAGAAAGAGGAGAGAGGTAGAGGCAGAGGGAGAAAGACTGGTGAAGGTGAAGAGAGAGGGAGGAGAAGAAAGGGAGGAATATAAAGGTAATGGAGGAGGAGGAGGTTGACAAAGGTGGAAGATGTGGTTATGAGGTCACTCCTTTTTTTTTTCTCCTTGTCTGGAATTCCCTGGAGAACAGGCTCTTTAAAATCCTTGAAATTCCAGAGGACGTCCTGATAAAATCCTTTAGAATTCGTCCCCAAAAAAATCCTGCTTCGCTCCTCAGCTGTCTGCTGTCTATCTCTCTTTCTGTCTGTCCTTATTACTGTCTGTCTCTCTGTCTGTTCTCTATGGCTCAATGCGGTAAAACAGGCACCCCCCACTCCCCACTCTTTCTCTCTCTCTCTCTCACACACACACACCCTTCTCTCTCTCTCTCACACACACACCCCTCACTCTCTCTCACACACACAAACCCTCTCCTTTGTTGAGTTAGCTCCACCCCCAGGGCCTCCCACCAGCAACCTGCTGTCTCGTGATTGGCTCCGGATTCTGATGAAGAACATCTCTCTGCAGATCTCTTGTATTAAGTCCAACACCTTCAACACACAGTACACTGTATATAACAAAAACACAGTATATAACAATCAACATCACAATGTATTACACACCATACAATATGTAAATAAATGATACAACACAAAAAGTATCAGAATATAAATTAAGCCTCTACCAGCTTACAGTGTGCAGCAGATGGCTTTACTACAACTCACCAGAAATATCGGTTCAGCCAGGAGTTCTAGCCATATACCGCTCCCTGTCCAAGATGCCCAGTGAGGCCTCGCCAGCTCCAGATCCCAGCACAGTGGCTCCCATCCCAGCTCTCATCAAAGCCTCTACAGCACCAGCTCCCAGTTTGGCCATTCCTGAGCTAGCTGTTACACTGGCTTGTGCCCCAGATTGAGTCCAGTCCCATGTCCTGATCCAAATCCAGAGTCAAGTCCCTTTCCCGGAAGTACAAGTCCAAAATTTGCTGGAATTTGCTGGAATTTTGTTTGTTACATTCCCACGGTTTTCAGTATATCAGCACTGTTAGAACTACAGAGATATTTTTGTTACCAGGACGGCACAGTGGTGCACAAGGTAATATCACAGTCACACTGCTCCAGGGACCTGAAGGTTGTGGGTTCAAGTCCCGCTCTGGGTGACTGTCTGTGAGGAGTGTGGTGTGTTCTCCCTGTGTCTGCGTGGGTTTCCTCCAGGTGACTGTCTGTGAGGAGTGTGGTGTGTTCTCTCTGTGTCTGCGTGGGTTTCCTCCGGGTGACTGTCTGTGAGGAGTGTGGTGTGTTCTCTCTGTGTCTGTGTGGGTTTCCTCTGGGTGACTGTCTGTGAGGAGTGTGGTGTGTTCTCTCTGTGTCTGCGAGAGTTTCCTCCGGGTGACTGTCTGTGAGGAGTGTGGTGTGTTCTCTCTGTGTCTGCGAGGGTTTCCTCCGGGTGACTGTCTGTGAGGAGTGTGGTGTGTTCTCTCTGTGTCTGTGTGGGTTTCCTCCGGGTGACTGTCTGTGAGGAGTGTGGTGTGTTCTCCCTGTCTGCAAGGGTTTCCTCTGGGTGACTGTCTGTGAGGAGTGTGGTGTGTTCTCCCTGTGTCTGTGTGGGTTTCCTCCGGGTGACTGTCTGTGAGGAGTGTGGTGTGTTCTCTCTGTGTCTGCGAGGGTTTCCTCTGGGTGACTGTCTGTGAGGAGTGTGGTGTGTTCTCCCTGTGTCTGTGTGGGTTTCCTCCGGGTGACCGTCTGTGAGGAGTGTGGTGTGTTCTCCCTGTGTCTGTGTGGGTTTCCTCCGGGTGACTGTCTGTGAAGAGTGTGGTGTGTTCTCCCTGTGTCCGCGTGGGTTTCCTCTGGGTGCTCCGGTTTCCTCCCACAGACAATGAATGCATTGTTACCACATTGTTTCAATAAGACTATGATACAACTAGTAACACCCAGTGAACCACATGAGGTACCAGAATTACCATTTGGCAACACTCTAGAAACCATCTAGGACACCTTAGCAACCACAAAATATACCACAGCAACCACCATTAATTACACTGTAGCAACAAACTTTGGACACCTTAGCAACCATCTGAAATACTACAGAAAACCAGTAAAGCAACCACTTTTGCACCTTAACAACTATTTATAATACCATAGCTGACTTAGGAACCACTTAAAATATAATATCAAACATCCTAGCAACCACCTGGGATACCATTAAAACCACAAACATATTAGCAACACAATAGCACCCACTAGGGATTCAATTCCAACTACATTATAGCACCTACTTATCAACCACCTGAAATGCTCAAGCAACTGCCATAGGAACGACTTAGCAAAAACAGTTTTATCCTAGTGACCTCAAAGCAATAGCCTAGCAACTGCCTGAACTGCCTTAGTAACACCAAGGAATCCTGTAGAATTGCGCAGCCATTCTACAGGAAACATACTTATCTAGTCTTTTCTACAATAGTTAACTGTTTACTGCTTCTAATGACTCTAATCTCAGAAACTAAATGATGTGCTCATACTTTATGTGTAGTCTGTTTCCACAACAGTGTTGCATGATGTCATTATCCCTCATAACCAATCAGATTTACAAATGAACACCAGACCAATAATCATCTACATGCTGCAGTTTATTTATTAACAATAATTAAAAGCATTCTTATTTACAGCTGGTCATATTTACCCCCAACCCTCCCCCTCCCACACACACACACACACATTCAAACTCTGACTTCAAACCCAGGCACTTTTTTCTTTTCTCTTTGTTGAGTTAATTTTTGGTTCTATTCTCAGTTCAAAAGCTTTTATGATATATTAGATTATATTTTATTTTATTATACAGTATTAGACTTTATTATATATTCATATATAATATTAGACGTTATCCGTGGCACGTCTATTCCGTTTTATTGATTTATTTCTGTTTGTTGACATTGTACAGGTGAGGATTATGAAGTAGGTGAGAATGGTGAAATATTCTTATAAATAAAAAGATGATGAAAATGATGAAGCTACTTTTTCCCGAATCTCTGGGGGACAGCCATGCTCCAGATTTGTCCTGGTGCAGTCTCCCAGTCTCGAGAGTGGATCCTCTCCTCTGCTGGTAACTCTCCCCGGGCCCCACGCCCAAACCTGGGAAAAAAACACCATCCCATATTTAAATCACGGTAAATTACTGTAGCGAAATATAAACAACATTTCCACATTAAAACTTTGTTTAAAAATAAGTAAATAAATAGATAAATAAATAAATTCACCTGTTTGTAAATGTAACATTCATTCCGGCTTATAACAGGCTAAAGAATTGTTTCTGCAGGCTATAAATATAACTAACAAATCCACCAAAATCACTAAAATCACAGCAAATAACAGCATCTATAGATAAAAAAAACCCAATTATATGTTAAAAACAAAGTAAAGAACTGTTTGCTCTGTCTAAACCTACATATATCCAACACTTACACCTTAAAACAGGTGAAATAATATTTTCTCCCAGATCTCTGCATGTTTTAGGTATAACCATGAACCTGGGTTAAGACATTTTTTAGAAATGTTCACCTCAAAGGAATGAAAAATAAATATATCAATGCTGTAAACAAAAACAATAACTCCACCTTAAAGCAGGCTGTAAATATAAACAATATTTCCAGCAGAAACAAGCTAAACTTTTTTTGATGTAGATGCAGCTGATTGGTCAGTTCAGCTGTCTCTCCATGACAACATCTCACACACACACACACACACACACCTCTGAGGCTGATGCAGAACCATAGGGTTTCTAGTTTGTCTCTGGTTGTGCAGCAGGGAGTGGAGAAGCGTCTTCAACAGTTGATCTTCAAGAATGTGACCAACTTCCTCCTCTCCCACCTGTGAACACACACACACACACACACACACACATCAACCTTATAATTTCATACAACTCTCCCCTCAATCTCAGAGAAATATGAAAAAGTTAGATAAAATTAAGGTTATTATTTTCCCAAATAACGTAAACAACCTGAGCTCTGTGAAGTGTTCCAGTTCTATATCTTACCAGTTTCTGCGCTACATTTTCCTCGGAGTCAGTGGCAAGGTTTGGCTCAAGAACGTCCCCGTCCTGTAGAGAGCGGCCCATCACTGTCAGAACAGTGAGAATCAAGAACCAGCACCAGAACCCAGCCTCTGTTCTCTTCATCATGGTCAGTTTCAGTAATGATTTGGTAACAAATCAATTCAGTAATCAGCACACAGAGCAGAGAGTATGTGCGAAGAGGCGTGAACAAGGTGGTGGTCAGGGTCTGTTTATATTTATACTCCAGACCCTGAGTCTACAATGTACTGAGTTAGAGCACTTAGTGAATCTCCAGAGAGAGAAGGAAAGAGGCACGAGGTTAAATCTCCGTAAACACAAATCAGGTCCATTAAAAGCTGAGCTTCAGCCTCTGGAGAAAATAAAGCTTATAGCTTTTCATTAAACACCTGCTCCTTCAGCATTTCTCATCTGTCCATTTACAATAACACACTCCCTCTGTCATTAAGACTGGCGGATCTTATTAATCATCTGATGTCCTCAGAACAAAACCTTGTATCTCCAAAATCGCTCAGACAGTGGCCATAAACAGAACAGAAGCGAAGTGAACACGGTTTATTTCTGAGTGAAAATCAGTGAAGCTTGTTTTCACTTTGGTGTTTATTAGATTTTACAGTCGAAGAGTGAGAGCATTTGACAGAGAAGTGTTTAAGTCTGAATGGAGTCATGGTGCAGGGAGGGATTCTGGGAAATAAACCAAACAAAAAACGTATTGATTCATAACAACAGCTTTTTCATAACATTTCTCATAAAACACAAATATTTCTTTATTTAACAACAGAAAAGTTAAAAATAAACAACCGATTAAGAGCCAAAACGACCTACAGCCACTTTTCATGCAGTGAATATCATTAACTTCAGATTATATCAATTAATGTCCAGATTGTCCAGCAATATCCATGCACACATTCTTATATTATTAACATTAATATTGACAGCAACATTAACATTAACATTAATATTGATCAGACACTTTAACACCGAGTGTTTTTCTATTAAACACATTTTTAAAAATGATCTTCGTGACTTCAGGAAATAAACAAACCAATACTGAGTGTGTGTTTCTCTGTCTGGGATTAAGTTTAGTCCTAAACCTAATACAGGATCAGTGTAATTTAAACAGTGTTACTGTATTTTGCTGTAAATTATTCAGACTTTATTTCATCATTAAATCTTTCCAGGGGCTGAGTAAGAAACAAGTTCAGTGAAATAAACCACACTCTGTTATATCTGTGGTGTTCAGCCTACGTTATATATTACTGATTTATTCCCAGTGCTTTAAAGTCTCTTACAATAAACTTCAATTAAAAAAAAAAAACAAATAATAATAATAATTAATTAATTTCAGAGTTTGGGCTCAAGACCCTCACCAGCTGCTGCTCCTTTTTACTGATACATTTGGGGTAAAAGGGGCAAAACAAATCATTAAATGAACTTTTTGGTGGGCTGTTCGTGTGGCTGTAGTGAAGATGTTAATGACAGGAGACAATGGACACTATTAAAGTAATAGTTATGAAACTATAGCAGCTTTTTAAAGCTAGACTTGATTAACAAAATTGTCTCATTTATCACTAGTGTTAGCTCTGAGTTTACAACACTTTTTAAATGCCTTAAACATGTAATATCTGATATCAAACATCTGATATCATACAGGATTCTCTGTGGACAGAAATCAGACACGATATTTACACACACCGAGCGTCTAAACAACGAATCTACAGTTTTGTTTCTGTTCTTAAACTCTGTTATTAAGGCACTTCTATCAAAAAGTACAGCCTAACTACAGCCTAACTACAGCAGAGTAAACAAACAATAACACAAATAAACCGTGAATAAACAGTGCAGCACTGCTGTCACTTTCAAACCCCTCCAGTCTTCTGTTTACACAATGTCTAAAGAATAAAGCTAACTTTGTAGTTGTGTGTTTTCCTTTGGTCAGTGTCTCTAATCTGTGATCTGTTTTAATTCTACGTGTGTGTAATGAGCTATGAGTTGTGATGCAGTTATGACATCATTTTCAGTTGCTATGCCACCTTTTTGTCATTAAAACAAAAAACAAAAAAGCTCAGGCCCGGAATTCCTTATATGGGCCTGACACTGACAGCAGAGGGTTCGATACTTGTTCGTGTTAGTAATGCTTCTAAAAATAACGGCACTATGAGCATGTTCAGTGTTAATGAGTCTCTGGTCAGAAGGTCGTTCTGCTCTCGGGACGAGTCTGCTGTGGTCGGAGTGAGGGAAGGAGAAGAAGGAAGAAAAAAAGAAAAGGAAGAGAGAGAGAGAGTTCCAGAGCATCAGGAGTTCCCTTCTGTCCAGTGGGTGGTCCACTCTTTCTTCTGTAAAATGACGGACTTTTCGTCATGGAACTGAGAACGTTCCTGTCGAGGGATCTTCACTGCATGATACTGAGGAACCTGATCTTTATACTGAGATCTCCTGAAGAACCCACACTGAGAGAGAGAGAGGGAGAGAGAGAGAGAGAGAGAGAGAGAGAGAGAGAGATAGAGAGAGAGATTAGACTTCAATAACGTGGTTGAGAACACATTTAATGTGAGAATTTGTGAAACTGAGCCCTGAACCCTTCAGATGACTGTAGTAGCGTACAGACAGCTGCAGTAGCCTCTAGACTGCTTTAGTAGCCCACAGGTGGCTGTAATATCCTTCAGACGGCTCTATACATCTACAGTAACATTCAGATGGCTGCAGCAGCCTTTAGACTACTTAATTCTACAGAGCACCAGGGCAGAGGAACACACATGCTTTTAAAACCATGCAGTTGTACCCTCACTACTGTTAGGCGAACAGAACCATGCAGAACCTCACAGAACCATACAGAAATATTTATAACAATTTCCTGTGCTCTGCACTTTGGGAAGCTATGACTTTCTTTCGTCTCATTAAAAGCACCCACAGATTTCACCCCTGCGCTCTTCTGAATTTATTTGAAGCCAAATTGATCTTGGTAAATCTGACTTAATTAATGTTTAATCTCTCTCTCTCTCTTATTTCAAGGGCAGACAGTCCATTTCTCTTCAACAAGAGGATCAGTGCTCATCTGTTTAGTGACTTTCAAAAACAACATAATGGACTGTGTTTATTTCAAATCTAATTCTTCAAAATGAAACCCTAGAGAAAGAGCTCAGAGTGAGAGCGATTGTGAGATCACTGATCAAGACCAGGATGTGTACTAAGCCTCAAGAGAACAATGCAAACCACCGCAAACAACACTGCAGATAAAAACCAGCCTTCGAACATCATCCTGTCTTTACGCTATTTTAAATACTCACAAACTTCGGAGCCCCTAAAGGGACTGGGGGAAATAAAAAACAAAAAGACTATTGATTTAGCGTTCCCTCGCAAATATTTTTGTGTTAGTAGAGATAAATAAATACACTTATAATATCTGTTTCAAGTGGCTGAATTTCCCTGGAAACTGCAGTGTCTTGACTGAGCCACAAAGACAATTGTGCATCATGAAACATTTGCAAAGGAGCGCAATGTATTTGCGAGGGAACGCAAAATCAACCCAGTAAACATTTAGCCGTTGATTCAACGTTGAAATAACGTAATGACTGCCGTCTAATCAACGTTCTCTTAAGGTTGAAAATGAAAGTTGAAAATACGTCCAAACACAGACATTGAAAAGACGACTATTAGATGTATTTTGGACGTTCAAATACGTTATTTATTGGTCCCGAAATAAATTATTTGTATAAAACGCGTTTTGAACGTAAACTGACGTTATCGATTGGTCACCACTTAACTAACTTATTAAGATGGATTTTGGACGTCCATTGACGTTTAAAATATGTCCTTGACGGACAGACTACTTTTAGACCTATTTTGAACGTCCAGGGACGTAACTTGTTTACTGGGAATGGTCCTTTTTTATTTTCCCCCCGGTGCCTTTAGGGGCTCCGTAACAAACCCCAGCTCTCCTCAGGAACTCTTCAATTTAGCAAAGCATGATAATGGTCTTTAGGAGGTAATAACTGCTAATGAACCGACTGCTTATTTCTACTTTTTAAAGCTACAGCTGCATGATTTTCCCGGGAGCCCATAGATCCGTGCTGGAGGTGAGGTTCTGTGTACCAGTGTTCTGGACGGAGAACCCTACTGAAGTTCCGCGGCCTGTTTCTCGGCGTCTGAGGGCTGCAGATGGACCTGAGCTCTGTAATACTCCGTCTCAATCTGAGAACGTCTCTCTGAACGTTTAAAGAACCCACACTGAACACAGGAGGACGAGAGGAGAGGAGTAGAAGGAGAGGTAGAAGAGAGAAGGGAAGGAGATGAGAGAAGGCGAGGAGGCAGAGGAGTAGAAGGAAAAGACGTGTGAGAGGAAAAGGAGGAGAAGAGCAAACGTTGGACAGAGGAAATAAGAGATGAAAACAGAGTGAAAATAAACAGAGACTGGAGCCTGTTTACACTATAACACTCAAGTGTAATTACAGAGTAAAACCTCCAGGTGGCAGTACAGAGGAATATTGACACTGGCGCTGAGGGACCGAGGCACAATTCCAGCAGGGTCAACATC
This sequence comes from Hoplias malabaricus, assembly GCF_029633855.1. Taxonomy (NCBI): domain Eukaryota; kingdom Metazoa; phylum Chordata; class Actinopteri; order Characiformes; family Erythrinidae; genus Hoplias; species Hoplias malabaricus. Next base: position 24,163,142 of record NC_089804.1, on the reverse strand, counting down.
CTACAGCGCCACCTCCTGGTAGAGACGTGCGTGTAACCTCAAAAAACGACAAACCTTCAGCTAATAATGCCTCACAGAAGATTAAAACTTAAATGTTCTAATGTTTAGATTATTCAGGGAGTATTATAACAAACCTCCAAATCGGACCCATTTGTAATCAGTAAATCTCTGCTATTTTTACTTTCAAGATCAGATAGAACTAATCAGAGCAGGACGCAGGATGTGCTCAGTGTAAACAGACTCACACAAAGGGAGTAATAACAATAACAACAACAACCATAATAATAATAATAATAATAATAATAATAATAATAATAATAGAAATAATAATAAACAGAAACAGGAAAGAGAAACAGAGAAAAACACAGGAAAGAGTAGTGAAAGATGTAATTAAAGAGGAAATGAAGTGAAGAGAGATGTCTCAAGAACCTGGACCCTAACTGAGAAGGATTGTCTAAAAGATTTCCATATTTCGTTTGCTCACTACCTTCCAGAGGACACAGACGAGGAGCGACAGCAGCAGAACTCCGAGGATGATGGCAATGAGGATGATCCACCAGGGAATCCAGAAGTGATCGGACACGCCGTGCTCTGGGTATATCATCACTGGAACCTGAGCAGAAATATTTACACATACAATGTTTATATTCATTTCTATATAAATAAGATCACACTTTTTTCTTAAGGATTAAAGAATCAGACCATTTTTGTTCATATAAATAGTTTACTGAATTAATGAGCTGGTGTGTTTTATTTCTTGTTTCAGTGATATTTGGGAGATTTGCTAAACTTGCTGTGTATTTAAGACTGATTCATGTTAATGAGCTCTGTTCTGTATTGTACTTTATTCTAGCAAGGGAAAACACTCCTTATAACCTCACACTCTGTGGGTGCGACTAAACCTCTGTAGGCAGAATGGGCTTAGTGGAGGTATATGTTTTTGTGACGTCACAAACATAGTACCTGTGCTGCAGCGTCCCGGAGCACTAAGTGTTTGATGCTGGACTTCACTGTAATATTCGCCCTGACCATTAACTCCAGTTCACTGACGGAGGAGAACTCCTGAGAGAGATAGAGAGAGAGAGAGAGAGAGAGATAGATAGATAGCTTTTCATCATGATGCACATACAAATCTGGACTCAAGCACATGCACTCTGTATATTTATGAAGCCAGCTGTATGATTGTGTGTGTGTTGATGTGTTCTGACCTCAATAAATGTGCTGTTCCAAAGTCGTGCTTTGATCTTGAATAGTGCGGAACCTGAGAACCCATGCAGTGGACACTGGAACAGAACACAGCGAGCAGAACCTAGAAGGCAATCCTGTAAAACCACACACACACACACACACACTGTAAGTCCTTTGTGATGAACTGTAATTGCTGTGTAATTTAAATGAAATAAATTTGAGGTGTTACCAGTTGTAGAGATTTCCTCCTCTCAGATGCCGCCACAGCCGGAGTGTTGTTCAGAGAACCTCCCTCTGTTCCACCGTTCTGCCGTTCCTCTGGGTGAGAGCGGGGTCTTCGTCTGACCTTTTTAAAAAAACACCAGAGCTTTAAACGATGTTTAATTTTATTGGACTGTGTTGCTGCACTGCTTTGTGTTTGGGTCGCACCCCTGACTCTGACCAATAGAGGGCGCTCAGTCACTTAAATTGCATTTATTCATTATCTGTAATCCAGTTCAGCGCTTATCCAGTTCAGGGTCGCGGTGGGTCCAGAGCCTACCTGGAATCATTGGGCGCAAGGCGGGAATACACCCTGGAGGGGGCGTCGGTCCTTCACAGGGCAACGCAGACACACACACACACACACACACACACCTACGGACACTTTTGAGTTGCCAATCCACCTACCAACGTGTGTTTTTGGACTGTGGGAGGAAACCGGAGCACCCAGGCAGACACAGGGAGAACACACCACATTCCTCACAGAGAGTCACCCGGAGGAAACCCACGCAGACACAGGGAGAACACACCAACTCCTCACACACAGTCACCCGGAGGAAACCCACGCAGACACAAGGAGAACACACCACACTCCTCACAGACGGTCACCCGGAGGAAACCCACACAGACACAGGGAGAACACACCACACTTCTCACAGACAGTCACCCGGAGGAAACCCACACAGACACAGGGAGAACACACCACACTCCTCACAGACAGTCACCCAGAGGAAACCCATGCAGACACACGGAGAACACACCACAATCCTCACAGACAGTCACCCGGAGGAAACCCACGAAGACACAGGGAGAACACACCACACTTCTCACAGACAGTCACCCGGAGGAAACCCACACAGACACAGGGAGAACACACCACATTCCTCACAGACAGTCACCCGGAGGAAACCCACGCAGACACAAGGAGAACACACCACACTCCTCACAGACGGTCACCCGGAGGAAACCCACGCAGACACAGGGAGAACACACCAACTCCTCATAGACAGTCACCCGGAGGAAACCCACGCAGACACAGGGAGAACACACCACACTCCTCACAGACAGTCACCCGGAGGAAACCCACGCAGACACAGGGAGAACACCCCACACTCCTGGGACTCGAACCCACAATCTCCAGGTCCCCGGAGCTGTGTGACTGCGACACTACCTGCTGCACCACCGTGCCGCCACTTAAATTACAGTCATGTGAAAATGATCAAAGAGATTCATTTCCAGTAAGTGTTGTGGTTTGGCTTTTCTGTACCTGTAGGGTTTGGGGTTGTGGTTCTCGAGGAACCAGTTCTCGTGGGTTGATTGCTGATGTGTGGGAACAGTGCGAATGTGGATGACCCTCGATGTGTAAACTGGATGGATACAGCAGCCACTTCCCATTCCAGAGTTCATGAGGGAACATGATGTTGAGGAACGCAGAACCCACGCTCAGAACAGAGGAACTGGTACTAGACACCTGTCCACAATCATTACACATTCATTCACAAACCCAACAGAAATCAGCATCTCTGAAACATTCTCCATACAATTAAACATGGGATCTTATTTTAAAGGTGATTTACAGTGAATTCGAGCTCCACTTCGCTGCCCACGTCTTCCAGATATTTCATGGCACTTTCCCCTTTCACGGTTCCGCTGAAGAACAGGTGATGAGGACGAGAGAGTCTGAGAACCACAAATGCAAGAGCTCTTTAGAACCAGATTAAACTGCAGAAAGGGAGGTGAGCAGTGGAAGTCTAAAGATTAAACCTGGAACTCAAACCTAACTCTAATCCATTTTAGATTTTCTTTTGTATCATTTTCAATAAACATAATCTTTGACTTCCCGCAAAATGTCTGATTTATATTTTGAAATATACTCACAACAAATGAGAAAAATGCTATTATAACCATGTAGTACATGTTTATAGCTTATATATAAGACTCTCACTATTGTTCTGTTAAAGAGGGCTTATAAACTATGTACCATACCCGCTGACCGCCAGGGGAAGCTCTATGACCACTTTAGCGAAGGCTGTGACTGTGCTGAGGTCTGGCTGCTCACTTATCCTGAGAGAGAGAGAGAGAGAGAGAGCGAGAGAGAGAGAGAGAGAGAGAGAGAGAGAGAGAGGTGAGAGAGAGAGACCCTGTACGAGTGAAAATTCCATCACATGGGCCTTTACCAATAGAATAATGTGGACTCCTTGAGAGCTGTGAGGAGTTTATAAAAAAGAGAAGAGACTCACGTGGACATCAGGAGGTCCACTGAGAGAGACGTGGTTTCCGTGGTGATGGCTGAGGTGCTCAGGATAATGTGGAACTTAAGCTAAAAGATAATAAATATGTAAAGAGATAATAAAAATAATGCAAGAAGCACTATCCTCCATATTATAAACACTCAAACACTCAGTATAACACTGTGTTGTGTGTTGTATGTGTGTGTGTGTGTGTGTATGGGTGTGTATGTGTGTGTGTGTAAGGGGGGTGCTACTGTACCACAGCATCTCGTTTGAGAGGGTTTCCCAACTCACACTCGGCCTGAGAACCATTCTGATTTGCCTGACACACAACCTGCAAACACACACACACACACACACACACACACACACAAATACAAACACAAACACACACACACACACAAATAAATATGACTACGAAGTAGATGGAGGTGAACATTAACTAAATCTATTACATCAGCTCCAGAACACCAACAGGTAATAAGCTGGTGCTCAGCTGATTAAACTGGTTCTGGGCTGATTTGGAGCATTTACAAATCTGGTTCTGAGTTGGTACTGAGCTGGTTCTGCTCCAGTTCCAGGCTATTACCTGTGGTCCTCTGAAGCCAGAGTAGGACAGGGTACTGGGCAGAGATATGAGCATCTGAGCAGCATGAGCGTCATCTCCGTTCTCCTGCGGGTTCTCCAGGTCTGACGGCGTGTTAGTAACCGTGAGCTCTAGAACCACTGACCTCTGATCAGACAGAGAGAACACGGGAACGCCGTCCTCATCTCTGTTTCACAAAGAAAACCCAGACATAAATATTAACCAGTAATATAAACATGTTGAAAAACATCAAAGCCAGTGGGGGTCATACAGTGGTAAAGGGGTGAATGAATCCGAGATGGCGGCTCTTGTGCCGAACTGATAGCTGAGCTGCAGGTTACTCTGACAGATCTTATCTTCACCACAACCTTCTCTCAGAAAGTTCACCTGAAGAAAAACAACAACATGAAACACACACTCTTTTCAAATTACGTAAAAACAATCAAATATTTTGGTCCAACAGTGACTCCTGTATTTTACTGTGTGAACCCACCTCTGAGTAGTAAGTGTTGGACGGACTGAGGCTCAGAACCGGACTCAGATGACCCAGATGTTTGTGTCCCACCTGTCTGTGACGTCTGTGCCGGGTTCTCTTTATGGTGTGAGTGATCGCCAGGGAAATGGGACGCAGTTTATCTCTGATGTTCTCCTGGAGAACCACAGTTTGCACACAAACAGACACTAATCACACAACATTCAGACAGAATTAAATTTTGAAGATAATGTGAGGTTATAGAGGAATCTTATAATCTGATCAAGTTAAAGCTAGGTTTAGATGAACCTAAATCCATATGGTGTTTTATAGGGTTGTTCAGAGTTGTATAGAGATTTGTAGAGTTGAATAGATGTGTACAGATAAGGTGTAGAATTGTATGGTGTTGTATACATATGTGTAGAGTTGTATAGAGATTTGTAGAGTTGAATAGATGTGTACAGATAAGGTGTAGAATTGTATGGTGTTGTATACATATGTGTAGAGTTGTATAGAGATGTGTAGAGTTGAACCTGAAGGACAAATGTGGCTGATTGACAGGCCGGCTGGTTCTGACCAATCAGGTCCACTTCCTCTGAGTGGACAAACTCCGGCTCAGCTGCCGTCCGGCCCAGAAAGTAAACTCTGTGTGGAAGACCTAGCTTCCTGCGCTCAGTTTCTGCTTCAAAATGGACGCCGAGCGCTGGAGTAAACACAAGCAGAAACCAGCAGAGTGTTAAAATCAGAGCGGGTCACTGACCTCTGTGTTAAAATTAAGCCGTGTTTAGACTCACTGATGTGTGGAGAGTAGGAGTCTGGGTGAGCAGTGTATGAAAAACATGCCTCCACCTCAACACTGAAAAACATCACAAATATCAGGACATTACTGACATAATTTTCACTGAAAAAAAAACAGCTTAGCACTGCAGAAACTGCACTATGTAACATTTGGAGGAGGGTAGGAAACCATCCCCTTCCCCTTGATTTCAGGACAGTGCTGTAAATGTGAATTACACTCTGCAACTGTAGGGGAGCCTAGGAGGAAAAATACCTAATCTCACCTATAGTTCCTTTAACATTACTGTTCAAATGGAGGAGACAGGCTTGAGCGTATAACCATGAAAATCAATACAAAAAGCTAGGTTTGGTCAGCTGCTGAGGCTCGGTCCTGTATCAGTATATGGGCAGGGGTCCAGTATAATAAATGGAAAGATCTTCTAAGTGATTTCTCAGCATTCACTTAAAATGGCGATCCAGTGTTCTGCTAAACAGCGTTGCCACACAAAATGATACAGACCCTCTCCACAGCTGCTGTTTACATTAGCAATGTGTGGGAAATCACATGATCATAACTCTGCTACTCTGTCCACTTTCACAGTCCTCTAATAAGATGTAAAATGGACATAAATGGTACTCAAACAGGGCGTGGAAAACACAGGGATCTTAGGACTATACCACACATTACCAAAGTATTTCAGACCATCTGAGATGAGCTTGCAGAGCAATGCAGTTTCGTGCATTTCCTGATGAGTCAGTGGACTGTGTTAAGTTAAAACCATTTTATGAAGGGCCCATGTGCCTAAATGTATCATAGTTGCATAATGGTTTCTAATGCAGTGCTGTCTGAGGGCTAGAAGGCCACACACATTGAAAAGTGGTGTCTGGCCTTGCTCTGTGCAGATTGGTAGATGGTGAAAACCCTAAATTCATTGCAATCTTTAAAACTATGCTTTAATCACATTGTGTTCTGTAAACATGAATGTAAATGAAATACGTTTAAATATTAGCGTAAATTCTAACTATGTTTACATTTGAATTTCAATTAATTAATAAATAAACCCACCAGACTCCATCCCTTCCCTGGCAGTTCTGTTGAGTCACGTCTAAAAACTGAGTTTTCACTGAAATATCTCGGGTCACATGGATCACCGGCCGGGCCCTAGAAGTCACACAGAGGTGAAAGGTCAGGCAGATGTCAGAGGTCAGAAACTAAAGTACCTGTACGGAACCTAATTTACCTGTACAGAACAACTTGATCACTGAGAGAACCCACTGCTAAATCTGGGTAAAGGTTCCCATCTATATCTAGTCCTCCAGAGATAGAGTACCCAAAACGCTTCACACCTGCATTTAACCCATCCAGAATCTGCAATGGAGCAATAGTTTAAAACATGTGAACAACAGAACTAATGAGACACTTTCTAAATTTACATGAAACACATGTAACTCATCATTAAATTTAAAATGTCTGATATAATGGAAACTCTAGGACCAGGTTCAGGACGAGGCTTGGTTCCGTTCACCTGAGATGGCTTTGTGTCGATTCCTGTAGAAGATCCTCTGAAGATAAACACTTTACCGTCTCCATCAAAGGGAGCTCCCACAGCAATATCTATGATAAATATATAGCGCATATCAAGAATCCAAATACAAACAGAAGGACACCAGTGTGAATGTTATGTCACTTCCATATCACTTCTTCATCACAGTTCCCACAGCAATGTTTACATACAACCAACAGCAGAACATTAATCACAGAGTAAATACAGTAATGTAGAGCCCCATACAGTCTGTATTCAGTAATTGGGAACAAGAATAACATTAAGCACAGTATTATCTAGAACCACACTGAATAACCCAAAGGAATGGTGTTCCTGACCTGCGTACCCATCCTGGTCCAGGTCACCCACACTGCTGAGTGAGATTCCGAATGATGAGTCAGATGTTCCGTTCAGGCGGATTGGACGGGCTTTCTCCCAGTGACTCGCTGGGTTTAAAAATACATAGACAGCTCCTCCAATCTCAGCCTTACGGTCAAAAAAGTTTGGAGCGCCCACAATTAAATCTGTCCAACTGAGATAGAGAGAAAGAGAGAGATTTTGATGTTTTTATCTTTCATTGTTAGCCACAGTTAAAGACCACAGACACTGGGTGACTCATGTAGACTATGAGACTAATGACACAGTGCTGTAATCAGAACAGATTATTAACAGACTCATTAATCAGATTACTGTGTTTAAACACATTCAGTATAAACTGTGTTGAGTAATGAAGTTATATTGTATAGTTACAGTAGTTAAATAAGGTGTAGTATTTTACCCGTCATTGTTGAGGTCGGTGGTGGTAACCGAGTATCCAAACGACGAGGCCAGCTCCTCCCCCCAGAGAATAAACTCGGGGACCAGGCGGTAAATGTTGTCTTTCTTCAGCAGAACCACGGCTCCTGTGTGATTGGCTCTGGGAGCTCCAGCCACAAATGTCAACTCGCCTCGACTCATTATTCCCTTCGCTGAGTCCACGGAGAAACCTGGCCCAGAGATTCAGAGTTCAGAGTCAGCTTCTGCCAAGGACCTTTAGTATGCACTGTATTAAGGTAATGAGTGTTAGATATGAGTATTGACTTTGTTTCAGATGTGACTGTGTGTGTGTGTGTGTGTGTGTGTGTGTGTGTGTGTGTGTGTGTTATGTACAGATAATATTTGTAAATGTGACATATAGAGTTCAATGATGAAGTCAAAATAGATCACAGAACACAGCATTAATGCGTTAGTGAAGCAGACGTCAGTGCTGCAGACAGAGGAAAATTTAGTTTAGTATAATTTAGTTATGTTTAATTTATTCATTCATTCATTATCTGCAAGCATTTATCCAGTTCAGGGTCGCGGTGTGTCCAGAGCCTACCTGGAATCATTGGGCAATGTGTGGGTCAACACAGACATTCACACACTCACACCTACGGACACTTTTGAGTCACCAATCCACCTACCAACGTGTGTTTTTGGACTGTGGGAGGAAACCGGAGCACCCGGAGGAAACCCACGCAGACACAGGGAGAACACACCACACTCCTCACAGACAGTCACCCGGAGCGGGAATCAAACCCACAACCTCCAGGTCCCTGGAGCTGTGTGACTGCGACACTACCTGCTGCACCACCTTGCCGCCTGTTTAATTTAGTTTAGCTTTATTTAGTTTAGGATACTTTTTGCTAACAGGGAAATCTCTGATTTTCTTCTTGTGCTCTGTACGATTATATTATGATATAGAAAAAAGTATATTATATAAACAACTTTCAGTTCATTTCTCTTCTCTTTTTCTTGCTAAACTTATCATTTTTATAATGTATGAGGTCTATGGCTACAATATTTTGTTCAAAAGGAAATTATTATAAACAGACAGTGGGGTAATGACTGTTAGAGGAAATGAATAAATAATAAAGTGTCATGTGGGAGACACTGGTCTGCGTTGCCACATATCCAGCCCCTCAGACTTCAAATAACTCCAAAACTCAGAAACTAGGCACTCCACAGACGAGGGACAACTGGGAGTTTCCAAGTTCCTGAGTTCCTAAGAGTCTAGGGGGGACTGGTTCTGTAATAGCCCAAGACGACCAATGTGAACGCCCATCACAAAACCAAAAGAGATGAAGGTGATTGGTTGTCGTGTATGACCGAATTTGCATATAGTAATTGAACTTGAATCTAACAAACTGACACAGGAACTTCATCGTACATTAATGTTATTGGAAACAAATCACACAAAATCACTTCAAACATCTGTGAACCACCACCAAGAAAATCGACAGTTTCAGAGAGCAACACGCATGCAGACGAGAAACTTCACACTACACACTATATACACACTCTCTACTCACACTACACACTCCTCTAATTACAGAGAGACTGTAAACTGATGCAGATGTCTGATTGTAAACTAATTTTTTGCATGTGATTTTAAAAATGTAAAAGTTCAGGGTCCTGTATTTGGAGCTGGATTTAAAGGTTTAACACTATTATTCAGAGATTATATTTGAACTCAGACAGTGCTCAGAGACTTAACTCCTTTATGATAAGGACATGTTCACATCCGCAACAAAAACAGGTGTGAAACTTAACTTAAAACGTAAGTTATAACTTAAAAAGTCTCCTCAACACATGAGGTCACACACAGCTGTGTATTTTCATTACTGTGTAAATAAATATCTGTATTTTCATTTCCAATTTGTAGATGTGGAGGATGTGCTTGAAAAGCTCTCTGTTTAAAGAGAATGATCAGTGAATTTTCTGGGTAGTTTTAATGTTAGTGTTAGTCTCTCTGTGAATGAGAAGTTAGGCTTTTGTTCACACTGCAGCGCAAAACAGATTTATCTCTTATATTGAATTTTAATACTGAGTTTCAACTGTAGAAATACTTTCTGTGTTCAGACCGCAGCAGCTAAGAATTCAGAATTGCCCTGCAGTGTGAACAATGACTATAACATTTTTCAAAGTCTGCACAAACATTTCTAGATTGTGAAGAAGCTGAGCATCAATGACACAAAACAAACACTTATCCTACAAACCTAAGTAGCTATTCTGAGCTACGTCCTCAAACTGGGCTCGGGCGTAGGGCTCCAGAGTTTTATAAACAAGAGCATCCTCTGTGGGGCTTGCCATAAACAACAGACCTTTGTGGGGTGGGGAGTGATGGAGGTGGCGGGGGTGGTGGTGATGGAGGTGGAGGTGGGGGATGATGGAGAGAAAAAGAAAAACAAAAAGGTGCAGGTGTGAGACTGTGATTGAAGGCTGTGCTCTTAAATTCGGAGACTGACCAGCAGCAAGCAGCAGATGCTTTTAACAAACAACAAACAACAATAACAACAAATCCTAGTTGCTGCTGATCAACAACAGATCACCACACAACTGAACCGTCCCTAGTTCCACACTTGGACGAATCTGATTTCTGTGAAAACACAGTGTGTAGAGTAACGTTCAAGTGTGGGTTTGGGTTCTAAAGTTCAGTTTGTGGTTCTGGAGTTCCACTTCCTGTGCCTCGTCAGAGTGGGTGGGGCTTAGGTGAACAGGGATGAAGGCTGAGTGGGCGGGGCTCAGGTGAGTCGTACCCAGGTAACTGTGATATGGAACAGGGATGAGGGCCGAGTTTTGTTGTTGTTCATCCGCCACTTCGTACGGCCCGTCGTCATAGTAACCCAAATTCAGAGATTCGTTCAACTGCTGGACTCGCATCTCACCTGGGCAATGGAACAAACATGTATACAAAAAAACACACAAATACACAAACAAACAAGCCATCGCTCACCTGAGGAATGAAACAAACATCTAAACAAACAAACAAACAAACACAAATATACAGCTGCTGGGGGGACTTATATCACTCTTGAGGACTGGAGGGGGCAGGGGGCATATGGGGGGAGAAACCAACACAACACAGACATGTATATACTGATCGCTGCCTTTAGCTACAAGCACAACACCCCTCTACACCCCTCCCCCCCACACACACCCATAGTTACAGAGCAACTTAAGAGTAAGCAGTACCTGTAATGAACAATAAAATTGTAAGCAGTAAGCAATAAACAGTACATTTAAAATTATAAAACCACATAGTAAACAGTAAAAGGAAAAGAGTAAATAATAAACTATAAATAATAAACATTACCTTTCCAGTTATATGTTCCCGGCGCTCCGAACAGAATGTAGTTGTTGTCCGGGGAGAAGCTGGCAGACAGACCTTGCTGACAGAATCCGAACTGTTCATGACCTTGAGGTCGACCTTCACAGAACTTCCACTCGCCTCCGTCCAGATCGTCTCTCTCCGTCAGATCCTCGCTCAGAACGTAGCAGCGACCAATCGGATCCCGAGTCTCAGACGGCTGTTTCACCCTCTGCCTCAGCTCGTATAGGTGAGCACACGTCTATAAACATTTATAACAACATTAAAATGATTAAAATACTACCTACAGGCATTATAACCATTCTCCACATACATCTGTGTCCTGGGCCTCGACTGGCTGGTTCATCCTCGGCACACGGCCGAATGAAATCAATTCAGAAACAAATATACACCAAGTATAATTATAATAATCATATGGACACACGTTCAACAAAACCTATACACAGACATACAGAGGTGAGAGTGGAGCTTCAATTTCTCTTTATTTGCAAAAGATGACAGAGCTGTTTGTGTTATGGACACTGTTGTGGTGAGATTATGTTATTATAGTTGTTATAAATCCAACTTTCTCTTGATATAAACGTTTTTTTATTACTTAAGTTCTGGAAATTTCTTCTTTTTTACCTTAAATATATACACAGTCAAAAGTCGCTGGACACCCTTTTATTTCTTTGTTTTTTTATTTACTTCTTTCAAGATGGCGGCCATGTTCCAGACATAGTCTAAAAGATAGGTCCCCTCACCCATTACTTGCTGCGGTATTCAGATAAAAGAATGTCCTGCGGGTTTTGACTCACCCTGTAGAATATATCTACTCCTGGAAAATGAATAATATTACACTGTACTGTAAGCGTGTGTAGTATATTAAATATAGTGTCAGTGTATTTATAGAACACTTAAAATACAGTGTGGATTACAAACTGTGCCAGTGTCTCTATAGAGACGAATCAAAGGGAGGAGTATTTGGACTCACCACCACTTTTCCTCCGATGCCCTGACTCTTCACTGTGACCCCCAGCCACTGGTTATCTTTACTCTCTCTCTCCAAACTCACTGGATAAACACAAGCAGACGTAGGGTTTCCTCACGGCTTCATACAGTTTTGATTAGTATTTTCTTTACTGAGCATTGATAAATAATATATATTTATATATATATATATATATATATATATATATATATATATATAATCAATTATAATCTGCTCTAACCCTGCAGACACACAGTTTAGTACAGTAAAATGATGATAGAGAGAGAGTGAGACAAAGAGAGGAGAGAGACAGACAGAAAAAGAGAGAGAGAGAGAGAGAGAGAGAGAGAGAGAGAGAGAGAGAGAGAGATTGGGAGGAGAGAGACAGACAGACAGAGAGAGAGAGAGAGAGATGTTATTCTGTTGTGTCTCACCATCTCCGTCGATGTCAACTCTCTCACAGTCGTATTCCTCAGCTGTGATTGGACACCGAAACAGTGCTCCTGGACGACTGTTCCTCAAAGAACCAAGGCCACGGGCCTGAGGAGCCCCTACCAGCAGCCTGCAGAACCCATCAGAACCCAAATGAATAAAATCTAAAAGCACACAAACAGTGCCACAACAGAAGCTCTCCAGAAACTATACAGTACCCACAAAAAAAATCTTTCAAAAGCAGAAGTAGATCCACACAAAACCAACAGAACAAAAAGAGAGTTCTGTTTTCCTCATATAGAAAATAACCTTTACTGTGGTTGTGAATGGAACCAGGCATCTCCAAGTCCACAGCACTCCGTGTCCCGCAGTAAACTCCATCAGTCTGAAGAGTTTTATATGGAATTTTGGTGGTGGTGATGATGATGATGATGAAATCTCAACACAATACATTTCTTTACCTCACAGCGTCCTGCATGTCCATCTCAACCAGGAACAGATATAAAAAACTCAGACCTTCTCAGATCTACCGTCAGACATCGATCATGTGTCCTCCAACATTTACTGTAAACACTTTCTCTGAGGAGACTTAGAGGGGACGTCTGGTTCCACTCACCACCGCTGTCAGCCGTTCTGTTCGCAGAGGTTTCTCCAGAACTAAAGCACTCTCCATCCCCTTTAAAATGTGCTTATTTATATTTAAGTTTTTATGTGACCTCTGTGCTTGGCTACAGTGTAAAACCTGCCAGAAATTCTTTATTCTAAATCTCTGAGGGATTATAAAAATCAGCTTTGTAATAAAGCTCTGCCTCTGATCCTCCCTCTGTGTGTGTTTCGCTCTGTTTCTCCACAGCACACACTGTGGGGTTAAAGGAGTATTTCTGTATTTCCCTGCAGCCTGATATTTTTGGGAGGTGACGCCGTCTCTGCCATATTTGGGTGGACTGGTCCTGCAGCTATTTTAAAATCACTCCCCTCAACAACATCCTGATTACCAGACTTTCTCAGGAGAGTATGAGATAAGAGACAGAGGAGAAACGGAGAGGTGTTAAAGGAGTTAGTTTGTTAAAAATATATATATATTTGAAGCTCTCTCCAATGTTTATGGAGGAAGTTATCTGTAGTACTCCAACACACATTCCTCTCTACTTAAATCCTGTTACAGAATAAAAGTCCCTGAGATCACAGCAACAAAATATCTTGTTTTGGGCTGAATATTAAATGTAAGTCATTTACTGGACACAGGGAAGACATTCTCTTCTATCACTGTTTATTTACGAGATAAGTGTTAATCTAATATCCAACTGTATTCAGGTCATACCCATAAAAGGAGTTTGTCTATGACAGAAATGATTGGGATATTTGAAA